>NC_080090.1:59964846-60279096 GCF_950005125.1 Chionomys nivalis
CTCTTCTGGCCTGCAGGCATACACACAGACAGAATATTGTATACATAATAAATAAATAAATATTTAAAAAAAAAAAAAAAAAAAGAATTTATAAGGCTCTGAGTTCAACACCCAGCATGAAAACAAAATAAAGTGGGAGACAGGTGGGCTTTAATCATTTTTTAAATTTCAATTTCTACAGTAGCCCTATGTTTTTTAATTAAAAAGCTATACTTAAACAATGAGAAGAAAATGTAACAAGATGTAATTTGTAACAAATGTAATTTGTTACGAGTTAACAGATAATCCAATCCTGTTTAAATCCTAAATTCTCTATGTGCATATGTTGAGACAGTCTCACTTTGTAGCTCAGACTGGCCTCAAATTCCTGTCTTCCTATCTCAGCCTCTCTAGTGCCCATAGTTATATGCCACCCCAATTCCTGAGTATTATAATTTCTAGATTTAGCGAAAACATATTCTTTTCCCCTGCTGGGCAGTGGTGGTGCACACCTTTAATCCCAGTACTCATGAGGTGGATCTCTGTGAGTTGGAGGTCAGGCTGATCTACAGAATGAGTTCTAAGATAGTCAGGGCTACACAGAGAAACCAATATATTCATATTCTTTTCTCACTATACAAAAAAATAATAGTTCTTTTAAAAATCATAGGGTATGGCAGGTGGTGGTGATGCACGTCTTTAATTCCAGCACTTGGAAAGCAGAGACAGGTGGATCTCTGTGAGTTTGAGGCCAGCTTGGTCTACATAATGAGTTTCCTGTCTTGGGGAGAAAAAAAATCATACAGTACTTTGGGTATGGCTAGATAATACAATTATTTCTCTTTTGTACATGGTTAAATACAACTATGGAAGTATCCCTTTACCTGAATGTCAATGCAAGGTCTTCAGCTGGGACTTTGTTTTGTGGCTCCGGCTGTCCATTTTCTGCTTGCTTACTTGTACCCAGTTTGTTTTTCATGTCCATAGGACACTGGTTCTCCTTTAAAAGAAGAGGAAATAAAGTCAGTAACCTGTGCTGTAACGGAATAGAGCAAATGCAAACAACACAATGATCAAAAGAGAATTATTCCTAGTTTATTAAGAATTAACAAAAACAAATAGGCAGATGACAGAGAGTATACACAAAAGCATAACAGTACAACTGCCTACTATGTTAGAAAAATGCAAAACTAACACTGAAAAATCATCACGGAACAGTGTATAAGCTATAACTCCTTTATACCTCAAGGGCCATGAAAACGACTATTTTTGTGTAAATCTCTCTCTCTGTTTTTTCCAGACAAGGTTTTTCTATATAGCCCTAGCTGCCTTGGAACTTGCTCTGTAGTAGATGAAACTGGCCTCGAACTCAGAGATACACCTCCCTGTGCCTCCCAAGTGCTGGGATTAAAGGCCTGCACCACCACTGTCCAGCTGTATCTTATTAATATCTTAATATTACACAAAAGTGCAAAAGATTAAACATCACCCCATCTGTTTCTCTAATGTGTATGTGAAACAGAAACTTTAGGATTTTCAATTAATTGCCTTCTCCCCAAATGTGACTAGAAAATCAAGTCTATGACAAAGGACAAATTCAAAACAACAGGAACTAAGAGAAGAATGATACAACCAGGTGACAACTAATCTTTATACAAATTACTCTAAATATTAGTCTGATGTGGGATGTCCTGTATATGCATTGCATTTATTGGTTGATGAATAAAGCTGTTTTGACCAATGTTCTAGCACAGTAAAGTTAGGTAGGAAATCCAAACAGAGATATATATAGAGAGTAGCTGGAGTCAGGCAGACGCCAGCCAGCCAGTTGCTCAGGAAACAAGACATGCAGAAAATGAGGTAACGCCACAAGTACGTGGCAATACATAAAATAAAAGAAACTAGTCCCTTTTCCCACATCAGCACTTACCATACTCAATTCCCGCGTTCTCTTGCCAATTTCCCTTTCCACCTGATGTAGTTCCAAGCTTAGTTGCTCACTTGAGATCATTCCAGGCCATTTTGGAGGCAGTGGAGGGGGCTGTGGCTGGCCTGCCAGGGTGTTCACCTCCCTCTGTACCACCAGTCGGTTATTAACAGCCTATGCACAAAGCCAAGCACACACAACTCAGCACACTTCACACTATAGAGAGTGCCCCATCCCAAGTATCCACACTAAATAGCCATGTTTGCAATGAAAATGATCCAACAATAAACACAATCTCTTTTTAGTAGCATTTGAGTAAAAATGGTTTTATTTTTAAGAGATGTATTTTATTTTTAGAAAAATGTTTTTTGTGTGTGTGTGTGTGTGTGTGTTTGCACGTGCATGGTGCACATTCCTAAGTGTAGGTACCTATGGATACCCAAAGAGGGTGCTGATCTCCAGGAACTGGAGTTATAGGCAGTTGTGAAACAGGAACCAAACTTGGATCCTCTGCAAAAATAGCCTGGGCTGTTATACAGAGGAACCCTGTTTCAAAAACCTCAAAAGAACAGTTGCCATCTCTCAAGGACCAAAAATGCAGTTTTTTTTTCTTATTTCAAAGAGAAATCAATTATAAATGTTTATCTTTTTGTTATTTTCCTTGACATAAATCTTGTAATTTTTTTTTATTAAAACTCAATGATGGAGGCTGGAGAGATAGTTCAATGGTTAAGAGCACTAGCTGATCTTCTAGAGGACCCAGATGAAATTTCCAGTACCCACATGGCAGTTCAAACTGTAACTTGCCAGGTGGTGCTGGTGTACATCTTTAATCCCAGCACTTGGGAGGAAGAGACAAGTGGATCTCTGTGAGGTCAAGACCAGCCTAGAGAAAAACCAAAACAAAACACAAGAGAGAGAGAGAGAGAGAACAAAAGAAAGAAAACACTTGTTCTAGGGGAATTTGACAACCTCACACAGACAAAACACCAGTGCACATAAAATAAACAATAGACAAACAAACAAAAACCATCCATGATGGCAAGGATTGTTTTTTCTTTTTCCCCTAGTACTAGTCTCAGATACTTAGTCTGTTTCTTTAGCTATGGAGCTATTCCTGGAGCACTCTCTGCAGATCAGGCTGGCCTTGAACTCACAGAGCTCTGCCTGCCTCTGTCTCCTGAGTGCTTGGATTAAAGGTATGTGCTACTACCACCCAGCTAATTATTCTTTTTCTATTAGTCAAGAATTAAATCTAGTTCTGAAATCTCTGTTAATGGTTATTTATACTAACTCTCAGATAATGGCTTTAAAATTCTATCCTTACTGTACCTCAAGAACTACCATTTAAGGGTACTGGAGAAGTGATTTGGTGGTTAAGATCACATACTGCTCTTGTTGAGGATCTGAGTTTTCTTCCTTGTACCCCTGTCAGGATGCCCACAATTGCCTGTAGCTCTAATCTTCATCGAGCACATGCACTCAAATGCACATACCACCCTACCAAACACATATAAATCCAATTTAAAATCCTTGGAAACCCTTTGAAACTGAAGCAGAAAGAGTTGCAGTGCTGAACACCTGTAGTTTCACTTTAAGTACTAAGGGTGGACAACACAGGAAGATCATGTGTTTAAGGTCAGTTGGGCTGCAGAATGATACTTGACATCAAAACCCCCAACACAAAAGTATCTGTAGGTCTGTACCTCTAGTCCACGAAGCTGGGTCTGCTGGCTAATCTGATGGTTCAGTTGCTGCAATTCTAACCGTAGTTGTTCTCTTTCAGCAGACAGAAGGGTTTTTCCATGACTGGTCACTTCTGCCATGGATATTTTCTCCCTTTGGTAAAAAAGAAATCAGTAAAATTTTGAAGTTATTTTGTGAAATCATTACTGATTAAAAAAATAAAATAAGAGCCAGGTAGTAGTGGTGCACGCCTTTAATCCTAGCACTCTGGAGACAGATGATGTGGGGTAATAAAGATTTTTCATTCGTATTGGTTTAATAAAACACCGATTGGCCAGTAGTCAGGCAGAAAGTATAGGTGGGGCAACCAGACTAGGAGAATTCTGGGAAGAGGAAAGACAGTCAGTCACCAGCCAGACACAGAGGAAGCAAGATGAGAAAAGGTACCAACCAAGCCATGTGGTTAAGCATAGACAAGAATTATTGATGAATTTAAGTTATAAGAGCTACTTAATAATAAATCCAATAGGCCAGTTTATAATTACTATAAGTCTCTGTGCATTTATTTGGGATGGAATGGCTATGGAACTGGGCAGAACAGAAACTTCTGTCTACACAGAGGCAAGTGAATCTCTGTGAGTTTGAGGCCAGCCTGGTCTGCACAGCTAGTTCTAGAACAGCCAAGGCTATTACACAAAGAAACCCTGTCTTGAAAAACAACAAGAATAAAAACAAAACAAACAAAAAAGTAAAGAAAAAGAAGGTAAGAAAAGCTGCATGCTTTTAAGTGTTTAAACAGGGTAAAAAAAATGAATTGTACCTCTCGATGAAGTGTCCCTGAGGAGGTATGTTTGGATGAGGTGAATATGGAGAATCTCCCCAGCCACCATGAGCTCCATATGAACTGTAATCTGTAAGGGAACAATTTATTGTGGTAGGATGTAATTCATAGATTTGAATCACTCTCTATGGTACTATAATCAAAAAAGCAAAGGCACATATATCTGTCTAGAAAGTTATATTCCGAAATGATCATAATGTCATTTCTTCCCCATGGAACCTAGTTTTTATATATTTTCTTCTTAGTGTGTACACACGAGTGCTTGAATGTAGAAGTGATGCTTGATGTCAGGTTACCTTCCCAAAGCACTGGGATTATAGACATATGCCCACACAAGTCTGGATTTTATGTGGGTACTAGGGATACAAACTTAGATCTTTATCCAATCAGTCACCTCCTCGTACTCCAAGAATCTATTATTTTAGTAAAGCCATGAAGTCATTTAAAGATAAAAATCACAGGCAATTTATTTTTTTGAAACAGGGCTTCTAGCTCAGAATAGCCTCAAAATCATTATATACCCAAGGATAAACTTGAACTTTCTGATTCTCTGTCTCCATCTTCCCAGTGCTGGGATTATTGGCATGTGTCATAACACCTGGTTTATATGATTCTGGTTTCATTTATATTAGGCAGACTCTTATCAACTGTGCTACATTTCAGCTCCTCAGGCAATCTTAATATACAGACAGTTAATTTTAGTTTACCCTCCTAAAATTTCCTGAGGTGTGATTGCTTTCTTATAGGAAGTTAAAAAAATCATTGCCTCGAAGATTCTTTTTTTTTTGTAGACATTCTTTTTACTTTTTATTTTTTATTTTTTTAATTGAAAAAAAAATTTCCGCTTCCTCCCCACTTCCCATTTCCCTCCCCCTCCTCCCGCCCCTCTCTCTCCCCTCACTCCTCTCCCCCTCCCTCTCCAGTCCCAAGAGCAGTCAGAGTTCCCTGCCCTGTGGGAAGTCCAAGGTCCTCCACGCTCCATCCAGGTCTAGGAAGGTGAACATCTAAACTGTCTAGGCTCCCACAAAGCCAGAACATAAAGTAGGATCAAAACCCCGTGCCATTGTCCTTGGCCTCTCATCAGCTCTCATTGTCCGCCATGTTCAGAGAGTCCGGTTTTATCCCATGCTTTTTCAGTCACAGTCCTGCCTCGAAGATTCTTAAAAGCACTGGTAGAATTACACTGAGAGTCATGACTACTAATTACTCTGGGTTCTTACCTGAAATGCTGATAGGTTTTGTGGGTGCTCCCTGAGGTGCTATAGCCTGCATTGGGCCAGCACCTTGATACAGTGTTTTGGATGTTCGAGAGATGGCACCAAACCGAGATACTGTTGGTCGGTCTCCAAACGGGATGAGGTCATCATCACTAGTTTCCACTGCTCTTCTCTGGAGTTCCAATCTCTGGTCTCTCATTCCTTTACTTTCTACATTCTGACGAAAAGCAAAAATGAGATGCTGTTTAGCAGAATTTACACTAGCTCTGTCTTGCTTAAATTTAACTTCATCCTATTTAGGGCTGGGGACTGAGCGCAGGGCCTAGCTGTGTCACTTTCCCAGTCCCCTTGCAGCTTGTTTATTATTATCATTATTATTTCTCTCTGGTCTGTCATCAATTGGTAAATATTATCTATGAAAATCTACACAAGTCATTAAGGAACCATTTTAGAATTAACAAGGAATACCTTTTTTTTTTTTCTCTTCCAAATAGACTGGGTCTTACTATGTTACCTTGGATAGACTTGAACTCACTTATGGAGACCAACTTAGCCTTTGGCTCAGAGATTAACACCCATCTCTGACTACCCCAGTTCTGGGATAAAAGGTATGCAACACTATATCTAGCCTTTTTTTTTTTTTTTAAAAAAAAAAAAAGAAAATATAGTTCATGGTGGCTCTGACCCTGCCTGCCTCAGTCTTGGAATTATAGACATGAGTTATCTGTCCAGGAATACCATGTCTAAGCATAAGTTTCATAGGTGTGCACAAGGGAACTCTAGAAAAGTGTCCATTAACATACACAAGGGGCTGGAGAGACAGCTCAGCAGTTAAGAGCACTTGCTCTTGCAGAGGACCCTAGTTTGGGTGCCAGCAACCACAAGGTAGCTCACATCCACCCCTAACTCTAGTTTCAGCGTATCTAATGTTCTTTGACCTCTGAGGACACCAGGCACACTGGTCAAACACTGACATACATGTGAGCAAAACACTCATATGCATAAATATAAACAAATCTAAAAAACTTTTTAAAATATGAAATGCTAAAAATTATCCACAATAGTAAAAGATCAGGCAACAAAGATTTATAATTGTAGCTATTAGGAAGGAAAGAGTCTGAAATTAGCTTGGGCACAAATTGAGTTCCAAGCTAACCTGAAAACTCAGTTAGGTTCTGTCTCAAAAAGAAAGAAGTAGTGGCCGAGCACAGTGACTCAGTAGACTGACAAAAGAGGGTACTTTAGGTGAGGTCATCCTGAGCAATACAGAAAAACCAGGGATTTGTTTAGTTTTGTTTTAATTAAAAAAGGGCCAGGCAGTGGTGGTGCATGCCTTTAATCCCAGCACTCAGAAGGCAGGCAGATTTCTATGAGTTTGAGGCCAGCCTGGTCTACAAAGTGAGTTTCAGGACAGTCAGGGCTGTTACACAGAGAAATCCTGTCCAAAAAAAAAAAAAAAAAAAAAAACCCAAGCCAAACCAAAAACAAAACAAACAAACAAATGGTGTGTATATAAAAACTAAGCATTAAAATCAGAGTAATGGGTTATTTACTGATAGGGAGCAGTAAAAGAGAAATGAGATCACTGCAGAGTTTTATTTCTGCTAAGGGGGGTAATTAATATGTAAAATACTAATATATAAAGAACAGATACATTAAACCTTGGCTTACTAGCTACACAGCTATATATTTCTTATTTAAAAAAAAAATCCAAAAAACTAAATACAGAGAATTTCGGGGTCTTATAAACTCATAGCAACAATTATAAGCCAAGCAACTATTCTGACTCAATTGCAATTTTCTTTTTAACCACAAAAAAAGTTTTCACACATAAATCAAGGAATTCCTGACTATGTATATTCCTAAAAAGGAAAAATTAAAATGTGTTTAAAAACCATTTATTTGGAAAAAACCATTTGTTTGCTTATATATTTATTTTATTTTATTCATTGTGCGGATGCATATACCCTCCTGTCACAGTGCATATGCACAGTGCATGCCAAAAGACCATTTGCACGAGTTTGTTCTCTCCTTTCACAGTGTGGGTTCTGAGGACAGCACTGAGACAGCTCTCTAGCCCTCAATGTGCTTCTTAGATTTTATTTTAGGAACAGGGAGGGATTTATATTCAGGTCAATATTTCTGCTATTCCTCTTCAACTGATTTTTGAAGGGAGTGTCTTTCACTGAACCTAAGCTTACCGACTAGCAAGCAAGTCCCTGGGATCTTCTTGTCTCTGTTCCCCAGTGCCAGGATGCAAGACACTCACCATCATCCCCAGCTTTTTATATGGGTTCTGAAGGCTCTCATGTTTGCATGGCAGGTACTTTAACGACCAGACCTTTTGAAGTACATTCTGCTAAAAGCAACACCGTAAATCCCAAAATAAAGATTTTTTTTTTTTTTGGTGAGAATAGTATTTACAGAAATGAGAAACTAGGGACACACCAGCTCAAGCTGGTAATCTCAATGACTAAGGAAGATTGAAAGTCCAAGGCCTGCCTGGGTTACAGAGAAGTGAGAACCCCAAATAACTGAATTTTCAAGAAATTTAAAACAATCACTCTTAGAAACTGACACTACCACAGGCAATCTCTCAATGTTAGAAAGTTCAGGGTACCTTACCACATTGTCATTCACATTTATGGGGTTTTTGAAAGAAATGCTCCAGACACTTCAAGTACATTGGTCCCTTTACTCCCATAATCTTTAAACCTGACACAATTTTTTTTTGTTTAAAGATATAATGACGGTGATAATAATATATGTCATGGTCATGTGTGAGCTCCAAGGTTTTTGTAGTACCCCATATAGGAGGAAAAGTTAAGTTTTTAAACGGTAAAAGAGTTTAACCTTACTTTCTGACCCAATCAACATTTGTTTTCTTGATTCAAGTTAGTTGTTTAAATTATAGACTTGTAAAAATAAAGTTTTAACTTATTTGGTAAATAAACCTAAAGACTTGAAAAGAATTTCCTATTATTGTTTGTTTATTTTTGAGATAGGGTCTCTTTATACAACCCTGTCAGCCTCTGGCGCCCAGGTGCTGAGATTAAAGTCTTGCAATACCATGGCTGGCAAATTATTTTAATTGTCTTTGCACACCTGTGTGTGGGTATGTACACCAAGAGGCCAGAGTTAAAGGTGGTTGTGAACGGCCCAACAAGGGAGCTGGGAACAAAGCTCAGGTCCTCTACAACAGCAATATGATCTCTTAACCACTGAATCATCTCTCCACCCAAAATCTAGGATCTTGATTAAATGCCTAAAATTATTTAACATGGGTTCTGAACAATTACTGGGAAATTGATACCTAAAATTATATACAATAGATACTTCTTTGTCAAGATAATAAAATACTTAATTTATACTTAGATGAAACAAAGCAAAACTAAATTATTTGTCCCTGGCCTTTAATAGATAAACATTTATGCATCTAGATTTGTATTAATTATGGCCTCGTCATTACACATACCATCATTTCCACACTCCCTGCAGCCACAACATCTTTGGGTTTTGCATCTTTGGTTCCAATGTAGGAGCCGATGGTATCACATGACCAAGGAGAATACTGGCTATAATCATTTGCTTTATATTTCCCAGCTATCTTGAATTCTTCATCCAAAAACTATAAATGAAAAAGGGGAAAAAGAAAATAGGAAATGGTCTATAAGTTAACAAAACAGGAAAAATAGGGAACTTCTTAGAACATCAAATTGAAGGAATATAATGTATATAATGTATAGTTATTTGATTAAGTGTCAGAATAGTTTTATACAGACTGAAAAATGTGAAGATTATTTTAGCCTTTATATTTGTTATTAGCAGTTATATATCCTTCAGTGAATCCAGCTAGGATCTTAAGAAGTTTATTCAGCACTTTATCCATCATCTTAGATGAAGTCAGAAGTAAATATATACCATGCCACACATTTGCTAGATTGTCCCCAATGAGCCTTAGTAACACTTCGGGCAAATGAGAACATTCTGAGTCCCGTGGTTGATTAAGTAAAAGGGTAAGATGCCTCGTTTTTACCTTTTTTGACTCAAGGGCTGTGGTTATCCAATAACAATACCCGTTCCAAGCCCAATGTATTTTTTTTATTGAATTGTGCAGAATTTACACTTCTATAATGCTTAAGATTTTTTGAAGTCCTTTCACATACTATCTCATATAGAAAAGATAATTTTTAAAACATATTACCACCTAACAAGTATGTTCTTCCACCTGAATGTTATAAATCATGCAGCTACAAAAAATGAGATAAATGCACATCAATATGGACATCCAAGTTAAACAAAAGGGGAAAAAAACCCCACACAAACAAACACTAAATGTGTTTATGTGCATAAAAAAGCTGAAATACATAACAAAACTGTCAGGAAATGAGATTTGAAGAAACTATTCTTTCTATATCATGTATTTCTATAATGTTTGAATTTAGTACAACTATATGTAGGCTGCTTATAATCTGAATGGAAGTTTAAATATAGAGCTGGCCAGGCATAGTTACGCACGCCTTAATTAACCCCAGCACTCTGAAGAGACAGTGTTACTATGAACTTCTACTTAGATTACCTTCATACATTAAAGAAATTACTATTGGTTGTGTGCAATAACCTTCACTTTACGGTTTTTTTTTTGTTTGTTTGTTTGTTTGTTTGTTTTTCGAGACAGGGTTTCTCTGTGGTTTTGGAGCCTGTCCTGGAACTAGCTCTGTAGACCAGGCTGGTCTCGAACTCACAGAGATCTGCCTGCCTCTGCTTCCCGAGTGCTGGGATTAAAGGCGTGCGCCACCATCGCCCGGCAAACATTGGGAAACTAGACCCCCTCCAGGGCTCGTCCGGGATTTGAACACTTTATGGTTTTATAAAAAATGGAATCCAGTGTTCTCGAACTCATGGTGATTCTCCTGCCCCAACTTCCTGAGTGGGAAGATTACAGGCATGTACCATCACACCCAGCTTTTATTTTCTAACTTTCATTATTTGTTATGCATAGTTTGTTGGCTGGCAATATTGTTTAGACTCATAACTCTACATATAAAGAATATAAAATATATTCTTTGTTTTTCAAGACAGGGTTTCTCTTTTAGCAGCCCTCACTGCCCTGAAATCCCTTTGTAGAGCAGGCTGCCCTTGAAGTCACTGCCTCTGCCCTCTGAGTGCTGGGATTAAAGGTGTGTGTTACCACATCTGGTGTAAAACATATCTTTACACATATTATTTGACATGAAAAAGAAATCTGTACTCCATTAGATTCATTATGTGTAACATAATAATATACTATATAATATATTACGAAACAAGGTTTCATGTATCCCAGGCTGGCTTCAAGCTTGTTATGTAGACAAGAATGACCTAGAATTTTTGATCCTCTTGCTTCCTTGTCCAATTTACAAGGTGTTATAGATCGAACCCAGAGATCTGGGTATGCTGGGCAAATACTCAATTTAGATACATTCTCAGTTCAAGTTACCTAATTAAAAGACATAAAATTGACAAATTCCTAGCAAGACTAACCAATGGAAAAATATTAGTATCAGAAATGGAAAAATGAAGACAACACACATTCATGACAGCTATAAGCAATGTTTTGCTGGGCAGAACTAAGCCTAGCACTGGTTGAGGCTGTAGACCCATCAAGGCCAGCCTGAGCTACAACATAAGTTTAAGGTGAACCCAGGCTACAGAATGAGATTCTGTTTGAAATCAATTGCCAAACCAAAACAAATCTATTAGCACTATTTTATAGAAACAAATATAATGGTCAAAATTGTGACATTATGGTACATAAACCAAACACCCTCTCAAGTTTTACGGTCTATTCTCATCTGCACATCTTTCCTGGGTTTTTTTTTGTTTGTTTGTTTGTTTTTAAGACCACACTGCTGGTTTATTACCAAATTAAAATACATCTTAATTTATGTCTCAATTATTTTAAACTTATGGAAATAAAACAGAGACTTTCTCAGACTTGCTCTGTAGACCAGGCTGGCCTCGAATTCACAGAGATCCACCTGTCTCTGCCTCCCAAGTGCTGGGATTAAAGGTGTGTACCACTACCGCCCTGCCTGGTGTTATTTTTAAAACAGAAACACAAATGTAAAACCAGAGTGATGAATCATCAGAAGCTTTCTCTACATAAAGACCAAAGCTGAGTCAAGAAGGCCTAGTACTACTCTTATTCAACATCATACTGTAGAGCAATAAGGTAAGAAAATGTTTAATTCTGAAAAGGAAAAAAAAGATTATTATACACTAGGATATAGCAAATACTAGAATTAGGAAGGAAATTTAGCAAACCTGTTGAAAAGTCAATCAATAAAAATCTAATTCTTTAAAAAAATGTAATTACACTCTTTGTGTATGAGTCTGTGTATACACTTAAAAGTCTATTTCTTTTAAATAAAAAAACAAAAATTGAGGGTGATCAAAATGGCTCAGCACATTAAGCCTGTGACTTGAGTTTGGTCCCAGGACCCACAGGAGAAAGAAAATAGATTCCTAACAATTGTTCTCTGACCTCTAGACACACCCCTGGCCCCAAAATAAATAAATAAATACAGTTTAAAGGGGGGATTTTTAAAAATAATTACATTTAAAGTAGTTTTTAAAAGTATATGGCCAGAAGGTGGTGGTGCAAGTCTTTAGTCTGAGCACTTGGGAGACAGAGGCAGGAGAGCTCTGTGAATCTGAGGCCAGCTTGGTCTACAGAGTGAGTTACAGGACAGGCTCCAACGCTACACAGAAATGCCGTCTTGAAAAAGCAAACAAAAAATAAGTTAGTTATGCAAATACATCATGCTGATGGAAAGGTGTCATTTCTCTGAATACTTATCTAGAGCAACACTGTCCAACAGAAGTTGAATATGGTCCATATGTGTAATCATGAATTTTAATCTATCACATCCAAAATATTAAAAACATGAACAAAGGCCAGGTTTGGTCATGTTGTTAATCCAAGCACTCAGGAGACAGAGGTAGGTGGAGCTCTGTAAATTCTGGCCAATGTGGTCTATATAAGTGAGTTCTGGGCCAGCCAGGGACTGTGTAGTGAGACCCTATCTCAGAAAACAAAAATAAAACAAAAAAATTAACGCAAGATTTTAGTTTTTGGTACTGAATCTTTAGCTCTAGTGTATACTTTATGTTTATAGAGAGTGTAGAATTTATGTTTACAGCATGTCACATCTGAATTTAAACCAGCCACATATTATATACTATGTAGCTATGTGGCTAAAGACTACCTGGCCAGCATCAATCCATCTCAGAGTCAATAAATCCTAATATAAACTAAAGCAGATGTTTTTTATGGAATCAACATGCTGATTCTTTTGTGGGTTTCTGTTTTGCTTTAGAGGTGCTGGGAACTGAACCCAAGGCCTCATACATGCTGGTCAAACGACATTAATATTGAACTTCCCAACATGTTTACTTACTTTTTAATTTAATACTGAAAATCCTATACCAATAAGTCAAGACTTAAGTAAAAGTACATCATTAGAATGAGAGGTCTGCCCGATGAAGTGTGTATTGTGCACATCTGATGACCCAAGTTTGGATCTTTCGAACCATCTTCTCACCTTCACACATTACCGTCCCAGGCCCCCAACACACACAAAATGAATGAATAAATAAATGCAGTACTGGCCTAAGGACAGAAATAGATCAATGAAACAGGGCCTCTCTCTATGTAAACCAGGCTAGCCTCAAACATATAACCTTTCTGCTTCAGTATCCTACTGTGCCTGAATGACATATTTGTCATCATGCCCACCCTAAAGTAATCATGACAAAGCTGACTGCAAAACACTGAAAAAATAACACTCATTAAATGGTATAGGGCCAATGAACTATTTCTATAGAAGAAAAATGAACTTTGATTCAAATATTTCACATAATAATTCAATTCCAAATAGGTTATGGATCTAAATGTAAAATAAAATAATAAATCTCTGAAAGAAAGAAAATTAGGCTCATGATTTTAAAACTTGATAAACATCTCCTTGGAAACACAATCTATTTCTTCCTTTTTCTTTTTTCTTTTTTTTTTAAAGATTTATTTATTATGTATACAACATTCCTTCCGTGTATGCTTGCATGCCAGAAGAGGGCACCAGATCTCATTATAGATGGCTTTGGGCCACCATGTGGTTGCTGGGAATTGAACTCAGGACCTCTGGAAGAACAGTCAGTGCTCTTAACCTCTGAGCCATTTCTCCAGCCCTTCCTTTTTCTTTTAAAGACAGGATTTCTCTGTGTAGTTAGTCCTGGCGTCCTGGAATTCACTCTGTAGCCCAGGTTGGCCTCAAAGGCAGAGATATGCCTGCCTCTACCTCCTGGTATTAAAGGTGTGTACCACCACCAATCACCCTGCTCTCATAATTTCTTAAACAGGTTATATTACCATTAAAAATGATAATGGTTAAGATTAAGAGGAAGGATTAAAAATGACATGCTTACTTCTTCTTGATGGAATGCAGGAGGCAATGTGGGTGAAGGTGCAAAAGGAGGTGGAGAGATAACCTTTCTTTCCTCGAGCTGGGCCATTATTTCCTTCCGTCTGCGATGTAGTTCATCCAGGCTAGGATGGGGTTGGGGAGGAGGAAGTCGACTATAAGAAGGATCCTGAAATTGAAAGATTATTTAAAATTGACAAAAAAATTCCAGCACATATTAATTAAGCATATATATACTTAAATGAGAAGCAGAATATATACCGACTTTTACATTCAGAAATATCAACACTAAAGAGAAGGAAGGAAGGAAGGAAGGAAGGAAGGAAGGAAGGAAGGAAGGAAGGAAGGAAGGAAGGAAGGAAGGAAGGGTAAAAGAAAAAAGAAAGCTAGCCCAAACTCTCAAGATCTTCCAAATTTCCTAGCTGACGCAGACTTGTACACAAACTATGTTTGGATTGGTGAAGCTTCCATTTATGTTTTAGGACCAGGGAGATGGCCCAAAAGCACTAGCTGTTCAAGCCTAACAATCATGTCTGAGCTCTAGAACCCCTGAGAGAGTCAGATGTATCAGGGCACACATGTAATCCCAGTCTTCATATGGGAGGAATAGAAGAATCAGTTGGAAGCTATCAGACAAGCTTACCTTAGAATATGCTGAGCAGCAGCAAGAACAAGAGAGACCTTACCAAACAAGGCTAAAAGTAAGAACTACTCTCAAGCCTTGTTCTCTTATCCAAATGTGTGGTGACACACACGCATCTGTGTTCTCACATACACACCAATTATATATACATATACGAAAAACGGTAAGTTTTAAAAAGGTCCCAGATTTCAATTTCTAGCAACCACATGATGGCTCATACAACCATCTGTAAAATCTGGTGCCCTCTTCGGGCCTGCAGGATGAACACTATACACAGTGCTGTGGGACAATGGTCTGTACCCTATCACTTGTATTTTAAATAAATGCTGATTGGCCAGTAACCGGGCAGGAAGTAGAGGTGGGGCAATGAGAACAGCAGAATTCTGGGAGAGAAAAGAGTCAGTCTGCAGTCATCACCCAGAGACAGAAGAAGCCAGACACAGAGCAAACAAGAAGTGACTGCCTTGCTGAAAAAGGTACCAAGCCATGTGGCTAACACAGACAAGAATTATGGGCTAATATAAGATATAAGAGTTAACAAGAAGCCTGAGCTAATAGGCCAATCAGTTTATAATTAATGTAGACCTCTGTGTGTTTCTTTGGGGCTGAACTACTACTGTGAGACCAGGCGGGACAGAAACCTTAGTCAACACATATAGTAAATAAATAAATCTTTAAAAAAAGAAAAAGAAAAGAAATAATGTTTTCATGCAAAAAGAATCAATTGAAAGGGTTATTACCATAGCAAATAAATATAAATGAAGTTTATGTAATAAGTTAAAAAAAAATAATAGCATACCCTGGGGTATGAAGGTCTGATCTGAGCTGGATGAGGGGCCACTGGATAGTAACCCTCTACCTGTTGGTATCGTTCTCTGGACTCGGGCACATAGGATGGTACTGCTGCAGATGGAATCTCAATGGGTATTGGGCTTTCCCGGAAAATCTCCTCTCTTGTGTAAGACTGAGCAGGGTACACACGGCGGCCATCATAGTGAGGTGGGTACATAGGAGGGTACTGTTGTGGTTGTGTGCCATACTGAGAGTTTATGACACGATCTTGGAGGTAGGGTGGATAATGATCCAAGTATGGAGGACCAGGTTCAGGAGCAGATGGTGGAGGTCGGACAAAGCGGGACACACATGGTGGTGGAGTATAGTACATACCTGTATAATACAAAAGAGGAACACAAAACAATAATAAACATGCCTGCTTTTCTATATAATCTTTGTTTCTCCTTTTAAAACATTCAAACAATTAAATGTTATAATCTATTCATTTCTTTATAAGCTTTCACAATACTTGTATTGTTAGGTTAGCTTTATGAAAATTAGTGAGCAAATACTATCCTTAGGGCCAGGAGTGTAGCTTAGTGGTAGTGTTTGCTTGGAACTGGTAAATTCAATCCCAGAGAAACCTCCTCTTCCAAATAACAATTATTGAAATAAATAGAAAAAGTCAATCTACATATAGTCTAAAATAGTAAGTTTATCCTTTTTTTCTGGTTTGTCCTAATGCAACAAAGTCACTAGGAATCTTTCACAAGCATCTGTGATACTTGGGATCTACTTTAGTTTCTCCTCTGTAGCCTTTTATATTCAAGAATGCATTCATACTGGTCAAGTACTTCATTATTGAGCAATCTTCTTAGCCCTTTTTAAATATTTCATTTTGAGACATTTCATTTTGAGGCAGGGTCTTCTGGTTGCCCAGATTAGCACTGAACTCACTTTGTAGCCCAGGCATACCTAGAACTTGAGATCCTCCTGCCTCAGACTCCTCAGTAGCTGGAATTATAGGCCTGCTCTACCAGGCCCTGCTACTGTAGAGTTTCAACTTTAAAACTATTAGTGCTAGATGTAACAGGCCACAGTCCACTTTTCATAACATAGCATGCACAAGACCTGAACAGGCTCCAGCCAATCCAAGGATAGAGGGGAGGTGAATATGTAAGCCACCACTAGATGAGGAACTATTAGCATTTGACAGTTGAGAGGGAGACACTTTTTTTGTTAGGCAGACTACTACCAAGCAGGTCCCACTCCCAAGATTACCTGAACTTGATGGAGAAAGAAAAGAAACAATAACCAAGAGGCAACCTCAAAGTTGGGTAGGAAGTGGGATACAGATATGAGAGGATAAAAGGGTGGATTATTGAATCTACTCTGAAAAGAAAAAAGGGAGGATATAGCTATGATAATATAAAAAGGTAGATAATTGAATCTACTTTTAAAAAGTAGTTTTAAATGTTTTACATTGGATTGGACTTTTGTATATTGTATACGAATTTTGGATATTGATATAAATTTGAGACTAATTTTGTTAGAATGTACTGTACATACATTTCCACTCTTGTTCAAGGTATTGTACCATACAGCTCAATTAACAATGTAATACAAATCTAGTCCTTGAAAGTTATTATCAACAACTATTTTGGATAAGAAAATGCAGGTCAGTAATTAGTCACCTATTACAACTTATAGTTATATTAGGTATGATTTCAAGGTCAAATAAAAATACATTTTAGATAGACAGGTCATTTTAAAACACTTCAGAGATCTACAGACTATGACATTTAAGATGTTTTAATACCATAGGTTCTTTTTTTTTAAAATGACAGTGAGAATGTCTGCTACTGGCAGCACCAATCTACTTCAGAAGATGATGGACATCAAAGAAACTCCACACAGAATTTACTTTCTTTGTGGCAAGAGTAAGACACTGGGCAAGAAAGTGTCCTTGCTTTGATTGCTGACAGTATGCTGTCCTAATTGGATAAACAGAATGCAAAAAAAAAAAAAAAAGAAGTGACTGCCAAACCTTGTCAAGACAAGGCAGGACAGTCTTTCAAAATTCCTGCTTCATAGAAAAGTTTGTCAAATATTCTAGGCCTTTAGGCTAGAGACAGATGCTAAACGCTGCAGATGAACTTTGGGTGACTGTCAAGACAGCCAGCTGTTTCTGTCATTTCTCACATTTTTTGGAAGTTCCTTGCTTGCACTTCCTGCTTACTCAGTTAATATTATTTCCTTCTCAGGTACTGAGAGAGTTGAAGATTAGGTAGTCACAGTTTTCCTTGTTTACCAGATGCAGAGAAGAAACTCATTAAAGAAGTGTAAAGTGTATAAGGTTGAGAGACATCAAAAGATAGTTTTGGATAGTAATACAAGTTACGATAGAGAGTAAATTAGGTACAATACTTTGGACTCACCAAGATAGGATAGATAAGGGTTATTTTCTCTGAAGTTGTCAAATGCAAATGGACTAGACGTTGTATATAGTTGTAGTATTTATTATATATAGCTTTTATTAAATTAGTTATATAGCCTTTTTTATTTTAGACAAAAAAGGGAAAACACAATGATATTTTGTTTGCAATCTAACAAATACAGCTTGCCTGAAGATCAGAATGTGGAGCTAAGTCAATACTTAGTTAGCCTTAGAAGCCAGGCAGTGGGTGGTACACACATTTAATCCCAGCAGACTAGGAAGCCACTATGAGAAAGCCAGAGTAAGAAGCACCCCTCCATGGCCTCTGCATTAGCTCCTGCTTCCAAGGTCCTGCCCCATTTGAGTTCCTGCCTGACTTCCTTCAATGATGAACAGCAACGCTGAAGTTTAAGTCAAATGAATTCTTTCCTCCCCAACTTGTTTTTAGGTCAGAGTGTTTGGTTGTAGCAATAGTAACCCTAACAAAGACAGAAATCATACTGTAAATTTAGTTTGTAGCCACTACATACTTTTTTTTTCAATCTTGGTCAGCTAAATGTTAATCCAGTCTATAAATTTGATAGATTTTATCCTTTTTGCCTATATGATAAATCTGGGTGACTTAAATCAAAGACATTACCCTGCTGATAAGGTGGTGGCTCAAATGCTGGGGCAGTTCCTCGAGGATCCTGGTAATAAACATCCGCTTGTTGTGCTGGATATAACTGAGAACCTCGAGGTACCATCTGTATTGGTTTGGTGACAGACATGGGAGGCAGATCTGTTGGCCCCCTTGGAGGTACAGGATGTGGATTCACAGGTAAGGCAGAAATACTCTTAGGGGCAGATTCCAGCCTAAGAAAGCAAAATTATACATGACAAATGTAAAGTCTCTAAAAAAAACTGCTAGTATTTAGAAAACTGATACATTCGAATGCTGATCTCTTCAAGTTAAAAAAAATTAACTGTCCTTAAAAAAATTATTAGTGCAGAAAAAAGAAGTAAAAGGCAACAACACAAAGGCAAAAAAAAAAAAAATTATTTTTGGCGGTCAGGTTGTAGCTCAGTTGTTGGGTTCAGACCCCAGCACAACATAGCTGGGCATGCCTGCAATCCCAGTACCTGGGAGCTGAGGTAAGAGACACAGGTTTTCATGGTTATCTTTGGCCACAAAGTGAGTTTAAGAAGAAACTTTGACTTAAAGCAGAAGAAAAACAGCAACACCTAGTAAGCACTGGCTTTAGAATCAAACATTTCTTTTCCCTCTACTTAGTTTACAAGGAAGAAATGTGATGACGTACAGGTCAGGAGGGGACCCAGGAGCACTGCTGCTCAGGTGGTCTAGTTTTCCTGGCTTCAGACTAGAATCAAAGCTGGGGTCTGTCCCACGTGGAATCAGCTGTGTCACTGTGCTCCCTGCCGATACAATTCCATTTGGAAGCGCAGGAGGTTTCCTGCTCGACAAATCCACTGCACTTTCATCAGGAAGCATAGGTGCCGAAGGCAGGCCCACCTCATTAAGTTGACCCAAAGAGGCACTCAGGGGTCTTCTGGGAACCAGACGTTTGTTCATTTTACGAAATCTATAGGAAAAGCAAATATTTCAACTAAAAATATACTATACAATAAGTAAATATCAGTTAAAATTGTTAAAAAGTACTAGAACTTTGTGTAGAAATGACTCATTTTGTTATCTAGTTAATGATAAAATATAACTTCATATTTATAGAAACAATACAATAAAAATGAAAAATACTTTTAAGAAATGTACTTAATTCATAAAGATTTCTTATGTATTGAAGAGAATTCAGTGATTCTTTTTGTATTTTTTAAAGGCAACAAATTATTTCTTACCCAAAAGTCCTTGTCTTATGGTTTTCATACTTACTTTTCCAGTTCTTCTTGTGAGTGTGCAAAGGTGCAGCTGGCCCCACGAGGGCATCCTCCCCTCTGCTTCATATCTCGACACATGTATGTTTTGTATTTGCTATGCTGTGGAGGCTAAGACCAAGGCCAAACATTAGACATAAAACAAAACACACAATAACAAATGTAATTTTTATGTTAACAGTTTAGGATTCTGATAAAATAGATGAATTTAATCTAATTCCCACATATTTAAACTATCCAGAACAAAAGTATTATAGGGGGTGGAAATCCCAGAGTTCAAAATTATATTTTTTTTAAAGGTTTATTTATTAATTTATACAGCATCTGCCTACATGTATCCCTGAAGGCCAGAGGAGGGCACCAGATCTTATTACAGATGGTTATGAGCCACCATGTGGTTGCTGGGAATTGAACTCAGGACCTCTGGGAGAACAGTAAGTGTTCTTTACCCCTGAACCATCTCTCAGGCCCCAAAATTACATTTTTAAATTTTATTATTTGTGTGTGTATGTGTGTGTAGAGGTGGACAATAGAGGACTGAAGACAATTTTGTGGAGTTGGTTCTTTCTTTATACTTTTACTTGGGTTCCAGGTATTGAACTTAGTTGCATAAAAGCCTATTTTGCTTTTTTAGATACATAAAAGCTTTTGCCTGCTGAGAGATCTTTTCAAGTCCAAAATTAAAATTTAAAAGTAGTATAGGAGGCTCAGAGTTAGGGCTGTTCTTCCAGAGGATCTGAGTTCAATTACCCACATGGTAGGTCACAATCATTTAGAACTCCAGTTCATACATATTGAAAATAAAAGTGCTTTTACTAAAACAACACAGTCTGAGTGTTGGAGCAATCCTGAACTGGGGTTAATACAGCTCTCAGACTGTGTCAGAGATGAGGTTAACAAACTCACAACTGCTCACAGTGCAAAGAATAGGTGACTACGGAGGGCTCAGCTACAAATGATATGTTTCTGTCGCTTGTTCTTTTTTCTTTTAATGTTTATTTATTTATTATGTATACAATATTCTGTCTGTGTGTATGCCTGCAGGCCAGAAGAGGGCACCAGACCTCATTAAAGATAGTTGTGAGCCACCATGTGGTTGCCGGGAATTGAACTCAGGACCTTTGGAAGAGCAGGCAATGCTCTTAACCATTGAGCCATCTCTCCGGCCCCATGTCGCTTGTTCTTATATGTACACACACACACACACACACACACACACACACACACCCAAGGCTTAGAGTTCAACATGGATGAGGAGTCTGGCAGAAAGACTGTACATAACCACACCAGTGCACTCATGAACGTCAGCAATTGTGATCGCCTGCATACAGTAGAGTCAGTCAAGATTCTAGCATGGAATGGGACGAGGTTCATGAGCCCCTTAACCAACTGAGAAGCTTTGAACAGTGATGACTCATGAAGGAGGACGACTAGAAGTATGTTGACCATGCTCTAGGGCTGCTCTTACATTCAGAAGTATATAGATAGTACAAATAGGAGTTGGTGGGTTATGAAATTTAAATTTTAAAAAAGAGGACATTAAGTTGGAGGTATAGGTGAGTCTGAGTTAAGGGAGGAGCTGGGCAATGAGCATGATCACCACTATATAAACTTCTCAAAGAAAATGAAAAAAGAAAGTTCTAACATGCTGATATTCTCAAATACATGTGGTACCAAAAACTATTAATTTAATTATTAATAAGCTAGATATGACTCAGTGGTTAAGAGCATTTTTGTAAGAGTATGGGGGGTTCAGTTTAGTTCCCTGCACCCAAGTGGAGACTTACAGGTATCTGTAACTAGAGTTCAAGGGGATCCAATGCCCTCTTCTGACTTATGAGGGCACCAGGCCAAACATGTTGCAAATATATACACAGAAAAAAAAACATACATATACATAAAATATTGAACTTTTTTCCCCCTCAATAAATTTCAGGGTTCTCTTTCCATATTTTAAAGAATTTAAGACTTTAACAGCAGTCTCAGCATCTAGAGGTTGAGGAAGGAAGATCAAGCAGTTCAAAGTCTTTCTCAACTATACACTGAGCTCGCCGGGCAGTGGTGGCGCACGCCTTTAATCCCAGCACTTGGGAGGCAGAGGCAGGTGAATCTCTGTGAGTTCGAGACCAGCCTGGTCTACAAGAGCTAGTTCCAGGACAGGCTCCAAAGCCACAGAGAAACCCTGTCTCAAAAAAACAAAAAACAAAAAACAAAAAACAAAAAAACCAACAAAAAAAAAAATTATACACTGAGCTCATGGCAGGGGAGCAATGGACCAGCCTGACTCTATCTTGTTATAAGGTCAAAATAAGTTCATTCCTATTTCCTGTAAAACTTGGGTTCGACCATGTCTTGACCCAATTTTTTGGAATTTGGTATGTTCCACAACCTATAGCCTAATCTTCACCCTGATAAGTAAGATGTTCTAACAAATAAATTTTGAGATATTGGGCCAAGTTCCTATGTAACCAAAACGCCAACCCTCTAGTCTTGTAGGGGCTAATATAAACCCCATTTTAGGGAGATAGCTCTGCTTAACAAAGCTTGCATAATTTGGCCAAAGAATTTAGTCTTTATACTCGTTCAGTGGGATTAAGAATGGGCTATGTGAGACCCTGTCTCACAAAAAATAAAACAAAAAGACTTTCAAAATTTACAGTCTTTTAACATTTGTGTAGTTATCATATAACATATAACTGTGCATTAAAAAAAAACCCCACAAAATCTGGGCCAGCAAGATGGTTCAGTGGTGATGCTGCCAACCCTATCAACCCAAGTTTGATCTTTAGGACCCACAAGGTCCTCTCACCTAAATGTGTATACCCTCACATAAACAGAAATAAGTGTAAAAAATATTTTTTAAAATTAGAAGATGACTCTGCACACTAGTGAATATAAACATTATTAATGAAATTCCTTAAAATACCAACAGATTAAAAAAAAAGCTACAAATATATGATAGGTACTAGTGATACAACATTGGTACCAAAAGTGACATTATTACACTGAAATGTAATATAAAGTGAAGAGAGTATAATCATTTTAAAATGGAATAAGCTTTACCACAGAATCAAATTTTATCCATCAAATGCCATATCTGATGTAAAATTACCCCAAAACAATGACCAATAAGAATCATTGTCAAATAAAATTACTTAAGCAACACAAACACACTAATTGCTAACCATATTAATTTATAATTTCTAGTTTTTTTTTTCTTTGAAAAACAATTTTAAAAATTATTTTATATGTATGGATGTTTTGCCTACATGTTTGTCTGTGCACAAGTGCATGCCTGGTACCCACAGAGGCTAGAACAGGGCATCTGATTCCCTTGAAACTGGAGTTACAGGAGGTTATGAACCACCACCATGTGGGTGCTGGGATTTGAACCTGGTTCTCTGGAAAAGCAGCCAGTACTCTTAACCACAGAAACTTTCTTCAGCCCCTATAGTCAGAAACTTAAAATATCCATATCATTATTTTCTGTTTTGTATACTGGCCAGTTTCTAGGTATACCTAGAGTGACTAATCTGCAAATTTCAAACAGCAATCTCTTACCTGCTGTTGGTCTGCTCCTTTTTTGCTGTGGTTCTGAATATAATCAACCAGTCCATGTACTACTGTACGTACAGCAACCAGGCCGTTTTCTAACTGTTCCCATGTTGGAGGAGGAGCATCTATAAAATTAAAAATTAAACAAAATCTATAATCTTATACAATGTTTTATCCAATATTAAACCAATGAAAGAAGTATATCAGCACTTTGATGCAATCAAGTTGACTCTTACTCATCTGTGATGATTAGTGGTATCAAATGAAAAGGACCTAGGATCACCTGAGATGGGTCTCAAAAGACTCTCCCCTAGTATCCCCTAGGCAGAAGATTATGGATCGTATAAAATGGAGAAAGCAAGCTAAGCAATAGTTACATTCCTCCCTCTCTGTTTCCTGACAGTGGATATGATGTGAGCACCTGCCTCAAGCTTACCCTGCCTTGACTTCCCTGCCATGATAGACAGTACCTTGAGCTGAGAGCTAAAATAAACCTCTCTTAAACTGCCTCCACAACACACACAGTAACACAGAATAAAGTGAGAAGACATTCTATCTATCTATCTATCTATCTATCTATCTATCTATCTATCTATCTATCTATCTATCTATCTTTGGTTTCTCGAGACAGGGTTTCTCTGTAGCTTTGGAGCTTGTCCTGGAACTAGCTCTGTAGACCAGGCTGGCTTCAAATTCAGAGATCTGCCTGCATCTGCCTCCCAAGTGCTAGGATTAAAGGTGTGGGCCACCACTGCCCAGCCAAGAAGACATTTTCATAGATTAATTCTATATAAGACTACTGTTGATGGCATTTGAACTGGGTTTTAAAACACAAATGGCATTTTAACTCCAGGAGGGAGAATCAGGTTTGAAAATACAGGAAAAGCACACAAAAAGACGACTAGCCCTACCTGAGATATTTTATATATATGACATTTAATTGGGGCTGGTTTATAGTTTCAGAGGTTTTATCCATTATTTATCTTCATGGCGAGAAGCATGGCAGTGCAATGCTTCAACAGAAGCAATGCAAGCAACAGACATTATTATTACTCTAGTTGCTGCAGAAGTAATTAATAATAAAAATAAATTAACCCCACTGTATTCAAGGTGAAGATCTAGATAATAAGACAAATGATAAAAATGTAAGAGTACTCAGATAATGAAGAATTGAAAAAACACAGCAAAGAAAGTGGAACAAGCATGTGTAAACTTTAAACAGAGATCGTCTCCTTGAAAATGAGGGTGGGGGATATAACACAGTGTTGCTTAACATGCTCCAAGATCTTGGTTTCTACTCCTGGAGGCTTAAAAATAAAACAAAAAGAGAGAAACAAAGTTAAATATGGTTAAAGACCCAAAAGAAAGGTTTAACCATGTTCAGTAAAGTTATTAAGGGAGAAACATTATTCAGAGAGAAGAGCACCTTGGTGTGGAAGTATGACTGATGTTTTCCATAGTGGCGGCAAACTTAGACAGAGGTAAGATCATCTTAGATCACCTTACATCACAGAAAAAAACTTTAACTTTTATTCTGAGTATGGAAATACACAGTAGAATTTGAGCACAGAAGCAGGAGCATGAAGAACTCATAATACACATAACAATACAGTGCTAGGGGAAAGAGTTTGAACCTAAAGGACCATCAATTAACACACATGCCACTATATTTTGTGCCACCAAAAGGTGAGGGGGGAGATGAATTTATACCACTGAAGGAAGTACAAATTTACTTAAGTTTTAGAAAAACGTAGTTAAAAAAAACAAACTGGCAAACAAAAAAAAAAAATCCAACAACATGACAGTCCACAACTATCTTTAACTCCAATTGCAGAAAATTTGACATCCTCTTTTGATCTCCAAATATACCAGGAATGAAGACAGCCACACACATGCAAGCAAAACCTTGATACACAGAAAATAAATCTATTTTCAATAAAAAAAAAAAAACAGAAAATAAATCTAAAAACAACTCTCTTTTCCCTTCCTTCCTTCCTCCTTCCCTCACTTCCCTCCCTCCCTCCCTCCCTCCCTCCCTCCCTCCCTCCCTCCCTCCCTCCCTCCCTTCTTTCTTTAGCTTTTTGAGACAGGGTTTCTCTACAGCTTTGGGGACTGTCCTAGAATTAGCTCTTACAGACCAGGTTGGCTTCAAACTCTCAGAGATCTGCCTGCCTCTGTCTCCCAAGTGCTGGGATTAAAGATGGGCGCAACCACACATCCTAAAAACAACTATTAAAAAGATATACAAAGTAATTAAAATGTGGCAAATCTGTTTAATAATGATATTTAAAGATATAATCTTTCTTGGGAATGGGTATAAATTGACATTCAAAAAGTAAAGCCAGAGATTATGGAAATGTAAAATAAGCAGATGGCAATGGCAAATGAAACTGACAGAACAGGGTGACTTAGAAGTCAAGAAAATTGATTCAATGACAATGACAAGCCATGCTGGCGGTAGGGGGGCTAGAGAGACAGTCAGCATCAAAAATTAATCTGTTCTTACAGAAGACCCAGGTTCAGTTGCCAGCACGCACACATGGCAGTTCACAAACAGTAGTAACTCTTGCTCCAGGGGATCCAGTGCTTTCTACTGGCCTCAAGGGACTTACCAGAAGAACAGATAAACTATGTCTGAAAGGGTATGTAGAACAAGTGAAAGAACATTCAGATGAATAATATAAACACAACTAGAAGAATAAGCATCAAAGATGAACTCATTTTGAAACATGGAACAAATCATGGTACACATCAGGAAGCATTTGGGAAATGTGTCTGGAGTGATGATACTAGCATTGACAGAACTCTTTGGAAATCTATTTTATACAGAGGTAACTCTTGATACTAAGAATGCTGAGGAAATAGCTCCAAGGGCACAGACACTACTTTTGTGGATGGGGGTAGAGTGGGGTGATGTGATGTGGGAGTCTCCTTGGTGTACTGTGATTACCTTTAATCAATAAAGAAACTGCTTTGGATCTATAGCAAGGCAGAACTTAGGTAGGCAGGGAAAGCTAGGCTGAATGCTGGGAGGAAGAAGGGCAGAGTCAGAGAAACACTATGGAGACTCCGCCAGAGTCAGACATGCTGAAACTTTTGCCGGTAAGCCACTGTCATGTGGGGTAAATTAAGATGCAAGATTTAGCCAATAAGAAGCTAGAGCTAATGGGCCAAGCAGTGTTTTAAATAAGCTAAACCAGCATGTATATTATAAGGCATCATGACTTCCAAATTTGGGTCTAAGGATATGTTGCTTTGGAAAAGAGGTTCTTCTCCTATGTCCACAGAGGATGAGAACCTGTGGATTACTTCCAGACTGGTGTGATTTGATGGACCAAGGCTCCCTGAAAGGTCGCTGTGAACACCCCAAAAAGATCCTCTCAAAAACTTACTTTACCCAATAAAACAGGAAGCAGTTTGGAGAGAAATAACTATGCCCATACTCCCAAATATTGTTTATAAATGTTTATATTTAAAGGGGGATATGATATAGATAATTTGCATTGGTATGGATCTTGGTTTATTGATACAAATTTAAGGTCAACTTTGTTGTATGTATAATTGGGCTCTTGATTAAGGTATTGTGTTTGTACAGCTCATTTAGAAATGTAATGTATAATTAAGAAATATAGCTTAGCCGGGCGGTGGTGGTGCACGCCTTTAATCCCAGCACTCGGGAGGCAGAGGCAGGCGGATCTCTGTGAGTTCGAGGCCAGCCTGGTCTACAAGAGCTAGTTCCAGGACAGGCCCCAAAAGCTACAGAGAAACCCTGTCTCGAAAAATCCAAAAAAAAAATATATATATATATAGCTTAATAGAGTCATCTATAATAGTCAAGACTGTAGTTATGTTAGTTAGATTTTTCTATATGTACAGAGATGCATTTTAGATGGATAGGTATTCTTCAAATCTTTCAGAGAACTACAGAATATGGCATTTAAAATATTTTAATAACTTAGAACTTTTCATGACAATGAGACACATCTGCTCCTGGCAGTACCAACTACTTCAAGAGGAAGATAGGCATCGAAGAGGCTCCTTATGGAGTTTGCTAGCCATTTGGGCAAGAAACTGCTCTTGCCTGGACTGCTTAACTGGAAATGCAGGACACATAGAGAAATGACTGCTGAACTTGCCTAAAGGTGAGATGATGCTTCAGGGTTCCTGCTTCATGAAAGAGTCTGCCAGATATTCTGCAGAAGAAAGTGACTAACAAACTGCCAATAAAGGCAGACCTATCTTTGAAATTTCCTACTTCATGGAAGTCTGCTGGATGCTATGGGCTCTAAAGATGGATGCCCCAAAAGTACAGAAGAATTTTGGTTGACTGTCCAGGCAGCGAGAAGTCTGTCAATTCTAGAGTTTTGGAGGTTGCTTACAATACACTTCCAGTTTACTTAGGTAATATTGTATCCTTCTGTGGTCTTTGATGGAGTTGAAGAATTTATAGTAATAGCTTTCCTTATTTGTGATAAAAGATAAAGTAGATGTAAATATTTTAACTATTTCTTGCTTGATACCTGTTTTATATGTAATTTTGCTACGTTAAAGTTTTCCTTTTGGTTTAAACAGAAGAGGGGAAATGGTCCTTCTATGTGTTGTGTTTATTGGTTAATGAATAAAGAAACTGCCTTGGCCTGTTAATAGGGCAGAACTTAGGTAGGCGGGGAAAACTAAATGGCATGTTGGGAGAAAGGAGGCAGAGTCAGTGAGAAGCCATGGAGCTGCTAGAGACAGATACTGGGAACTTTAGCTAGTAGGCCACGACCTCGTGGTGATGCACGGATTAATAGAAATGGATTAAATTAAAATATAAGAGTTAGCCAATAAGAAGCTAGAGCTAATGGGCCAAGCAGTGATTTAATTAATAGTTTCTGTGTGGTTATTTAGGTTCTAGGCAGCTGGGATGTACAAGCAGGCCCTCCTCAAACAGTGATGCATATTAAAAATAAAGCAGCGGAAGCTTTTCTGTAGCAAAGAGGCAGCCCATATTAATAAGCGCTGAAAATATAGGAAGTAGCTTAAGAGTTCGACATCATCTCCAGAAGTAGTAACCAGGAAACTGTAGTAGTTGTATGGAGCGCTACCTTTGCTTAGAAGGAAACTTTCAGAAGACAGCAGCTAAAATATTGTTCAGCTAACAATTTCAGGTCAAGGAGGGGTGAGAAAGAAATGCCCTAGTACAGCCAGGCGGTGGTGGCGCGCGCCTTTAATCCCAGCACTCGGGAGGCAGAGGCAGGCGGATCTCTGTGAGTTCGAGACCAGCCTGGTCTACAAGAGCTAGTTCCAGGACAGGCTCCAAAACCACAGAGAAACCCTGTCTCGAAAAACCAAAAAAAAAGGAAATGCCCAAGTACTATTAATGGAACAATATATGGGAAGATGGGAAGATGGGGTAAGAAGAAGGCACTAAAGGAAACCTGAGAAAACAAGTTGTGGCAGATATGAAAAGAGTAAAATGCAGAATGGTGTGGCAGGAGAGCTATTTTTTTAGTGAGCGAGGCAGTACAATATAAAGTACTGAATGAATTTTAGTTGAGGTGAACTAATGAGATAAAGAGGGCATTATTTGTGGCAAAACCTAAAATACTGCTGAAAATATTTGGGAAACGACTTTGGGAAACTTTAGAGGAATGTACAAAACGTAATTGAAGAATCACCAAGCAGTACTGAGGTACATATAACAGTTCATTAATTTCTCTTGGCTTTACCTGGACTAGGGTCAATGTTTGCTAGTAGCTCCAAGTGGGGTCTTAGTCGGTTCAAGTTTGCTGGGTCTCCAGTTCGCTGGAGAGCAATTGTTAGCTCCTGAACACTCTGTGCAAAGGAGGCAGGGGTCTGCAACTTAAAAAGAAAAGGTCAGCATTATTTTGTCATTTAAAACATTAAAACCCTTTTTAAAAACATAGTTTATTTACACCTTCATTTTTGCAATTTATTAATGTTAGTTTGTATCTATCCACCTGACCTATACTTTGGCCAAACTGAATTACTTGCTGGCTAAACAAGATCTCTCTAACCACAGCTTGGTACATTATGTACAATAGTAAGCTTCCTCTGCTATCACAGACTTGAAATGCAAGGCCTTTCTTCTGATACCATCTTTTAGTTGGGTTATTGGTAGTCTTTCCAAATATTAACTGAAATTTGAAGGTATAAAAGCTAGAAAATGAGATGATTGAATAATGCCACTGAGTATAGTCATACTGAATGAGTTCAAGTTCTTAAGACCAAAGATCATGACAATAAATTTATCAACTGCACAAATAAATTTCATTTATTAAATAGTCTAAATAATTTTGAATGTCTAGGACACTAATGGCTGCTGGAGAAGAAACAGTTACTTTTCTTTAAGATGAGGACCCTGGTAGTGTGTCCCTGTTCCTGTGGCTGACCCTGTATTCATGTGCATGCAGGTATCACTAACTAGACTCAGTGGGATAGTGTGAGGGAAAAAAAAAAGGAGAATATCAAAGTAAGAAGACATCATCTTGAGTAAGATGGGGTATGGAAAATGAGAATGGGCAGCTGGAGTAGATATGATCAAGATGAAATTGTCAAAGAAAAAATATTGTAAAAAATATTCTGATTTAGCTTGGGATTCTTAAAGGTTGTATGTTTCTGTAAGACTTCTGAGGCATGGTCTCACACAAACTCCCCTCTGCTGACCATGCATACATGATTTTCAGCTGGGAAAATGCTGATTTTTCTCATAACAGTAACTTTCTTTTATAAGAGTTGCCATGGCCTTGGTGTCTCTTCACAGCAATGCAACACTGACTAGACAATAACCTAGATATCTGAAAGTGTACAAACTTCTCTGATTCTACATGGAAGGGATAATGTAAGGTTGCTCAAAGGAAATTACTTAAGATCATCCAGGTACACAGTATTTAATAAATGCTAAATATTTTTTAAAATACTCTTAGATTTTGACCCTATCTGTAAATTAAATATACTATGGACTTTCAAGTTGACAGTCATTTCTGAAATTTTAAATATTCAAGGAAATAGCATAAAGTAAATAAATACCAATATTATTTAGCAAATTACAACATAATATTACACAGTGTTTTAAGACTTTCTGTTCCACATTCATACATTTTAGGTTGATATGCAACAACTCTTAAACTATTACTGCAGTTTTAAAGAAAACACATTCCTGCATTAGATATAAAGAATAGAGCTAGACCTAACAGTTATTTCTGGCAGTCTTCACATCAAAACAGACAGTAGATAAAATAAAAACAAGCTTACTGAAAATTTCAAACTTAACATGGAAGAAGGTAACTTAAGTATATGTAAAATTTTCTGAGTGAGAATCATAAAGCCTCAACAGATCATTCATTAAATGGCAACTATGTAAGATTAGATAAAAGCAGGGTTTAGGGACTGGAGAGACGGTTCAGTGGTTAAAAGCACTGGCTGCTCTTCCAGATATTGTTCAACTCCCAGTACACACGTGGAAGCTCACAACTAGTAACTCTAGTTCCAGGAAATCCAAAGCCCTCTTCTGGTGTGGAAAAATTGTCTGTATTCTGTCAATCATGTTTTAAATAAACGCTGACTGACCAGGGAGGAAGTATAGGCAGGTCAACCAGACAGGAAGTAGAGGCGGGGCGATGAGAACAGGAGACTTCTAGGAAAGAGGAAGGCCACAGAAGAAGGATGTGACCTGCCCCGCTGAAAAAGGTACTGAGCCATGTGGCTAACATAGATAAGAATAATGGGTTAATATAAGTTATAAGAGCTAATACGAAGCCTGAGCTAATGGGCTAATCAGTTTCTAACTTTGGGACTTGCTGGCTGTGGGAACTGGGCAGGACAGAAACCCCAATGAGCAGGCCCTTCTACTACACTCTTCTGGCTTTTTCAGGAACTAGGTACTATGTGAAGCACTGACATACATGTATGTAAACAGTAATACACATAAAATAAAAATAAATAACCTAGAAATACGCTGTAACTATTATGGTAATTCAAATTCAAAGAGAATAATAAAGGAAGAGCAGCGATGACAAGGAACGTGGGCGAAGACCAGCTGAAGGGAGCACTGCAACACTAACCAAATGTTGTTCTGATGGACTAGTTGTGATCTAATTCTCAGCCACATTTACAGAAATCTGATATATACTATTATGTTGATATTCATTGGTTAAAACAATTACAAAATAACTTATCAAGACTCCAAAATTATTCATGAGGTAAGGAACATAAAGAGCCTACCTTGTCAATAATGGACTGCATATGAGATTTGTGAGACTGGTCTCCATAAAGCAAAGAGGACCACTGGTCTGGTGCAATTCTTAAGCCTGCTTCCATAGCAATCTGCACTATCTGGGAGTCATGTTCTCGTCGCAGAGCTTCATAAGTCCTAAATTCTTCTTTCAGCTGCATCAAAGAAGAGTCTTCATCACGTTTGGTGACCTAGAAAAAACAAACAAACAAAATCTAATAACACAAGTCTCTTATTTTATATAAACACATGTAGACAAAAACTGTAACTTTTGCATGTGTGTGAGCACTGCATGTGGCAGGCATATAGGAACAACTCCCAGGAATCAGTTCTCTTTTATGTGGATCCCAAGACTACCATTGTGCCATTGTCCCAACAAAAAATTTCAAAATAATAACTTCCTTTTAGCAGCAATAGCAAGATACACCATTCTGCCTTCAATACATCTCCCATTATAGATGTCAAAATCTTACACTTTTTTTTTTGACACAGGTTTTCACTATATAGTTCTGGCTGACCTGGAACTCAAAGATCTGCCTGCTTCTGCACCCCCAAGTGATGGGATTAAAGACTTGCAACACCATACCCAGCCACAGATGTCAAAATCCATAGAAACAATACAGTTTATTATACTTATACACAGACATTTTAAAAAAATATTTAATGAGTGTTAAAAAAAAAAAAACAAACCTTCATAATGTAGATTACAACTCTAGGACTTACCTAATAAGTTATTTGACACTAATAACAGAACTTCCAATGTGTGTAATTTTAAATGTGACTAATTTGAACTATCTTAATTTTTCCATTGAGCTGTGAAACAGACCACAGCCAAAAAGTATAGAGCATAAGATCCTGGAAGAGATTAATTTTTAGTAATAAAACTTGCAGCTGGACCTGGTAGTGTGGTAGTACTCACTTGTAATCTTAATACTTGGGGTTGAGGCAGGACCATCTGGTTCAAGGTCAGCCTTATCTATTTAACAAGTTCAAGATCAGGGAGGGCTACAGAACACTGTTGCAAAAACAAACAAAAACCAAGTCTTTTTTTAAGGCAAAAAACAACCTTTTTAAAAAAATGAATCAGCTGGGTGGTGGTGGCGCACGCCTTTAATCCCAGCACTTGGGAGGCAGAGGCAGGCGGATCTCTGTGAGTTCGAGACCAGCCTGGTCTACAAGAGCTAGTTCCAGAACAGGCTCCAAAAACCACAGAGAAACCCTGTCTCAAAAAACAAAAGGCAGGGAGGGAGCTGGAGAGATGGCTCACATGGTAAAGTGTTTACTTGCTTCAAATCTCCAGTACTAACCAAATTGGGGGGGAGGGGCGACCCACGTCTATAAAGAACATTGAAGAGACACAGACTCCTTAGGCTTGTACCCAGCTATCTCAATCAATGAGACCACCCACATAAAAATTAAAGTAGAGAACAACTGGGGAAGATACCAGATGCTGGCCTCTAGCCACATATTTACATAAATGTGGTTTTCCTATACAGGATTTCTCTGTGTAGCCCTGGAACTCACTCTGTAGACTAGGTTAGGCCCAAACATGGAGGTCTACCTGCCTCTGTCTCCCAAGCACTGAGATTAAAGGCATGTGCCATCACTGCTTAACTCAAAAATATTCTTTTAAAAAGCTACCTTGGTATGTGCTAGTCGGTATGTTAAATTACCTAATGAAACCATTATAATGCTGTATTAACTCACTTTAAATTTTGTAGCATGTCTGACATAAGTGCTATTGTTATCCCAGTAACTTATACTTTAAGTCAGGGGGATTTAGGCCAAATAAAATAATTCTAACCTAGACTCACCAATTCCTTAACACATTTTTTTAAATATTTATTTATTTATTATGTATACAATATTCTGTGTGTATGCCTGCAGGCCAGAAGAGGGCACCAGACCTCATTAGAGATGGTTGTGAGCCACCATGTGGTTGCTGGGAATTGAACTCAGGACCTTTGGAAGAGCAGGCAATGCTCTTAACCACTGAGCCATCTCTCCAGCCCTCCTTAACACATTTTAAAAGGTATTTGGAGGTTGGAGCTGTAGCTTGCGGCAGAGTGGTTTTCCCCATATTGCTAAAAGTAAAAACTTATTGTATTAACCTTTTATTCCCATAAGGACCCATGTTATTAATATAGAAAATTTCCATTTTTAAACTTTTTGCCTAAAAACACTGCAGAGTACAACAGTCAGAAATTATAAATCACACTTAAAATTTTATTTTATTTTTTTTGGTTTTTCGAGACAGGGTTTCTCTGTAGCTTTGGTGCCTGTCCTGGAACTAGCTCTTGTAGGACCAGGCTGGCCTCGAACTCCCAGAGATCTGCCTGCCTCTGCCTCCCGAGTGCTGGAATTAAAGGCGTGTGCCACCACCGCCTGGCCACACTTAAAATATTTTAAAATGTACTATTAATTTTTTCTAAAGCAATACTGGGTTTTATGAAGTAAAAAGTGCAGTCTCAGAGAAAGATTCAAGTAGGTGTTAAAAGAAACAACACAACTTCATCCTTATAACAAAGTAAGCTCTACCTAAAGTTTTCATTAGGAAGTCAAGTGAAGAAACACAAAAGTACTGTAGTCAGAAAAACTTAATTACATTTTGCCATTTTCCAAAGACAAAAGCCCCCCAAAACATATACATGTATGAAAATAATTCCTCTTTAAAAGGTAGAATAAACTTTCTACATGATACAGTGGTTCCCTGGATATTTTGTTTGGGTTGTGAGTGCTGAGGATTGAACCTAGAGCCTTGGATATTCCATAAACACTCTATCACTGAACTATATTCCCAATACCTTCATCATTCTAAAAATAATTAAGAACTGGTTATGCAGAACAGCAAGATGCTCTACACTTGGCATAAGCCTAACAACCTGAGCTCAATCCCTAGAAACCACACAAAAGTGGAAGGAGAAAACCAAGTCACAAAACTGTCCTGTGACCACTATTCATATGCCATGGCATGGGAGCGTCTACACAAGAACACATACATATGCGTGCGCGCGCACACACACACACACACACTTTATTTTTTATTTTTTGGCTTTGAGACAGGGCTTCTTTGTAGCTTTGTAGACCAGGACAGCCTCAAACTCAAAGAGATCCCCCTGCTTCTGCCTTCCAAGTGCTGGAACTAAAGGCATGCACTACCATGCCCAACATTCCAATAAAACTTAATTGGAATATAATACAATCTGCCTTCTTTAAAAAAGAAAAAATATGCTGATTATTTTTAGGAAAGCACAGAAAATTGCATTAAAGTACAAGGTCGACATTTAAAGTCTGGAGAGAAAGCAATGTTCCAGCCTGAACTCGAGTTTAGTTAGATCCATACCTTGAAGCAGGAGGCTCTGTAAAGGAGCTGAACAACATGTCCAATGCTGGTTTTAGAGGCTTGAGGAAAACGTGGTTCCAGTCTTTGCACCACAAAGAGAACCAACACTTTCCGTGACAAAGCAGAACCATCTTCTAAGGCCAGCAAGACAAGCTTCAGTGCTTCCTCCTGCATTGCTAGAAAAAATAGTACAAATCAAACTGTATCATGAACAAAGATGACATAAATCTATTATCTGAAGAGCAACATAATACCATGCAATTAACAAGCAATACAATGAGCTGGCATAGTGGTGTACATCTTCCATCCCAGCACTCTCTGGGCTCCTGGTAAGCCAAATCTACAGACTGAATTCTAGGACAGTCAGGGCTATACAGAAAACCTTGTCTCAAACAAAAATAAAAACAAAACAAACCCCAAGCAATACAATGTATTTAAAATTACATTTTAAAGCCATGCTTGTGGGCAATTCTGTCTTATTATATATTTTATTAAGTAGACAGGTCATTGATATAGAAAAAAACATTTCAAAATGTATAAACTTCTGTTATCAAGAGAAATACCAGTGAATTCTATGAAAAATTAACATCAAATCTGGATTATCACTGGGATAGTACTTGATAAGAGAATTTAACAAAAGATGAGCAATTTGTACATTACTTAAGGGGTTTGTTTTATCCCATACTTTTAGAATACCTTGTAAGGGTGGGGACTGGGCAGTCAACAGCAACAACAGTAATAACCAAACTTTAATTACATACCTGGTCCAAGGAACTGGCAGCCCCTAGCTCTGACTGCTGCCCAGAGATTAGAGGAGAGCTGCTGAGGATTTTGGTGCTGGAGAATGAGCTCTGTAACTGTGCGTTCACCTAAAGATCGAGCAGCCCTCATAGCACGAATCCTTCCTTCTTCTTCCACTAGCTGGCAGTGGACTAGAGTCACAAGCTTCCTCTGCATTGGACGACTCAGAACGCTCTGAGTAGTGCTATTCAGACCCACTCCTGCAGACGAGAACAAAGAAGCTATTTCCAGGTTTACTGGGCAATTTTGTGATCCAAGAGCACTTCCTCTAGAGTGGCTGATTTGTGGACATGTGACTAGTTCTTGGTCCTCTTAGAAGATTTAAAGTAAACAATAAGTCAACAGTTTGGTGTCCCATGTCTTTAATTCCAGCACTTGAGAGACAGAGGCAGGCAGATCTCTGTAAGTTCGAGGCCAGAATAGACAGAGCTACCTACACAGAGAAACCCTGTCTTGAAAAAAATAAAAAATAAATGATAACTATACAAGACTATCATTTAAAAATAAAACAAATGAAAGTATGACATTCAAAATACTATTTATTATTCATTTATTATTAATCTCAGCACTGGGAGGTATAAACAGGAGGATCAGAAGTAGTTCAAAGTCATCCTTGGCTACAAGGCAACTTTAAAGCCAATCTGGGCTAGACCTTGTCTCCAAGGGAAAAGAAGGGGCTGTCAACTGATGCAAAGCCCTTCTAAACCACTATTATATGCAGTCATTTCTACAGCCATTCATATTTCCAACATCACTTAAACTCTGAATTTAGTACTACTTTATTTGCTGTGATTTATATTATTATTTAGCATGAAGTAGTATAGCAAAAAATCCAGAGACAGATATTGGGGTTCAACCTGAAGGTCAGAAAAGCATAACAGCCAACCACTGGCTCTTACCTCTACCTCAGTCTGAAATGACGATCCTTGCCTCCAGGAATCTCAGAATGAGACTGTGTCTGACAGCTGTCACTTCCAGTCTTATAATTCTCTCTAGGGCTGGGATTAAAGGAGTGCACTACTACCACTCAGTTTCTATGGCAACTAGTGTGGCTGCTGGGATTAAAGATGTGGATCACTACTGCCTGGTCTGTAAGGCTGACCAATGGGGCCGTTTTACTCTCTGATCTTCAGGCAAGCTTTATTTATTAAAATACAAATGAAATATCACTACAAAGTAGGTTTGGTTTACAATGAATAAATGAATTCATTAGCATTTACTAAGGCTGGCAGTAGAGATAGCTCAGTGGTAGAATGCTTGTCTAACACTGAAAACTAAGTAGGGAAAAGAGTGCAAGATGAAGAGAAGAGTGAATGAGAAAGGGAGGAGAGAGAGACAAAGTTTTCATACATTAGTATTCATTTACAGCATGCAATTTTTATGGTAATAGAAGTGTCCTTAACAGATATTTGGCCAAGTGTGGTGGGATGCAACTTTAATCCCAACACTTGAGAAGTAGAGGCAGGTGGATCTCCATCAATGTGGCCAGCCTGATCTACATAGAATGTTCTAGGCCAACCAGGGCTATACATTGAAACCCTGTCTCAAAAAACAAACTACTGTTTGTTTAGCATGAGTTTTATAATTGCATTTACCTCTAGCACTGCTGAGTGGTTTCAGGTACAAGGCTAATTCTTCTACACATTTCTTGGCTTCCTCATAATGCTTTGTATCTTCAACCCCACTACACAAAGTAATGGGCTGTTGCTCAGGGATCTGGAGGCCAAAAGAAAAGTTTTGAATATTTCATTAATTTATTAAATGTTTTATTGAGTACAATTTACCTGTTGATAGTCCCGATGCTGGCAACATTAAAACTACTAAATTTGTAAATTGCTTTCAAAATTTTTCTTGTACATATACCATCTATTATTTTTCTATAGCAGCCTTACTGAAAGAGAATTCAAATACTATGTAATTAATAGGCTTAACATACACAATTCAACGATTTGTAGTATTAACAGCTAGTACCACTAACTGAAAATTTTCCTCACTCACAAAGGAAACCCTTTTGCCCCTACTCTCATCCCCACCCCGAGAGAGGGTCTCAATTGCAGCCCTGGTTGATCTTGAATTTGTTATGTAGACCATACTGGTAGTCTGCCTTTGAAGTACTGGGATTAAAGGTGTGTACCACCACATATAACCACATCATGTTTTCAATCAACCTGGTTGACTTTGTTCTTTTGGTGGATATGTACAGAGAAAAGAGGAAAACCTCAGTGGTTGTTTCTCATATACCTAGAGACAGGGTTTCTCACTGGCCTACAACTTTTCAAGTAGGCTAGGCTGACTTCCAAATAAATTTCCAGCCTTGAGATTATAAGTATGTGCTACCATACTTGCTTCTTTTTGTAATGCTTATTTATTTAATGTGTATTGGCGGTTTGCCTGCAAATATGTCCATGCATTACATTAGGTGGATTGTAAGCTGCCATATGGGTGCTGGGAATCAAACCCGAGTCCTCTAAAAGACCAGTCAGTGATTTAACCCCTGGGCCATCTCTCTAGCCTTTATACCCACTTCTTCCATCTGGATTCTTGGAAGTAAATACAAGATTCGATGCTTGCAAGGAAAGTGCTTTACCAGTTAAGCTAATTCCTCAGTCCTCAATACTTCACTTATTTTTAATTATTATTTCATTATTTAATTATATTTCATTGTATTTATGTGGTCTCTAATAGGTAAAATAACCTGCCTATAAACCCTTTAATATATTTACCACATACTTATCACCCACTTTTTTCTCTCTTTTTTTTTTTTGTTTTTGTTTTTTCGAGACAGGGTCTCTCTGTAGCTTTGGTGCCTATCCCGGAACTAGCTCTTGTAGACCAGGCTGGCCTCGAACTCCCAGAGATCTGCCTGCCTCTGCCTCCCGAGTGCTGGGATTAAAGGCGTGCACCACCACTGCCCGGCTTCTCTTTGTTTTTGAGGTGGGGTTTAAACAACCCAGGTTGGCCTTGAGCTTCGGCCTCTCAAGTGCTTAGACTACAAGTGTGTCTCAATATACCCTATTTAGCTTTCTTAAAGAACCACTGCATTGGGTACGAAGTAGTGCCTCAATGTTTAATTTTTAAATCAATTAAATGTCTTAGTGTTGAGCATAAATGCTTATGAAGTATAATATGATTCCCATATCAGCCTGGTTACATACAGATTGAGTTTCAGGACAGTCAAGGCTATACAGAGAAACCTTGTTTCGAAAAACCATTAAGAAAAAAAAAAGGAGGAGGAGGAAGAGGAAGAAGAAAAAAAAGAAAAAGATGATTATCATAATTTCAGATACCTTGTGGCAAAAGTATTCAGTCAGTGTGGTGGTGCATGGCTTTAATCCCAAAACACTCAGAAGGCAGAGGAAGGCAGATCTTTGAGTTCAAGGCCACCTATATATAGCAAATTCCGGGGCAGCCAAGGCTACATAGCCCCTAACTCAAAAGTCAAAAAAAAAAAGTTCAAAGTATACATGATTTAGATTAATATATTTATTCATTTATTTTATCTGTATGAATGTAAGTACACCATGAACATGTCTGGTGTCCAAAGAGGCCAGATGCAGGTATTGGATCCGAAGGAACTGCAAAGGTTGTGAGTGACTTTCGTAGGGACTTAGAACTGAACCTGGGTCCTCTGCCAGAGCAGCAAGTTCTCTTAACTATCAAGCCAGATCTCTCCAGCCTTGCTTTAATAATAATACTAAAGTATGTGTGTGTGTGTATATATATATAAAACGTCAAGACTCGCTAAATGTTTATATATTTAATCCTTTGACATCCCGACATGATTTTACAGATAATATACAGGATGAAGAGGTTAGAATCAGCAATGAAATAGAACACAATACGCTTAAGCTGAGACATACAGGTGGCAAAACCAAAGCTGAAAACACTTGACATTGTAAACAATACCAAAGCTAAGTAACGGGATTAAACTGTATATAATTTAAACATTTATTAAAGCTTTATTATAAAGAACTTGCAAATAAGCATCACACACCAAAATGAACAAGTTAATTTTTTAAAGATTTAAACTTTCTTTCTCCTTATGTGTATCTGTCTGCATTTGAGTATGCACGCTGCTGCCTGATGCGGGAGCTGGGAACAATTAACTGCTGAACCATCTCCATAGTCCCTAATCTGTAAAATTTGATGAACTGAGCCGGGCGGTGGTGGCGCACGCCTTTAATCCCAGCACTCCGGAGGCAGAGGCAGGCGGATCTCTGGGAGTTCGAGGCCAGCCTGGTCTACAAGAGCTAGTTCCAGGCCAGGCTCCAAAGCTACAGAGAAACCCTGTCTCGAAAAACAAAACAAAACAAAAAAAATTTGATGAACTGCTGCAAGCCTTTGTTTTTCAAGTAGCTCAGATACGTGCTGTGTATGATACTTTCTCCTGAAAGGAATTTAGTAATTTAAGTAGTAGATATACTTTTGTGTCACTAGAGGGAGCTTCAACAAAGAAGTAGAACAGCCAACTGGTAGCAGTGCAGGAGTGGCTTATGCCTCAAACTGTCATTCAAATTTTCTAAGAAAAACGTGTTTTCAGGGCCAAATGTATCACACAGATATAAAGTTATTTCAAGATTTAGTATTTGGAGTCACAACATTTACACTTGGAAAGATTTTTCTTTATGATAACTCTGAGGCTTAGGAAATTTTCTTTTTTCTTTCTTTTTTTTTTTTTTAATTTGGATTTTCGAGACAGGGTTTCTCCGTAGCTTTTTGGTTCCTGTCCTGGAACTAGCTCTTCTAGACCAGGCCGGCCTCGAACTCACAGAGATCCGCCTGCCTCTGCCTCCTGAGTGCTGGGATTAAAGGCGTGCGCCACCACCGCCCGGCCCTAGGAAATTCTCTACTCAACTACAATGCCCTTTGTTCTGATGAAAACACGAGATTGGCATAAACTTATTTAAAATATTTTGGTACAAAAGATTTAGATGCTAAAATTTAATGCTTTTTTTGGTGGGAAGGATGTCTTTTTTTGCCTATGTAAATGCCTTCTTGAAGTGATATTGTGAGTTCCCCTTGACTCTTCTCATTCCCTGTATTTGATATGCATAGTAATATATCCTTGAATATCTAATCATGTGTATGATAATTTACAGAACTTAATGGTATGCTAAACTTTGTCATTGGATTTGGTCTGTTTGTTTTGTTTTTGAGACAGAGTCTCAACTATATAGTTCTGGCTGTCCTGGACCTCAATGAGACCTCAATCAAACTCACAGAAATTAGCTTGCCTCCGCCTCCCAAATTGTCAATGGCTTTTAAAATTGATCTGATGTGGCTCAACTGGTAGTGCTTTCCTCACATGCATAAAAGTCCTGGAGTCAATCCTTAGCACCTCATAAACCAGGTATGATGGTATGTGCCTGTAATTCCAGCATGCAGGAGGGAAAAGGGTAAGAGGATCAGGAGTTTAAGGTAATATATATATAGTGAATATATATATAGTGAATCTGAGACAGCTTGAGATATACAAGATTCTGTTTTTTTAAAAAAAAATAATTTCAGTTTTGATTTCCACCATGATTGTGGGGATTTAGGAAACTTCCGTAAATATGTAGTATTTCTGTAGTACAGACTACACAGTGAATCGCTGTATATTTAGGCTATTTCTAAGTTGCTTTTATAGACATGGTGACATCCCTCTACCAGTCCCCCTTGTAAGCATGTGTTAAATACCTGCAAGGGCAGCTGCTACAGTTACAGGGCTGTATGCACGTCAGTTTTATTTTCCAGAGCTTCCCAGAAAACACTCTCCCTAGCAACACACAAAAGTCTGCATTTCCAAGTCCATGACCACCACTAGTCAGACACTGTTTGTGGCAAGCTGAGGAGGTTAAAAGAAAAAAAAAGCAACTATCTAAACCTGCATTTCCCTAATTATTAGTAAGATTAAACATTTTTTTTTCTGGTTTAAAAAAAGATTTTATAGAAGCATTTTAAATTTACCGGAAAATGGCAAAGACAGTTCAGAGAATTCTTATCACACCACACTTTGTCTCATTATAATGCCGTGTTGGTAGGATTACTGACACTGATATGCCAAAGTTAAGACTCATCATCATTACAGCTAAAAATCCTGATTTTACTCAGAATGCCTCACTTTTGCCTAATAGCTTTCCTGTGTTCCAAAATCTCATCCAGGATACCTAATATTACTTTTTATAAGATTCCAGAAGTTTTGACTATTTTCCAGTACCGCCTATGTTTTGATGATTTTCAGTTTTATATATCTCTGGTATGCATGTTATATACTGACTTTTGACAAGATTGTGGTTAGATATTTTTGGCATTAGGTCCATAGAGGAAAAAAATGCCACTTTCATCACATCATGCCAAAGATCTACTACTATCAATATGACTTATCTGTTCACATTAATCTAGTTCACCTGGCTAAGACAGCATTTGCTAGGTTCCTTCAACATTAATATTTGTATATGACAGGGGCTGGAGAGATGGCTCACTGGTTAAGAGCACTGACTCTTCCAGAGCATATAGGGTTCCATTCCCAGCACCCACCTTGCAGCTAACAACTGTCTCTATCTCCAAGATCTGACACCCTCACACAGAGATACAGGCAAAACACCAATACAAATAAAATAAAAATAAATTTAAAAATATTTGTATATGGCTTAAGTTATTCATCAAAACCATTCTTTAATCATAGCAATGAACACGTGCTACTTATACTTAAATGAACAACTGAAAACGCCAGAGATTATACATATATTTTCAGAACTGTAATAAAGTTCAAAGATGTAATCTGAGAAGGAGCATCAAGATGGCTCAAAGGATGAAGGTGCTTGCCACTGAACCTGAAGACCTGAGCTCAATTTCCTGGACCTACATGGTGGAAGAAGGAAGGAAGCCAATCCTTTGTTTGTGATTGTAGCTACAAATATTCTCTATTCTGCTGGTCTCCCTGGACTGGTTTTTCTTCACTCACCTGTTCCCACTCATTGGCTCCTACAGCTGTTTATGAAATAACCACTCTGAGGCTTAATATTAATTACATACGCTTTGGCCTATTAGCTCAAGCTTCTTATTAATTAAGTCTTATATCTTAAATTAACCAATTTCTACTATTTTTTATTTTACCATGAGGGTCATGGTTTGTTACCTCTTGCTTCTTGGGTGGCAACATGGTATCTCCCTGACTCTGCCTTCTTTCTCCCTGCATTCAGTTTCAGTTTAGTTTTTCTGCCTAGCTATATTCTGCCTTGTAACTTCATATACAAAAAACAGCAATGAACAAAAACACAGTTAAAAAGAGTATAATAAAAAAAAAAACACCACTGTCTGTTTCCATCAGTTGCTGATCAAGGTTCTATGGTGATATTTAAGATATTCATCAGTGTGACTACCAGGGCAAGGCTAGTTTGGGCACCCTCTGCTCTACTGCTAAAGGTCTTAACTGGGGTAATCCTTGTGGATTTCTGGGATTTTCTCTAGTGTCAGGTTTTAGCTCCCAAATGGCTCCCTCAATCAAAATATCTCTTTCCTTGTTCTCATCTCTGTCCTTCCTCCACCTCGACTATCCCGTTCCCTCAAGTTCTCTTTCCTATTCCCCTTCTTCCCTCATGTTCCTCTTCCGCCCTCCCTACTCCCCCCGCCCCCATGCTCCCAATTTTGTCAGGCGATCTTGTCTATTTCCCCTTTCTAGGTAGATCTATGTATATTTTTCTTAGGGTTCACCTTGTTACTTAGACCCACAGCGGAGCACTGGGTTGAGCGCCAAAAGTCCAGTTGAAGAGTGGGAGGAGTGAAAATATGAGCAAAGAGACCCAGACCATGATGGGTATACCCACTGAAAACAGTTTACCTGAGCTAATGGGAACTTACCAACTCTAGCCGAACAGGGAAAGAACAAGCATAGTACCAAACTAGACCCTCTGACTGTGGTTGACAGTTGTATGGCTGGGACAGACTGTGGGGCCATTGGCAGTGGCACCAGGATTTATCCATACTGCTTATACTGGCTTTTTGGGAACCTATTCTCTTTGAATGGATACCTTGCTCAGCCTTGATATAGTAGGCACTGAGCCTTACTCTCTCTGAGTGGATGGGGGCTGGGGGGCGGGGTAGGTGAAGGGAATGGGAGGAGGAGAGAGTAGGAACTGGGATTGGTATGTAAAATGAAGATAAGTTTGTTTTTTAAAAAAACGCACTTAAAAAACAAAACCAAAAACACAAGATCATTTACCGTAATATCACATAGGTAAAAAACCAGATTTTCAGAGGACTGGTCAAACTGTAGTTAGCTAAAAATCAAAATGAATTCTGGCCTTGCTAAGCATTTTAAAATTATTTGGAGATAATTTTACACCTACAGAAAACTTGAAAAGAGTCTCTGAACGTTTTCTTCCTTCCTTTTCAAAAATATCTAATTAAAAATTTTAATTTAAAATGCTATTGGATATGGTTGTACTTAGAGGGTCTGTATATATGTCTTTATCATGACTTAAATCTTGTGTATACTGCAGCTGGGAGAAATATCTTTCTGTCCCCTCCCCTTTCTCAAACATCACAGTACTTACATGAATATGCTACATAAATAGTTAAGGAAGGCCTATACAGTCCTTATTGCTTAGATAAGAGCTATTGTAAGTTATAGCAAAATGGTGGTTACGTGGATAATCCACTTCCCAATAGGGTATATATAGTAACTCTAAAAAAAATATTTATTTATTTATTTATTTATTCATTTATTTATTATGTATGCGATGTTCTGTCTGTCTGTATGCCTGCAGACCAGAAGAGGGCACCAGACCTCACTATAGATGGTTGTGAGCCACCATGTGGTTCCTGGGAATTGAACTCAGGACCTTTGGAAGAGCAAGCAATGCTCTTAACTGCTGAGCCATCTCTCCAGCCCCTATAGTAACTTTTTAAAGGGCTGGAGAGATGGCTTAGCATCCAATAATACTTGTTGCTCTTCCAGGACACAAATTCAATTCCCAGCACCCACATTAGATGGCTCACAACTACCTATAACTTCAACATTAGGGGAATCTAATACCCTCTTCTGACTTCCGAGGGTACCTGGACATATGGAGCACACACACAGCTACATAAATTACAATAAAATATTGTTTATTATTTATTTATTTAACCTGCTGTCCTGAAACTGATCTAGAGATTCACCTATCTGTCCCTCTAGTGTTAAGAATAAAAGCATGCACCACAACTTTGGCCCAGTGAAATGAGCTTTATAAAAAATAAGCCTTTGAGCTGGATGGTGGTGACACACACCTTTAATCCCAGCATTTGGAAAGCAGAGGCAGACAGATCTCTGTAAATTCCAGGGCAGGCCCTAAAGCTACACAGAGGAACCTGTCTTGAAAAACCAAAAATGAATAAATAAATAGACATATAGATAAATAAGTAGTAAATAAGCCTTTCAAAATAAGGCTTTAAAAAAAAGAAGAAATAAAAATCAGGTTTGAGACAATGACTTTAAATTCTCTAAATGAAATTAAATCACAGGCAGAAGAAAAGCAAAATTAAGAACACCTAAGCAAAGCTATCTGTGTTATTTTTCTATTTCAATTTTATCTGCATAGAGTCTTTGATTCTTTTTTATACTCTGTTACAGTTCAGTACATGACTATTTATTTTGCTCAAACCCTTCTAGCTTTTGCCACTGGGAACTCTTCCAACTAGCTCTGGTATGCCCTTGACATGGTCCTATCACTTTGTTTGAATACTTGCACAAAATATTCCAGGATTGTTTGAGTACATGCTGTCCTAGCCCTAGAACTGACTATTTCTCCCAAGAGTTCTGGTTCCTTTTATTGGAGAGTTGTTTAGAAACCAATATCTAAACATGAAATATGTACATTGCTATTGGAACTGTGGTGCTCTTAAGATTATCTTGGCTGCCAGGCAGTGATGGATGGCGCATGCCTTGAATCCCAGCACTTGGGAGGCAGAGGTAGGTGGATCTCTCAAAATTTGAGGACAGCCTGGTCTACAGAATGAGTTCCAGGACAGGCTCCAGACCTACACACACAAAAAAATATTGTCTCAGTCGGGCGGTGGTGGCGCACGCCTTTAATCCCAGCACTCGGGAGGCAGAGGCAGGCGGATCTCTGGGAGTTCGAGGCCAGCCTGGTCTACAAGAGCTAGTTCCGGGACAGGCACCAAAGCTACAGAGAAACCCTGTCTCGAAAAACCAAAAAAAAAAAAAAAAAAAAAATTGTCTCAAAAAACCTAAGAAAAGAAAAAAATTTTGGCTAATAGAGCAAGGAAATACACAAATAATCAATGTATATACATATCTATGTATGCAACATCTGTATCTACATTGAAGTAAACACATCCAAACATAGATACATATAATTAAAAATAGTCAATTAAAGACAATAATCAGTACTAAGTTACTATCTTACCTGAGCACCCACTAGCTGCAGTAATGCTGAGTTCACAGGAAGGAGCTCAATGTCTGTATTGATAGTGGTCTGGTCAAATGGGCAAGCCTTACGGTGGAGTTTATTCAGGCACATTTTGCAGACAGTATGGCCACAGCCCAAACTGATGGGCTTTCGAATTGTTTCGTCGAAAGTCTGAGTGCAAATTGGGCAGGAAAGGAAATCCGTCCATTGTGGAGCTTGTACAGGCATTGCTTCTGGAGTTACAATTCACTAATACACACACATACACACACACACACACAATCTAAAGCGAAGATTCCACTGGAATCAAAATCTTGGAAAAAAGTTTTTTTTTTTTTTTAAATATCTTCTGTAGATACAGTCAGCACATAGTGTGAAATATAACCTGGAAAACAGAGAAAGGAAAAAAATTAGAATGATCTGCCATTTATTTATTTTTTAATTTCAATTAAACTGTTGAAAAGAAATCATTAAGTCCAATTTTGACTCTACCACCTTCATATAACTTTAATATCACAATAATCTCTTTTCACATTTTTATAAAAACAAAACTATGGTAAATAATCAATTCCATCTTCCATATATAGTATATATGAAACAAAATTTGAAAATAAAAAAAAAAATCACGCTGAACTTAACCAGATCCAAATTCAATACATTTTCTAAATCAGTTATTTGCATATGTTCAAACTGTTCTCATTAACAAATAGTAAACTGTAAAACTGCCAACATTTTAACTTCTATAACATATTATAAATACTTTAAATAAAACTCAGCTATAAATAATACCTAACAGGTTTGTGTTAAGTTATTAACTCTTACTATGAGACATCATGTGGATATTAAAATAGAACTTGTAGGCCAGGCGGTGGTGGCGCACGCCTTTAATCCCAGCACTCGGGAGGCAGAGGCAGGAGGATCTCTGTGAGTTCGAGGCCAGCTTGGTCTAGAAGAGCTAGTTCCAGGACAGGAACCAAAAAAAAAAAAAAAAAAAAAAAAAAAAAGCTACGGAGAAACCGTGCCTTGAAAATCAAAATAAATAAATAAATAAATAAATAAAAAAAATAGAACTTGTATTACAGAGTCAACTGCTACAATAAAACATGTTTGCAGCATGTTCTAAGATAAAGTAAGAGGAAGTATTGGGGATGGATAGGATGGAAATACATTGTGTAAGTATATAAAATTGCCAAATAATACATTTTAAAGATACCCTTTCTAAAATAATTTATAGCTAAAAATCTTCCTTCCCAGTAAAAATAAAACACATGGGCTTGGCATGGTGGCTAACATCATTAATCTCAGCACTGGAGAGGTAGGTAGATCTCTCTAGGCCTGAGGCCAGCCAGAGGCCAGCCAGGACTGCATAAGGACATCTGGCCTTTTTTTTTTTTTTTTTTAAAAAGCATATTTATTGTGGCTCTTTTGTTCTTTGCTAAGTCTGGTGCTAAGGATTACAGTAGCAAGTAAGCTAAGTCACAAGTCTATTATGTCTCCTTCTGCTACATTTTCACAGTTAAACTGATGGTTGCAAATTGTTGTACATTTATGAATGGGTGGTACAGTACAGGGAGATAAAAGCACATATATACAATGGAACTGTACCAAATTTGGACAGGTATGTGTGGGACATTGTGCACTAAAATATTTATAATGAAAGTTAAAATATATGGTAAAAAATAATTCCTAGAGGGCTGGAGAGATGGCTCAGAGGTTAAGAGCATTGCCTGCTCTTCCAAAGGTCCTGAGTTCAATTCCCAGCAACCACATAGTGGCTCACAACCATGTGTAATGGGGTTTGGTGCCTTCTTCTGGCTTGTAGGCATACACACAGACAGAATATTGTATACATAATAAATAAATATTTAAAAAAAATTTCCTAGTATTCTAGGTAAAGTAAAAGGCATGACCATAGCTTTCTGAGCCTATATAGATTATAAAATAAGTGAAAGACCAACAAAACAAAACAAAATATAGCAGACAACAAAAAAGGTTAAAAGGGGACACAAGGGCTAGTGAGATGGTTCAGTGAGTACAGGTACTTGCCACCAAGATTTGATATCCTGAGTTCAATCCCTGGAACCCATGTGGTGGAAGGAGAGAATTTCTACAAGTTGTTCTCTTGCCTCCACATTGCGTCATGGCACACACTCTACATGTAAAAAAGATGGGGTTGCAGAGACCACTGAGAGCACTTGCTGTTCTTCCAGACAATCTGCACCCACATAGTGGCTCACAACCGGCTGTAATTCTAGATCCAGGGAATGCAACATCCTCTTCTGGTCCCCACCAGCAACCTCCCCCCCACCACTACATATCATAAATGAAGGCAAAACACCCATACACATAAAAATAATTTTTCTTAATTTAAAAAGAGAGTGATCACAAAAGAATTAGCAGAGTTCAACACAAGACCTTCTAACTCGTTATGGTATGTGCTCATTTGAAGGAGTGGAATCTCATGCACCTTCATTTTCAAGCCAAATGATTGGTTTGACAAAGGTGCTAAAAATATAATTGGAGAAAGGACAGCCTTTTCAATAAATGGTGCTGAGAAAATTGGACATCCATATGAAGAATGAAAATAGAACCCTCTTTCTCATCAGTTATAAGAACCAAATAAAAACATATTATGGACTTATATGAGATCTGACACTGCTACAAGAAAGCATAAGGAAACATCCGGACGTTGCAATGAGTTGGGGTTTTGTTGTTATTATTGTTTAAGGTTACCCTTAAAAGCTCAGGAAACGAAAATAAGAATAGAAATTGGATTACATCAATTAAAAAGCTTTGAGGGTGTGCCTGGAGAGATGGCTCAGTAGTTAAGAGAACTAGCTCTACCAGAGGACCTGAGTTTGATTCTCAGTACACAAGCAGGCCAGCTTACAGCAACCTGTAACTCCAATTTCAGAGACTTGACACCTTTTCTGGCCTCTGTGGGCAGCTCCACACACATACTCATACACATACACATAAATAAATGGAGACAGAGGGTAGATGATGCTTGTTGATCATCAGCCTAGCTTCATGTTCAACAAGAAACCCTATCTCAAAGGAATTAGGCAGCAAGTGATAGATAGAGCAGGCTACCTTAAGTCCTCCTGTGGTCTCAAAGCTCAAATGCACATGTACCTGTACTCATAAACCATATTCATTCATATTTCTCTCTCCCTAATTAACTTAAAAGTCGATTTTTAAAAACCTGTAAGTCGCCAGGCGGCGGTGGCACCATGCCTTTAATCCCAGCACTCGGGGAGGCAGAGGCAGGTGGTTCTCTGAGTTTGAGGCCAGCCTGGTCTACAAGAGCTAGTTCCAGGACAGGCTCTAAAGCCACAGAGAAACCCTGTCTCGAAAAACCAAAAAAAGGCCGGGCGGTGGTGGCGCACGCCTTTAATCCCAGCACTTGGGAGGCAGAGGCAGGCGGATCTCTGTGAGTTCAAGACCAGCGTGGTCTACAAGAGCTAGTTCCAGGACAGGATCCAAAACCACAGAGAAACCCTGTCTCGAAAAAACCAAAACACCAAAAAGCAAAACAAAACAAAAAAAAAAACCTATAAGTCACTCTTAGATAATCTATTGCGAGAACGATAAACACAAAGCAAAGATTCTCAAAGTTTGAATTAACTGTAGAAAATGATCTAAGAATTCCTACTTTTTCATTCTTTAAGTTTCTTTTTCCAACTTCACTTTTTAAATATTCAAAGCTTATCAAATATGATTATTCACATCATCTCTAACATATATACAACACATATATGCACACATGCACACATACACATACATACACACACCATACAGGATATATGGTTTGGTTTAATGAATGCAATAAACATTCTTCTACTTGGGCTAAGACCAAACACATGAAATAAAATTATTAAAATACTAACATCCAGATTCTTGGACAAAGAGGTGAATCATCTCCCAAACAGCACAATTCCATTATGTTACTCAGAATAGAGTATAATTTAAAATTTAGGACTTATTTCAGGAGTTCTTGTTTAATATATTTTGAGTCATTGTTGATTTATACTGTATATGCTATCTAATTGTTACTTAATGGCCATCTTGGCTGTTGGATCCCTGATTCAGAGAAAGATTAAATTTAAAATTTATCAAATACCTGTTTTAAACTAGTTTTTCTTCTTAGGAACCATTATAGCTATTTATAGATGATAACTGTTGGGCAAGGGGCTGACATGGGGCCTGACAATGTAGCCCTTGCTGGCCTGAAACCCATTAAGTACCCATTTGTGTTGAATAACCTCTCAAAAAAAAAAAAAGGCCCCAAAGTACAAAATCAATGATGCAAAGGAGGTATCAGGGTATGAAGCACACAGAGAGACTATGTACTACGTTCTATCCCTAGAGTAGCACTACCTATGATTTAAGGCATCTGCTGGGGGTCTTGAAAATTACAGTTACTACCCAATTTAAAATTTTAAATGGTTACATACAGAGAGGTGCTCAAAGTAAATGGCAGGGCTATGATTCAGGGAAGCCAAACTCCTAAGTTGCTACCTTTAAACCTATAATTTCTGTTACCTTACAGATGGAAGTTAATAGTGGTTAACATTAGCAAACGGGAAATCTAAAACCAGATTAACTGTGATAGTTGCACAGCCCTATAAACTAAAGTCACTAATTCTACACTTATGTGAACTTTATTTTCTGTAAATTATACATCAATAAACCTACTAAAATCATTAAAAGTCTTTTTATAGCTTTGTTTCTCAAAAGTTTATTTTAATTTTCAAATGTCCACAGGTCAGATTTTTCTGTGCGCACAGCAATAGCCTTACTAAACAGCTAAATTACACCATATTACCATCTCTTGCCATACAACTACAGGTTAATTTTATACTTCCTTAATTTAAAGAAAATTAGAAACTAAAATTCATCATTACCTGCTGTGAGTTCTTCTCCTGATATAAGTATACCTGTTTATAGATGATAAACACTTGATGAGAGTGGGCAGTATTTTCAGCCCAGGGCTAATTAAGTCTTGAGTTAGGACTTAAAGACAGGTTTTAGTTTACTTTAGGTTTAGAGGCCAGCCTGGTCTACAAGGCTACAGCAAAACTCTGTCTCACCAAAAAGAAAGGAAAGAAGGAAAGAAGGAAAGAAGGAAGGGAGGGAGGGAGGGAGGGAGGGAGGGAGGGAGGGAGGGAGGGAGGGAGGGAAAAAATTCTTAGATCACTTCTAATTCTACCCCACATGGCAACTGTGATGATTTGAAAGAAAACAACTCTCAAAAAGAGTGGCACTATTAGGAGGTGTAACCTTATTAGAGTAGGTATGGTCTTGTTGGAGGAAGTGTGTTTGTGGAGATAGGCTTTGAGGTCTCATATATGCTCACGATATCACCCAGAGTCTCAGACCACTTCCTGTTGCCTACAATATGTAGGACTCTCAACTACTTCTCCAGCACCATGTTTGTCTGCACACCACCATGTCCTACTATGATGACAATGGACCGAACTCTGAACTGTACACAAGCCACACCAATTAAATGTTTTCAAGAGTTGTCATGTTTTGGGAACCTGTTACCCATGCTGGATTAAATTGCTCAGCCTTAATGAAGGGGGAAGAGCTCAGGCCTACCTTACCTTGATGTGCCATGCATTGTTCAAGCCATGAAAACAAAGACTTAGGAAATCAGTATGGCAGTTTCTCAGAAAACCGGGAATCAACCTACCTCAGGATCCAGCAATACCACTCTTGGGCATATACCCAAAAGATGCTCAATCATACTACAAAGGCATTTCTTCAACTATGCTCACAGCAGCATTATTTGTAATAGCCAGAACCTGGAAACAACCTAAATGCCCCTCAACCAAAGAATAAAGAAAATATGGCACTTTTACACATTAGAGTACTACTCATTGGTAAAAAAAAAGTGACATCTTGAATTTTGCATGCAAATGATTCGAATTAGAAAACACTATCCTGAGTGAGGAAACCCAGGCCCCAAAAGATGAATATGGTAGTACTCAAAAGTGGATACTAGCTATAAACAAAGGATACTGAGCCTATAGTTCATGATCCTAGAATAGCTAAGTAATAAGGTGAACCATAAGAAAAACATATAGGATCCACCTGGAAAGTGAAAACAGACAAGATCACCAGACAAAACTGGGAGTATGGGGGTGGGGGAAGAAGGAAGGGTGGAAGGGGGAGTGGAGGGGATAAGGGGAGGGGTGAGAACTCAAGGGAACACGATAGTCGAGAATGAGGAAGGACATAGATGAGAGCAAGAAAAAGAGATATCTTGATTCAGGGAGCCATTATAGGATTAGCAAGAAACCTGGCTCTAGAGAAATTCCCAGGAATCTACATGGATGACCCCAGCTAAGGTCCTAAGCAACAGAGGAGAGAGGGCCCAATCTGGCCTTGCTCAGACTGATGAATATCTTAAATGTCACCATGGAACTTTCATCCAGCCACTGATGGAAACCGAGGCAGAGACCCACATCGGAACACTGGACTGAGCTCCCAAAGTCCAGTTGAAGAGTGGAAGGAATGAGAATATGACCAAAGAGGTCAAGACCATGATGGGGTCACCCACTGAAACAGTCTACCTGAGCTAATGGGAGCTTACCAACTCCAGCCAGACTGCGAAGGAAAAAGCATAGGACCAAACTAGTACCTCTGAAAGGGGTTGACAGTTGCATAGCTGGGGCAGACTAAGGGGCCACTGGTGGTAGCACCAGAATTTATCCCTACTGCATATTCTGGCTTTTTGGGAACCTACTCTCTTTGAATGATAGCTTGCTCAGCCTACACATAGTAGGGAGGGCCTTGGACCTTCCCCAAAGCAATGTGCCTTACCCTCTGAGGATTGGATGGGGGTGGGGTGGGAAGATAGGTAAAGGGAATGGGAGGGGAGAGAGAGTGGGAACTCGGACTGGTATGTATAATGAAAAAAAGATAGCATTTTCCAAACAATAAATAAATAAATAAGTGAAAAATGTTAATAACATAAAAAATGGAATATGAGCTTTTAATATGTCTTATATAAGTATAGATATTACTGAATCCCAGAGCTAAAAGATGCTTCTAATGCTTCCAAATAAAAAATAATAATAAAGAGCTGTCATGGTCATAGTGTCTCTTCACAGCAATAAAAACCCATAGCAACAGAAAGACAACAACTTTTTAAGAACTACAATTCTTGACCTTAACCTAATTTATCACTTCTCTGGAACATTTCTATAGCAACCAGCATGAAGGGACCACATCAGAGAAGAGAAAATTTGTAACTGTGCTGAAAACTGAACCTAAGTAAGAAATAACACAAGAAAATTAAAGGCTTATTATTACACTTAAGTGATGTAATTCCCAGTGGAGCATCAATAACGTACAGAGGAAATTATAGTCTAAGCCTTGAAGATTAGAAGTTTCTAGTAATGACACCCTTTTTGAGGAAAGACACAATTCTGACTGTAAAAATATCTCTCCATAAAATATATGGGTTGAATTCTAACCATATAGCACACAATACACTAGATATAATTTCATATGCTAATGTTTCTATAAATGTACAACTACCCAAGACATACATTAAGTAAAAGGGTATTGAGTTAGAGGGTAAAAAGCCTGACAAATAGAACTTGATATTATATAATAAAATTCCTTTTTCAATGCGGGTCTCTGCCTCTGTTTCCATCAGTTGCTGGATGAAGGTTCTATGGTGACATTTAAAATATTCATCAGTCTGACTACAGGGCAAATGAAGATTGGGTCCCCTCTCCCTATTGCGTAGGGTCTTAGCTGGAGTCAGCCTTATGGATTCCTGGGAATTTCTCTAGAGCCAGGTTTCTGCTAACCCTATAATGGCTCCCTCAATCAAGATATCTCTTTCCTTGCTCTCACCTCTGTCCTTCCTCCATCTCGACTATCCCATTTCCTCAAGGTCTCCTCAACCCTCCCTTTCTTCCCTCCTCTTCCCCTTCCACCCTCCTCTCACCCCCATGTTCCCAATTTTGTCAGGCTCTACCCTGTCCCCCAGAGCTGTCCTATTGCGGTTCTACCCCTCCAGAGCTTTCCTATTGCGGCTCTAAGTATATCCTGGCTTTCCAGTAAGTCAGGCTATCCCAATACTACTACTGTATTCCCCTACAGGATTAGCCTGGAAGTTGCTAAATCAGTGATTCGTTTTCAACCTGTGGGTTGTAATCCCTTTGGAATGGAGAGACCCTTTCACAGGGGTGAAATATCATATATTTTTACATTATGACTTCATAACAGTAGCAAAATTACAGTTACGAAGTAGCAACGAAAAGGATTCTATAGCTAGGAGTTACTACAATGTGGAGAACTATACTGAAGAGTCTCAGGATTAGCAAGATTGGGAACCACTGTCCTAAGTAAACTAGGCTGGCCTTAAACTTACGGAGATCTCCTTGCCTCTGCCTCCAGTTGGCTAACTGGCTTACTTTTAAGGAGGAACCTAGGCACACAATTTTGCCAGTGAATTACCCCAGTGAGACACCAATGAGACATGGAGGGAATTGAACATAATGAAAGAAAGGTAAAAAGCCACATGTAGATTTATAGAAGCAGGTTAATTTAAGTTATAAGAGTTAGTGGGACAAGCCTAAGCTAAGGTCAAACTTTCATAATTAATAATAAGTCTGTTATCTGCAAGCAGGCAACCCAAAGAAAAAGCCGACTGCAAAAGGTAAAGATCATAGCCGTAAGAATGCCTTTCGTAGCTACACTTAAAATTTGAATTCTATAAGCCTTTGAATGAAGGGAGAAACTCCTCACTCTTTTGGTAATGAAGAGCCCGTCATTGTGTGGGTCTTCCATCAAAGAAGGATCCACTTTGGGAGAAAGGAACGCCATGAAAAGGTTTAAGTAGTAAATTCCCACAGAAAAGGTCACAATGTACCAACCCTGTAACAGGTAAACTCTAATCATGAAGACAATATTCAGGCCTAGTATCATAACAGTTATGAAAAGGGTAGGCCAGGATTGATAAATCTGTCTAGCTATGTGAAAAAAACAGTAAACCACTGAGGGTTTCCCATGGACACAGTCTCCTACAATGTCCCATTCAGACATTCTGTAACTCTGCTGTAGAGCTGCAGTCTCTCACATGGTTCAGGAGGATGGCAGGTAGGGCAGCTTCCAGAGCTCGGCTCAAAATCCAGGAACCTGTACAGGCACTTCCATTCTGCCCTGCAGCACCACCTCCAGCTGCCAAGATCAATTGATTTATTTTTTTTAAATATTTATTTATTTATTTATTATACAATATTCTGTCTGTGTGTATGCTTGAAGGCCAGAAGAGGGCGCCAGACCTCTTTACAGATGGTTGTGAGCCACCATGTGGTTGCTGGGAATTGAACTCAGGACCTTTGGAAGAGCAGGCAATGCTCTTAACCACTGAGCCATCTCTCCAGCCCCCCAATTGATTTATTTTTACATGTAAGAGTGTTTCGCACGCCTTTATCCCAGCACTCGGGAGGCAGAGGCAGGCGGATCTCTGTGAGTTCGAGACCAGCCTGGTCTACAAGAGCTAGTTCCAGCACAGGCTCCAAAACCACAGAGAAACCCTGTCTCGAAAAACCAAAAAAAAAAAAAAAAAAAAAAAAGAGTGTTTTTCCCATATGTACCTACGTGCACCATGTGTATACCTAACACACATAGAGGCCAACTACAGTTACAGATGTTTGTTGAGTCTCCTTGTGAATGCTGGAGTTGAACCCGGGTATTCTAGAAGTTTTCTTAATTGCCGATAATGCTCTATCCTCAACTTTGTTTTCTGAGACAGAGTCTCACTCTGTAGTACATAATCAGTTCCAGAGTCAGCGCAATGGCTCAGTGAGTTAAAAGCACCTACCCTCTCAAGTTTGACAACCTGAGTTCAGTCCCTGAAACCCACACGAAAGGAGAGAACCAACTACTCCAAGTTGTCCTATGACCTCCACATACGCACCATGATATTCATGCAAACACACACGCCAAGTGGAAAAAATATAATGGGGAAAATAGGTGTGTGTGAGGAGGTGGGAAGAACAGTGAGTTACTGCTCATGGCACACACCTGTAATAAAAGTACTCAGGAGGCTGAGATGAGAGAATTATGTATTCTAAGCCAGCCTGGGCTACTTGCTGACAACTGATCACAAAACAAAACAAAAAAGTATTACAGAGGAACTGAGAACATTTTCTCTCAAATAAAGAAAAAGACAGGACTGTCCACTCTCCCTTTCATTATGTGATATAGTGCACCAAGTTTTAGCTATAGCAATTAGACAACAGCAAGACATAAAATGGATAATAAGAAAGGGAAGAAGTCAAACTGGATCTACTAGAAACCTGTCAGACTAACAAATACAGTAAAGTTGCAATATACAAAGTCAATGAAGCCGGGCGGTGGTGGCGCACGCCTTTAATCCCAGCACTTGGGAGGCAGAGGCAGGCGGATCAATGGCCCACAAGTACTGTGACACATACACACACAAACTAAATAAATATAATAAAATGTTTCTTAAAAATAAAATCTATTGGGCTGGAGAGATGGCTTAGCGGTTAAGAGCACTGACTGCTCTTCCAGAGGTCCTGAGTTCAATTCCCAGCAACCACATGGTGGCTCACAGCCATCTATAATGAGATTTGGTGCCCTCTTCTGGCATGCAAGCATACATGGAAAGAATGTTGTATACATAATAAATAAATAAATAAATGAATAAATAAATCTAAAAAAATAAAATAAAATAAAATCTATTGCTGGGTGGTGGTGTCACATGCCTTTAATCCCAGCACTCCGGAGGCAGAGGCAGGCGGATCTCTGTGATTTCGAGGCCAGCCTGGTCTACGAGAGCTAGTTCCAGGACAGACTCCAAAGCTACAGATAAACCCTGTCTCCAAAAAAAAAAAAAAAAAGAAAATAAATAAATAAATAAATAAATACAAAATTTTTGCCAGGTATAGTAGTATACACCTTTATTCCAGTTCTCAGCAGGCAGAAGCAGACAGATCTCTGCCAATCAGGTCTATATAGTGAGTTCCAGGACAGCTGGGGCTATATAGTAAGACCCTGCCACAAAAATAAACAATAAATAAAATCTATTTAAAAGCTTACATTCAAGATGCTGGTGAAATGGCTCAGTGGGTATGAACACTTGCTGTAAAGACACAAGGACTTGAGTTTAAATCCTCCGTTCCAACATTTAAAAATAAAAAAACAAGCCTTTTGTACCAGCACTTGGAAGGCAGAGAGGCAGGTGGATCTCTGTGAGTTCAAGGTAAGCCTGGTCAACAGAGTGAGTTCCAGAACAGAAGCCTTGTCTTAATAAATGGAAGGAAGGAAGGAAGGAAGGAAGGAAGGAAGGAAGGAAGGAAGGAAGGAAGGAAGGAAGGAAGGAAGGAAGGAAGGGGGATTATAAAATGTAAATCTTAAAAGAACTCCAACAAGCCTTTAATCCCAGCACTCGGGGAGCAGAGGCTGGTGGATCTCTGTGAGTTAGAGGCCAGCCTGCTCTACAGAGCAAGTTCCAAGACAGGATCCAAAGCTACACAGAGAAACCCTGTCTTGGGGAAAAAAAAAAAAAGAAAGAAAAAAAGAAAAGAAAAAGCCAGCCGGGCGGTGGTGGTGCACGCCTTTAATCCCAGCACTCGGGAGGCAGAGGCAGGCGGATCTCTGTGAGTTCGAGACCAGCCTGGTCTTCAAGAGCTAGTTCCAGGACAGGCTCCAAAATCACAGAGAAACCTTGTCTCGAAAAACCAAAAAAAAAAAAAAAAAAGAAAAGAAAAAAGAAAAAGAAAAGCCAAAAAAAAGGAGCTTGTTTAAAGAAAAGAGCACTTAGATAGTTTTCACTTGAAAGTCTATGCTCTAACAGCTTTCTCTTATGTTGGGGATGTGGCTCAACTGGCAGCATGTTTGCCTAGTATGCGTTAGGCCTGAGATTCCAGACCTAGCATAAAACTAGGTGTGGTAGAACATACCTGGAATCCCAGCACTTGGGAGATTGAGGCAAAAGAATCAGATGGAGGTAAGGAGGATGAGAAGTTGGCTACACAGCGAATTTTTTTGTTTTCATTTTTCGAGACAGGGTTTCTATATGAAACAGTCCTGCCTGTCCTGGAATTTACTCTGTAGTCAAGGTTGGCCTAGAACTCAGAAATCCACCTGCCTCTGTCTCCCTGGTGCCTAGATAAAAGGCGTGCACCACCACCGCCTGGCTAATTTTGAGGCCAGCCTAGACTACATGAGACTATCTCATACAAAGCAAAACAAAATAACACAAAACCCACTACTATTTTCTACTCTACTATATACTTCTAAAACTTTTTTATTATTCTTATTACAAAAATACTTTAAAATTTCCACAGTGAACTTATTGTCAGGAATATATGGCATACTATTTAATGACACTCTCAAAAGTCTACAGGTATTAGGCAGGTAGATGCTGCTCTAGAATAATATAGGTGGGATTTTTTTGTTATTGTTGGGGAAAATTTTTTTAAATAATTAATTTATGTTTATTTTATGTGCATTGATGTTTTGCCTGCATGTATGTCTGTATGAGGGTGTCAGATCCCCTGGAACTGGAGATACAGACAGTTGTGAGCTGACGTGTGGGTACTGGGAATTGAACCCGGGTCCTCTGAAAGAGCAGCCAGTGCTCTTAACCTCTGAGCCATATCTCCAGCCCCCCCTGGGGGGGAGGTACAGAGGGACAATTTCTTTTACTAATCTTCTTGTTAAATATCTTACCTATAGCTCTTCTACTCTCACACTTAATTTACTACTTTTATTCTGCTTTACAACTACACAAAAGGTAGTCAAGCTTTGCATAATTATGAGTAAGGCATTAAGTGTTCTGGTCTGAACTGGCCTGGAACTCTCTATATACCTTAGACAGATTGCAAACTTCTCATCCTTCTGACTCAGCCCCTCCAGTGCTGAGATTATAGGAATACACAACCAGGTCTAGCTCCTTTGTTCCGATTTCAAGATTCCTGTATTCATTAAGAAATATTGAAGAGGGCCGGGCGGTGGTGGCGCACGCCTTTAATCCCAGCACTTGGGAGGCAGAGGCAGGCGGATCTCTGTGAGTTCGAGACCAGCCTGGTCTACAAGAGCTAGTTCCAGGACAGGCTCCAAAACTACAGAGAAACCCTGTCTCGAAAAACCAAAAAAAAAAAAAAAAAAAAAAAAGAAATTTTGAAGAGAGGGCTAGCAGGATGGATCCACACTTAAGAGCCTTGTTGGTCTTTCCAGATAACCTGAGTTTGGTTCCCAGCTCCAAAATTGGGTGGTTCACATCAATTCACAACTCCAACTCTAGGGAACCTGACACCCTCTTTCTGAACTCTGTGGGCACCTGCATTTTACAGGTACACACACACACAAAGGGGAGGGAGAGAGAGACAAATACAGAGAGACAGAGATTTACTTTAAAAATAAATCTTTAGCCAGGAAGTAGCGGCGCACTCCTTTAATCCCAGCACTCGGGAGGCAGAGGCAGGCGGATCTCTGTGAATTCGAGTCCAGCCTGGTCTACAAGAGCTAGTTCCAGGACAGGCTCCAAAACTACAGAGAAACCCTGTCTCAAATTTATATATATAAATCTATCTTTAGGGGGCTAGAGAGATGGCTCAGAAGTTAAGAGCATTGGCTGTTCTTCCAGAGGTCTTGAGTTCAAGTCCCAGGAACCACATGTTGGCTCACAACCATCTATAATAAGATTTGGTGCCCTCTTCTAGCATGCAGGCAGAACACTATACATAATATTTTAAACAATAATTTTTTTTTTTTCGAGACAGGGTTTCTCTGTGGCTTTGGAGCCTGTCCTGGAACTAGCTCTGTAGACCAGGCTGGTCTCGAACTCACAGAGATCCGCCTGCCTCTGCCTCCCGAGTGCTGGGATTAAAGGCGTGTACCACCATCGCCCAGCCCCTAAAAAATAAATCTTTAAAAAAGACAGACAGACAAGGAATTTAAGGAAATGACTCAAGCCAGTAAGTGCTAGCCATGTAAGCATGAGAACCTGAATTCAGATCCCTAGAACCTGTATAGCCACAGTATTGGTGGCACTAATCTCATTGGCCAGACAGTCCAGCTTTTAGATGAGCTTCAAATTCACTAACAGACCCTGTCTCAAAAATTAAAGGTGGACAGGCCTCAGAAATGATTGCTCAGTGGGTAAAGGCACTTGCCACCAAGTCTGACAACCTGAATTCAACCCCTGGGAACAAAAAAGTAGAAGAGATGCCGGGTGGTGGTGGCGCACACCTTTAATCCCAGCACTCGAGAGGCAGAGGCAGGCGGATCTCTGGGAGTTTGAGGCCAGCCTGGTCTACAAGAGCTAGTTCCGGGACAGGCACCAAAGCTACAGAGAAACCCTGTCTCGAAAAACCAAAAAAAAAAAAAGAAAAAAAAAAAGTAGAAGAGAATCAGCTTCTTCAAGGTGTCCTCTGACTTCCACATGCATGCTGTGGTATGCAGACACCTCCCCTGCCTCCCCACACACACAAAGGTCATAGTGATACCGGGAAGATTCTCAACACCTTCCTCTGGCTTCACTTGCAAACACACACTCACGTTAATAGGCATATGCACACACACAAACATACACACAAAAGAAAATAGTAAAGGGCTAAAAGACACACAAGGTCTGCAGACTGAGAAATCTCATGCCTGAAAATATAAGAAATATTTTAAGCTCTAAAGTAAAATAATTTCTTTATATAAATGTCTGATGAAACATTCTAACCTCCAAAGGTAATTCAAATGCAGCCTTGCCCAGGAGATACTGAACTAAATAAATCCTAGGAAGCACAATGATTTTCAAATCTATAAGAGTTCTGGTACAGACAAATCTGAGAAGTCTTTCTGAACCCAATCCTGAAGAATACCTGACCCCTGAGCATAAATATAGTCAGTACCAAAGCTAAACCAGGTCAGAAAACCCTGCCAAGGAACATCCTGACCCGAGACAGTCACCAAACAGAGATCACTTAACAGTTTATTCACTGTGTGGCAGACTTAATCAGGCCCCACCAAATCCATACTAAGCCCCTAAGGTCTTGAAGACTTTGCAAAATTCTAAATGCGCTATGGCATAATAAAGGAAAGAAAAACATCAGTGAAGAAGCTCAAGATGACCTAGCTTAACAATATTAAATATTATTAAAATTATTTTTAATTTTTCATAAAATAATTCAAAGGTACAATTTACTAATTATGTGACAAACTATAGCAATGCCAAAAATCTGTCTTGCTAAAAATGTGAATTTGTAGGTACTGGAGAGATGACTTAGAGATAAAGGGCACCTGTTGTTCTTGCAGAGAACCTGAGTTTGGTTCCCGGCACCCATATGGTGGCTCTCGGTCTTCTGGGAGATCTATCCTTTTCTGACTTCTGCCGGAACCAAAATGGTGTACACACATACACTCATACACATAAAATAAAATTTAAGATATAAAAAATATGAATGTCCATATTTTATAGCATTTGGACCTGCTTTAAAAAAGGATTTTTTTAAAGAATTTAAATGTATACCTTTTTGATCATATAAATGCTTGGCAGTATGCAAATAACAGAAAGTTAGGGGCCAAGTACACTATTACAAAATATAATTCATAGTAGGAAAAAGATATGTCAATATAAAAGATGCTTTTAAGTTTAATGTAAAAGATGCTTTTAGGTTTAATGATACATATGGTGGCTGTTGTAAAACAGCAAATTTGACCTAGATTTGAGGTCATTCTTACCTATTAATTATGTGACCTTTTTGCTATTTACTTAGCTGCTTCTAACCCCAGATTCTGTTATTGTGAAATAAGGATAACATGCTCACAAAAACCACACACACACACACACACACACACACACACACACACACACAGAGTTTTGCTTGTTTTCTTGAGGGAGGCCTCATTCTAGTCCAGATTTTTCTGGAATTTACTCTGTAGCCCAGATTAGCCTCAAGTTTGCAGTGATCCTACTATCTCTGTCTCTACAATGCTAAAAGCTTTGGGGGTCTTTTTTGAGTTTCAATGTTTTGTGCTGGGGCTAGAACCTAAGCCCCCATGAATGCTAGGCAAGCACAGAGTCATACACCTCCAACCCTATAATTTTTTAAATGATATACAACAATATCCCCTTTCCAATCTCTTCATAGGATTCAACAAAATTTTTAACTCTATTACTAAGAAACTGTAAATCTAAAGGCTAGACATGGTGATATAAGCCTTTAATTCCAGTACTCAAGAGGCAGAAAAACAGCAAACAAAATCGCTAAGAGTTTGAAGTCAGCCTGATCTACAAAGTCAACTAACATAATAAAGTTACTACCATAATAAGACCCTGCCCCAAAATAAATTAATGAATTAATTCATTAATTTAGCCAGGCAGTGGTGGTGCACACCTATAATCACAGCATTCGGGAAGCAGAGGGAGGCAAATCTCTGTGAGTTCGAGAGCAGCCTACACAGCATTGTCTACGAAGCAATTTCCAGGACAGTCAGGACTGTTACACAGAGAAACCCTGTCTCAAAGAAAACAAAACAAATAAAGAAAAATTTTAAATTATTCTTTTCTTTTTTTGAGATAAGATCTCACCTTGTAGCCCAAAATAGTTTCAAACTTGAGACAACACTCCTGCCTTTGTGTCTTAAGTGCAGAGGTAATAGGCATGAGCCACCACACATAACTGTAATTTAATACTTAAACTACAGTTTCAAAGATTTATAAGGAAATGTTTAAATATTTGAGAAAATCTGAACTAAAGTAGTAAGACTACACTGATACTGAAGATATAAAAACTAAGGAATCATATTGTAAAATAGTTTTGACAAAAAAAAATCAAAACAAAGCCCAAGGAAACATTTTAATGTTTAATAAAAGTAAGGATGCTGACTCTAAAAAAAACCAAAAAACAAAATAAAACAAAAGGATACTGAGTCTATCCACAAATGGTCAATATCCAATTTCAGATTTAAATTTTTCTTTTTTTTTCCAGACAGGATTTCTTAGTAGTTATGGAGCCAGTCCTAGAACTCCCTCTGTAGTCCAGGCTGTCCTCAAATTCACAGAGATCTGTCTGCCTCTGCCTCCCAAGTGCTGGGATTAGAGGTGCGCTACCACCACCTGGCTCCATGTAGTGATTTTTAAAAAGATTTTAGGCAGGTAGTTTTGGTGGTATACTGCGCCTTTAATCCCAGCACTTGAGAGGCAGAGGCAGGAGGAGCTGTGATGTTCAAGGCCAGCCTGATCTATAAAACAAGTTCTAGAACAGCCAGGACTGCACAGAGAAACTATCATTAAAAACAAACAAAAGAGTGTGTGGGATTAATATGTACATGTCTATATGCAGGTAAACAACACACAGGGAAGCGCTCACCTGCCACTCTCTAGCATTCTCTGCCTTATTCCTTTGAGACAGGATTTCTTACCAAACCTGGAGCTAGGCTGGTGACCAATAAACCCCACTCACTGATCCTCCTGTCCTGCCCCCACCACAATGAGAGGTTAGAGGCATGCATAACACACACCATTTTTTTACATGAGTGCTGAGGATTTGAACTTATGTCCTCACACCCACACAGCAAGCACTCTTACCCACTGAGCCATCTCTCCATGATTCCCTAATTGAAGACTTTCATCTTTAGAAAAACTGTAGCAAATGAAATTAGTAAATTCTTGATGAAACAATGCATTTTTTTTCTAACTTAAAACCTACAAACTTGGGCTGGAGAGATGGCTCAGTGATTAAGAGCACTGGCTGCTCTTCCAGAGGTCCTGAGTTCAGTTCCCATCAACCACATGGTGGCTCACAGCCACCTGTTAAGAGATCTGGTGCCCTCTTCTGGCATGTAGGCATATATGCAGAGCACTGATATATAAAAACATAAATAAATAAAGCAAACTTAACCAAAGAAGGAAATAAGATTAAAAAAAAAAACCCTACAAACTCATAAGTTAGTATTATGTATTTCTTGTAATATGTTTAGGGCCACAAATTAATATAAGTATCATTATAATACAAATGATACTCCATCTGTTTCTAACAAAATTCAGTATGAAAAGAAAAACCAATTTGAGTTTTCAACAAAAAGAAAGTTCTGAAATTCTAAGTCACCCCCTCCAAAAGTCACAAGTAACATTAGCAGGAACCATGTAAAAGTTGTTCTCCATGACTCCAAAGATCAATTCATCCATGACAATGCTATGCTAAGGCATAAAATAAGATTGCTGATATGAAACTGCTATACTATACTTCAAATCATAAACAAGATGGCTCAGTTTACATTTTATAATTATTCACCACCAATCCTTGCAGCATTACTAGAAACTAGTACTGCTAATTAAATTTTATATTACTGAACAATGACAGAGATAAATTCTAATTAGAAATTTACCCTAGAAATTTTGGCAAAAAGCTATCATCAATCAGTATTCTCTCCTTCTTCTCCTCCTCCTCCTCCTTCTCTCTCTCTCTCTCTCTCTCTCTCTCTCTCTCTCTCTCTCTCTATTTTCCGAGACAGAGTTTCTCTGTAGCTTTGGAGCCTGTCCTGGAACTAGCTCTTGTAGACCAGGCTGGCCTTGGACTTACAGAGATCTACCTACCTCTGCCTCCCGAATAATGGGATTAAAGGTATGCACCACCACTGTCTGGCCAGTATTTTGTTTGTACAGGTCAACTTTCCTTTTAAGAATGTTAACTCACCAGGCGGTGGTGGTAAGGGCCTTTAATCATAGCACAGGAGGCAGAAGTAGGTAGATCTCTGTAAGTCCAAGGCCAGCCTGGTCTACAAAAGCTAGTTCCAGGACAGGCACCAAAGCTACAGAGAAACCTTGTCTTGAAAAAAACAAAAACAAACAAACAAACAAAAAAAGAATGCTAACTCAGTTGCACAGTGGTGGCAAACACCTTGAATACCAGCACTCAGGAGGCAGAGGCAGGTGGATCTCTGCATTTGAGGCCAGCTTGGTCTACAGATTGTGATCCAGAAAGGCCAGGGATGCAGAGAAACTCTGTCTCAAACAGAGGGAAAAAAAAAAACATTAATATTCAGGATGCTGAGACAGGAAAACGGTTAATTCCTGACCAGCCTGTGTTACAAGACCCTGTCTCTAAAACAATAAAAGGAAGAAATACAAAGTCCCTGAATATTACGCAGGCTCCTTGAATGCATTCAAGCTTTTTTTTTTGGTTTTTCGAGACAGGGTTTCTCTGTAGCTTTGGTGCTTGTCCCGGAACTAGCTCTTGTAGACCAGGCTGGCCTCGAACTCACAGAGATCCGCCTGCCTCTGCCTCCCGAGTGCTGGGATTAAAGGCGTGCACCACCACCGCCCGGCTGCATTCAAGCTTTTTAATATAATTTTCTACATACGCACTAAAAACTGGAATAGAATTCTCCTCTTCCCCCTTTACTTGAAAATACATGTGGTAAACGACTTGAAAAGTTAACTTTTAGGAGAAATAGTTAACTTTTAAGTTTTAAGATATTACTGAAGATTAATAAACTAATATAAAAGAAGGGTTGTCTCACCCTAAGCCTAGGCACTTAGAGCACAACTCTTCCTTGTTTTTGAAAATTATCAGTAAATGTTTCCACTATTTAGTGTTTGGTTGGTTGATTTGTTTTTTTTAATTATTTATTTTTATATGCATTGGTGTTTTGCCTGCATATATATCCATGTAAGGTGTCATATCTTGGAGTTATAGACAGTTGTTCGGTGCCATGTGGGTGCTGGGAATTGAACCCAGGTCCTCTGGAAGTACTGCTTTTAATTGTTGAGCAATCTCTCCAGCCCTAATTTGGTTTTTTTGAGACTGGTCTCGTCAGCCTTGAACTCAAAATCTTTCTGTCTCAGCCTCTGGAGTGCTAGGATTATAGGCATGCATCATAATGTCAGGCTAAAAGTTTCTGAAATCTTAGAAAGTAAGCTTTAAATGTGAAAATTCAAACAGAGAAGAAGGTTCCATTCCAATTACTTTTGAGGGCAAACTGGCGAAAATATCAGAACACGGGACAGACACAAGAAATCCTAAGGGGACAGATGAACCAGTCTTCTCCTGAGTAAGTGTTTCAGAGAAGATCGTCACTGTACCCAAAATGGTTAATGTTATTTCCTCTGCCGTAGAAAATTCAAAACGGCTAGCTGGAAAAGTTCTGCTTAAACCTTAACAATCTGTCTCCGAGTTGCCAGTAAGTGGCTTTGTTTCCAGTTTCACAGACTATTCTGGGATGTCAAGAGTTATATTATTGCTGCTTCAAAAGAGCCCTTGTTTCAGTTCATTCTCACAGGGATGTGAGTCCAATGATGTTTACAGAGACCTGATGTTTAGAATGGTGTTAGGAAAGGTCCACCCCTTTAGAACTCCATCCTTTACAGACAACCATATTTTGTGTATTTTTGTTGTTGTGGCACTTACGCCTTTTTGAAAAAGGCACCTGCACATGGTTTAGCCTCGGCCAATAGGGTGTATCTACAGGAACTCCAGGGAAACCGACACCCTAAAACCCACTTGGCCGAGGAAGGGGGCTGGGGAGGGAGCAGCCACGCCTGGCAGCGAGGCAGAAGCGGCGGCTGTTTACAGGAGCCTTCTCCCTCCCCCACCGCACAGACAGGGGTCCAAACAACAGTTCCTGCGAGCAAGCAACTCTACGCCCGCCGGCTGTTCTCCAAGGGACCGCGGACGGGCAGCCACGGACCCCTTACTCCTCCCGCCTTCCCAGCCTTCTTTTGCTCCAGGGCGGTGTCTGCACCGCCCCTCGGCCTACCTACCCCGGCAGGCCCTCCGGGCGGCACGCGGAGGCCTGAGGCCTAAAGGACGCCGGCCACTGACAAGCCCCGGGGCCGGTCCCGAGCGCAGGGCGGGTGAGGACAGCCCCATCCCCGCCGCCGCCGCCTATTGTTCTCGGCCGCGGCCGCCCCGCTCCGCACGCTGCCGCCCGCCACTTGCTCACCGCGCTGGTCCGAGCAGCAGCTCCTCTCAGCTCCTCGTCCCTGCGGCCGTCGCCACCGTCGCGGCAGCCGCCGCCGCCGCCGCCACCATCGACTCTGACTCTGTCCCAGGCCGCGGGACCACGGCCGTAGCCGCCACCGCCAGCGCCGCCTCCAGCCCCCCACCTGCTGCTGCTGAGGCTGCTCCTGCAGCAGGGGCCATCTTGTTGGTCGGCCTCCCCTTCCTCCTCCGCGTCCTCCGCCGCCCGTCGCTCGTTGTCCTCGTCCCCTTCCTCTTCCTCAGACTCCGGCCCGCCCCGAGACTGGGGCGGAGATGAGGGCGAGGCTCCTCCTCACGGGGTGGGGCCAACGGAGTGGAGGGCGTGGTCAACGAGGCGGGGCGGGGCCGTCGAAGGCCGTGGCCCGAAGAAAAGCTCTGAGTCACCAGCCCCAACGCCCAGCCCGTAGCGGGTGACGCGCCCCGCCCGTGTCTCGAGCGCTGTCACGCCCTGAGTGGGGAAACTGGTCCCACCTCCTCCCCCGCCGCCCGCCGGGTCCGTGGCCACAGTGCCTTTGATCCCGGCAGGCAAGTAGCCAGGCGGTGCCCGTAGGCTTGCTCCTACGGAGTCTCCCGCTGCCTCTGAGGTTGTCACTTTCTCAACTCTGGACCCCTCTTCTACTCTTGCATCTTTTTACATCCCACCTTTTCCCAACCGTGTGTGTATGTGTGTGTGTCCGTCTGTGTATGTCGTGTTGTGTGTGTGTGTGTCTGTCTGTCCGTCCGACCGTCTGTGTATGTCGTATATGTGTGTGTGTGTGTGTTTGTGTGTGTCAGATGGTTTCTTTTATCCCGGCCTCTGTCCCGCCGGGTTTGCCTTTGTCAGCGTTCTTACTGAGTCCTCAAAGAGTGCAGCCTCTGCCCCCAAGGCCTACGGGACTGCGCCAACGTGTCTTAAGCTCTATTGGTATTCCACACCAAAACGAGAGAAAAAGACTTGGAGGAAAGATCTTCTAAACTTTAGAACTTTCTGCAGACAGTTTTGACTCCTACTGGATTAAAGATGCTTGTTTTTAGTTTGGGAAAATGGGCATAATTTTGGACAGAATTCAGTTTAGCCAAACACTTGTTATAGAGAACAGAAAGAAATAGAATTCTAATACAATGAAGTTCTAATTTCTCATTAAAATAATTCTCAGATCAACACCTGTTTTAATACTCCCCACACTGCACTCTGCTTTTTGCTTCAGCTTTGGTTGTGAAAGCAGAGAATTTGTGATTCTGTCTTTTGTTTTGTTTGTTTTGTTTCTGTTTCTGTTTTCTGAGAGATCCTGTCTCTATTATTCAGAACACGCCTTGGGTGTTCTGAAACTCACTCAATAGACCTGGCTGATCTCCAATTCACAGAGATCCTCCTGCCTCTCCCTCCAGAGTGCTGGGATTAAATGTGTGCCCCGTGACCAGTCTGTCCTTTCTCTGGTGTAAAATCACCAACGTTAATTAAAAAACAAATAGCTGGTGGGCGGACGGTAGTGTAAACGCCTTTAATCCCAGCACTCAGGACGCAGAGGCAGGCAGATCTCTGTGAGCTCCAGGACAGGCTCCAAAGCTACAAGAAATCCTTCTTTGAAAAAACCAAAAACATACCAGGTGCCCAGGGCAATGTCCCCAGATACTTCCTTGGGCACCTGAGAATAGGGAACCTGAAATGAACCTATCCTATAGCCATACTGATGAATATCTTGCATATCACCATAGAACCTTCATCTAGCGATGGATGGAGATAGAGACAGAGACCCACACTGGAGCACCGGACTGAGCTCCCAAGGTCCTAATGAGGAGCAGAAGGAGGGAGAACATGAACAAGGAAGTCAGGACCACGAGGGGTGCACCCACCCACTGAGACAGTGGGGCTGATCTACTGGGAGCTCACCAAGGCCAGCTGGACTGTGACTGAAAAAGCATGGGATAAAACCGGACTCTCTGAACATGACGGACAATGAGAGCTGACGAGAGGCCAAGGAGAATGGCACGGGGTTTTGATCCTACTGCATGTTCTGGCTTTGTGGGAGCCTAGACTGTTTGGATGTTCACCTTCCTAGACCTGGATGGAGGGGGGAGAACCTTGGACTTTCCACAGGGCAGGAAACCCTGACTGCTCTTGGGACTGGAGAGGGAGGAGAGGGGCGGGAGGAGGGGGAGGGAAATGGGAGGCGGGAAGGAAGCGGAAAACTTTTTTTTTCAATAAAAAAAAAAAAAAACAAAAACAACCAAACAACAACAACAACAAAAACCCAAATAGTCAGACTGTGGTGGCGCATGCCTTTGATCCCAGCACTTGGGAGGCAAGGCAGAGACGGGCGGATCTCTGTGGGTTCAAGGCCAGCCTGGTCTACAGAGCGAGTTTCTGGACAGGCTTCAAAGCTACAGAGAAACCCTGTCTCCAAAAATCAAAAACAAAACAACAACTTCAACTTCTACCTCTCCCTCTCCCTCAATAAACAATAACTTGATGGTTATTTGTTTGTTTTGATGGTTGATTAGTTGGTTGGTTTGGTTTTAGTTTGCCTGGGTTTGTTTTTTTTTTTTTGTAACAAGTTTTCCTATAGCACAGACTGGCCTAGAAATCCCTATCCCCAGCCTGGCTAGACTTTGGTTCTTTTTTGTTTGTTTTTTTGTTTTTGTTTTCCCCCGAGACAGGGTTTCTCTGTAGCTTTAAAGTGTGTCCTGGAACTAGCTCTTGTAGACCAGGCTGGCCTCGAACTCACAAAGATCTGCCTGCCTCTGCCTCCTGAGTGCTGGTATTAAAGGCATGCGCCACCACCACCCAGTCTTGAGACAGACTCTTACTCTGTAGCCCAGGCTGGCCTGAAACACACAATGTAACTCATGGGGCTAGCCTCTCTTCCTCTTAACTTTGGGGGACTAAAGGTGTGAGCCACCACATCAGCTCAATAGTTTTTTGTTTTCTGATTTGTTTTTTTTTTGTTTTGTTTTGTTTTTTGTTTTTCAACACAGGGTTTCTCTGTAGCTTTGGTGCCTGTCCTGGAACTAGCTCTTGTAGACCAGGCTGGCCTTGAACTCACAGAGATCCTCCTGCCTCTGCCTCCCAAGTGCTGGGATTAAAGGTGTGCGCCACCACCGCCCGGCCAGCTCAATAGTTTTTATAATTATCTCCAAAATACCACACCCTTTCATAAACATCCAGGAAAAGGTCTTTGTTGTTAATTGTAACTTCATGGCGGTAAAAATTTCAGCTTATTTATATTCATATTTATTTATATTAATTATATTTTATTTATATTTATTTCTTGGTGTCTTTATTGAACATGTTTGCTGCTTTTGATGTGACCTAAATCTATAATCTCTTTACTGAATATGGTAGTCCCCACTTATCTGAAGGTTCTGTGATTTCAGTCACCTCTGGACAACTGCAAACCAAAAATACTGTGAAAAAAATCCAGAAATAATTCATGAGTTTTGGATTTCTCTAATATATTGTTATAATTGTTCTATTTATCATTAGTTGCTAACTGTGCCTAACTTTTAAATTAAACCGAATCAGTCTTATGCATAGGTAAACACAGAGAGGGTTCTGTACTATTTTTCTTCAGTCTCGTCGTCTGCTGAACACCTGGGAACACATCTGCCAGATAAGAGTCTGGCTCTTGCTGTAAACTCTGGCCTAATTTCTAGCAGTTCTAAGGTTAGTCCAGCCATGTACTAACCTAAAAGCTATCTCTTGGAAAACCTGTCCCTCCTCAAACAACCAGGCCTCTGTCCCCTACTAGGAAAATCAGATTAATCTGTTCCTCCTGCTCCTCCTCCTCCCTTCTCACTCCTAGGGAACCTTCCACAACAGAAGGTTTCGGCTGCTGTTGCTAGGCAGACATGCCAACTTCTCTGTTTAGGTGAAAGCAAGTAACTCAGCTTCCATTACAAACAGCCTCGATCAGGAAAGTCCCTTAAAATAGGAATAAGAATACCTCAGTTGGCAAGGGTCCTTCAAAGTACCCTCTGAACTATGATTTTTTTAAAAAGTTAAATTTGTTTCAATATTTCAACTAAAAATAAGTTGAAAACAGAGGTTGCTCAGAGTTCATTTTAACTACATAATTTAGCAAATGCTTGACAGAAGAGCAACATCCCTGAAGAAACAACTGGTTATACTAAAACTAACCTGCAAGCAGTCATTTGTCTTGAATCCCAAAAACTAGAAGTGAGATACGGAAGATAATGTGCCCCTTGAGACCACGTTTATTTAAAAGAGATGTGGTAATTCTCCAAGGGGAAAAAACAGATAGTGTAAGTTTTACTCCCAAATTAATATCTATTTATAATTTTTAGCTAGTAAATTAATCTCTCGCCGGTAAATCTCTGTGAGTTCGAGGGCAACCTGGTCTAAAGAGTGAGTTCCAGGACAGCCAGAGCTGTTACACAGATAAACCCTGTATACAAAAAGCAAAAAAAAAAACAAAGAAAAAGTAAAAAAAAAAAAAAAAAATGAATCTCTCTCTCCTCTTAATTTTGCTGTTTAAGTTAAAACAAAACAAAAAAAATTACTAAAGTCTTGAAATTAGCTAGAAACTAATTAAAAGACTGAATTAGATAGGATGTTGAAGTTTATATGTATATATAATTTAACCCAGCACTCAGGAGGCAGAGATAGGCAAATCTCTGTGAGTTCGAGGTCAGCCTGTTCTATAATGTGAGTTCCAAGACAGCCAAGACTATCACACGGAGAAACCCTGTCTTGAAAAACAAACAAAAACCTTTAGAAATTGAAGCCAGGAGGCAGGAGGATCTTTGTGAGTTCAAGACCAGTCTGGTCTACAAGAGCTAGTTCCAGGACAGGTTCCAAAACCACAGAGAAACCTTGTCTCGAAAAACCAAAAAAAAAAAAAAAAAAAAGAAAGAAAGAAATTGAAGCTAGACTTGGTCACCTTCAATCCAGCACTCAGAAGGCAGAGGCAAGCGTACCTCTGTGAGCTAGAGGCCAGCTTAGTCTACATAGTACGCTCCAGGTCAGTCAAGGCCTTCTAGTGAGACCCTGAAGAAAGAAAGGAAAGAAAAGAAGGAAGGAAGACAGACTTTTTAAATTAAATTAAAAATATATTGACAAAGACTACTAAGTTTGCTGACATAGGTCTTTAGTCCCAGCACTTAGGAAGCTGAGGCAGAAGGGCTAAAATTTCAAGGCTAATTCACCAATTTCCACCCTGGAAATCTCTACCCTGGAAAACTCTACCCCCAAGAAATCTTATATAAAGCCTGCCTCCTGCCTCTCTGTTGTTTCTCCCCAGAGAAGAGGCAGCCACCCTCTTATGGCTTCCTGATAAATCTCTTGTGTGAAGTTTCTCATGTGGTGTGACTTTGTAGTAATCCTTGACTCCTGACTGTCAGGATACCTTTGCCTCCAGAGCTCTAACCCTTCCATTGGGGAAAACTCCCCTTTCAGATCTGCAACACTTCTGCTGGGGAAGCCTTTCCCCTCAGAGCCATAACTCTTAAAGTTTGGGTTATAGTATAAGACAGTACCCAAAGTTAATTAATCTAAAAAAAAAAAAAAAAAAACAAACAAAAAAAACAAAAAAACCAAGCAGGTGGATCTTGGTGAGTTTGAGGCCAAACTAGTCATGTTACAATTTCTGGGCTATATAGTAAGATGGTTTGGTTTCAAAACTGTTACTTAAGACAAACAACTTAAGTGTTTTGTAGTCAAGTGCTTAGAAATCTAAGCCATTTAGTTTTATTTCATTTATTGGGGGAGGGGTGATGTGGGATTCCCCTCTTCATGCTGTGAATACCAATGGTTAATAAAGAAACTGCTTTGAGCCTGTAGCAGAGCAGGGCAGAACTCAGGAGGCAGAGGCAGGCAGATCTCTGTGAGTTTGAGGCCAGCCTGGTCTACAAGAGCTAGTTCCAGAACAGGCTCTAAAACTACAGAGAAACCTTGTCTCGAAAACCAAAAAAAAAAAAAGGGGGGGTTAATTGAATATGTAAGAGCTTGCTAGGAATACACTAGAGTCATTGGACAGTCAGTGATTTAAATAATATAGTTTCTGTCTGATTATCTCCGGAATCTGGGCGGCTGGGAAGCAAACAAGCAGCCTCCTACAACGGAGGGGGTGTTGGAGACAGGGTTTCTCTGTGCTACTCTAGCTGTCCTGGATCTCACTCTGTAGACAAGGCTGGCCACAGACTTAGGGATTCCCGTCCCCACCTCTGCCTCTGCCTCCCAAGTGCTGGGATTAAAGGCATGTGCCACCACCACCACCTGGCTTACTAGTTTATTTAACTTTAATGTGGAATGGTTAGAAATTTAAATTCTGCCCATTTCTCCACCACTAATATACTACTAAAATGATCCACTTTGTGTAAAACCACTGGTTTGCAGCATATAGTAAATACTCAGTGACACCCCCCCCCCACCCCCGTCTCTATTTCCCTCTGGAAATTTTGTGGAGTGAGATTGGGTTTCGCTGTGCATCTATCACTGGCCTGGAGCTCACTTTGTACACCCACCAAGTCTCTAATTTACTACAATCCTCCTGCCTCTACCTCCTAAATGCTCAGATTGCAGGTGTGTACCACTGTCTTAGGGTTTCTATTGCTATGAAGAGACATCATGACCACAGCAACTCTTACAAGGAAAACATTTAATTGAGGGGGCTCACTTACAGCTTTCAGAGGTTCGGTCCATTATCATTATGGCTGGGAACATGACAGACAGGGTGTTGGAGGAGTAGCTGAGAGTCCTTTATCTTGCAGGCAACAGGAAGTCAGCTGAGACACTGGGTGGTACCTGAGTATAGAAAACCTCAAAGCCACCGCCGGGAGGTGGTGGCGCACGCCTTTAATCCCAGCACTTGGGAGGCAGAGGCAGGCGGATCTCTGTGAGTTCGAGGCCAGCCTGGTCTACAAGAGCTAGTTCCAGCACAGGCTCCAAAACCACAGAGAAACCCTGTCTCGAAAAACCAAAAAAAAAAAAAGAAAACCTCAAAGCCTTCCCCCACAGCGACACACTTGCTGCTCCAGTGCGGCCTTACCCACTCCAACAAAGCTGCACTTCCTATAGTGCCACTTCCTGTGAGATTATGGGGGCCAATCACATTCAAACTACCACAATCACCTGATGGAGGTGGGTCATCTTTCTATCTGTTGTTTCATTGGTTAAGTAATAAAGAAACTGCCTTGGCCCCTTTAATAGGACAGAAAATTAGGTAGGCGGAGTAGACAGAACAGAATGCTGGGAGAAAGAAGCCGAGTAAGTGAGTCGCCATGATTCTCCCACTCCAGACAGACGCAGGTTAAGATCTTTCCTGGTAAGCCAGCTCATGTGCTACACAGAATATTAGAAATGGGTTAGATCAATATATAAAAGCTAGCCAATAAGAGGCTGGAACTAATGGGCCAGGCAGTGTTCAAAAGAATACAGTTTCCATGTAATTATTTCAGGGCATAAGCTAGCCATGCGGGCGGCAGGGTGCCGGAGACGCAACCCTGCCGCTCCTATTTCAACAATCACCATATGCAGCTCAATAAATAATTTATAAAAGTTATTTTATGGGCATCATAAAATCATTATTTTATTGATTATGCCAAACATAGTGGATAACACTTTTAATACTTGGGAGACTGAAGCAGGATAATTGCCCCTAGTTTGAGGGCAGCCTGGGCTATAGATTAAGAGTCTGTCTCAAAAACAGAAAAAAATAAAGCAAGTAATGACAATGAGCTGATTGGTGGCATATACTTGTAATACAAAGACTCAGAAGACAGAGGCAGGAGGATCTCTAGCTGAAGACTAGCTCAGGCTATGTACACAGCAAGATTCTGTCTAAAACAAATAGAAACCAACCAAATAACTGACAGCAAAATAAAACAAAAATCAATTGCAAGACATTAACTACAGTCAGTACCTGTTGCTGTTCTTGATAGGGTCTTGCATAACCAAGGCTGGCCTGACCGTACTGTGTTGAAAGAAGGTACCACCACGTGGCAGAGTATAAATAGGAGATATGAGTTAATTTAAAATGTAAGAGTTAGCTAGTAACAATCCTGAACTATTGTCCCAGCATTTATAAGTAATTTTAAATCTCCGTGTTGGTTATTTGGAAGCAGATGGTCTGGACAGGAAGACTCCACCTATACTGGCCTAAAGTTCATCATGTAGCTGAGGGGACCTTAATACCTGAGTCCCCTGTCTTCACCTCTCAAGTACCAGATTATAGAACAGTTCTGTACCAGATTATAGAACAATATTTTTCTTACCTTGAACTTTAAAAGAGATCAGTGCTATTTTTAGATATACTCAAATCTGCTGATGCTCTGTGAATTTTTCAATGTTTCCTAATATACCCATGCTATACTGTGTTCTGTCTTTGGTTTAAAGACTGAAAATGAAAAATTAATTTGGGACGGCTAGTGGGATCGTACAGCTGCCATAAAAACCAGTCTGGAGGTGTGATGGTTTCGGTGGGAAATAGCCCTACAGGCTGGATTTTGAACTCTTCATCCTCAGTTGGTGGTGCTCATTGGGGAAGTGTCAATCATGGGAGTGGGACTTTGAGAATAAGAAACCTCAGGTCAGTCCCTGCCCTTTCTTTCTCTTCCTCTCCCCTACACCCTTACCTTACCCCACCTGCTCACCCTCCATGACAAACTCTTATTCCTCTGGAACCTTCAGCCAAACCCAGGTCATGGTGTTTTAGCACAGCAACAGAAAACAAATCAATACAGGAGGTTACAAAGGGAAAAATAAAACCCCAAAAATAGAACTGCTTGTATGATCCAGCTTTAATAACTTAGAGAAATGCAAGGTACACATTTTAACGCCCAAAGTATGAAATGTAACCTGGGTGCAGGTAGTCATATAGGAAGGTGACCAAACTCACCCCCGGAATGGACAAAGAATTGAATGGAAAATTCTGAAAAGGGGAAAATAACAGTTTTTTTCTTCCAGATAGGAAGGTCCTAAGTCTGGGACTCCAACTAGACATTTTATAACCCTCCCTCCTACTCATACTTCCTCCCATTTTCCCTATTGGGCTAGTTTAGACACTGGCCCTGTGCCTCCCCACCCTTTCTGCCACCCTTTTTGCTCTGGGAACAAGAGGCTACCATCTGGGTAGGCGGGCCCACTTTGACTTTGTCTACCTATGTCTTTCTAACTCTCCTTTATAAAGTGCAAAGTAGCTCCTGGTAGTGGTAGCTCACTCAGGAGGCAGAGGCAGGAAGATTTTTGTGAGTTCAAAGCCAGCCTGGTCTACAGAGTACGTTCCAGGATAAGCTCCAAAGCTACAGAGAAAGCCTGTTGCCAGAGGCTGCTCATTTGTTCCCTGCTGTCCAGACCCAAAATAATCACTCAGAATCTATATTAGTTGCAAAACTGTTTGGCCAATAGCTTAAGCATGTTGCTAGCTAGCTTCTATATCTTAAATTAACCCATTTCCATTATTTTATATTTTACCACAAGGCTCGTGGTTTACTGGCAAGGTACTGGTACGTCTGTCTCCTGCAGTAGCTACATGGTGTCTCTTTGACTCCGCCTACTCTCTCTCTCTCATATATATATATATATATATATATATATATATATATATATATATATATATATTCCAGCCTGACTATATTCTTTTAAGCCATTGGCTGAAAGCAGCTTTTTTATAAACCAATGGCAATAAAACATACTCATAGCATACAGAGGAATCCCACATCAAGAGCCTGTCTCAAAAAACAAAACAAGAACCCTAAAAAAGAAAAACTGCTAAGAAATCATAAAGTTTCACAAAAGTTAAATCTTCTCTTTAATGTTTTGAATGTTCTGACATGTGAATGTAGGACCCAGTCATGACAAGCTCAATAGAGGCCTGAGTCTCAGTAGTTTATACTAAGGCAATACCTGGTTCCAAGAAAGACCACAAACTGAGATCACCCAGGAACAGACCATCCAAAAAGAAATTCCTAACATTCTAACCATTGTAGATAGGATCACCTGTCAGCACACACCCATTGCTTTTTATCAGGACACCCCTAGACAAATGTCAGCCAATCAGGCTTCCTGAACCTTAGAAATCTCTCACCCCTGCCTTCTCTACTATAAAAATCCAACCCTAACAGAGCTTAGGGCTCTCCAGTCACTCCAATACATTGGACATAGAGAGTCTGAGTTTGCGAACATGTAAGAATAAAGGCTCTTAGCTTTTACATACAGGACTCAGTCTCTGGTTGGTTTGGGGGGGACTCTGTGATTTGGGCATAACAGTGACAATACTTTGACGTATCCTGAAGTTCTCAGTTTGAGACATAGGGGATAAAAGAGGACAAAGAAGAGAACTAGTATTCATTGAAATAATGCTTCAGCCAGGCGGTGGTGGCGCATGCCTTTAATCCCAGCACTCGGGAGGCAGAGGCAGGCGGATCTCTGTGGGTTCGAGACCAGCCTGGTCTACAAGAGCTAGTTCCAGGACAGGCTCCAAAACCACAGAGAAACCCTGTCTCGAAACCCCCCCCCCCCAAAAAAAAGAAATAATGCTTCAGGGAGACATCTTAAGCAATTACACTCAGGATATATGAAACCAACGTCATCTGTTACCCCTTCATCTTTGAGTCCAGCCCAAAGCCAGGCATAAACCAAATGTGTGAGTGAGCCCTAAATGGTTGCCTTGGGTTCAGCATAACGATCTTCAAAAGATGCAGCCCAAGTAGAATTTCTACAGTCATATCCTTGTAGACATGATTTCAAAAGAACTATTTAAAAAATATGTTTCTGCCGGGCGGTGGTGGCGCACGCCTTTAATCCCAGCACTCGGGAGGCAGAGGCAGGCAGATCTCTGTGAGTTCGAGACCAGCCTGGTCTACAAGAGCTAGTTCCAGGACAGGCTCCAAAACCACAGAGAAACCCTGTCTCGAAAAACCAAAAAAAAATAAAATAAAATAAAAAATAAAAATAAAAAATATGTTTCTGAGCCATCCATGAAACTGTTCCTAAACTGTTGTGCCTTTCTTGGAAATCTCCAGCCCCACACTGAGCAGTCTGAACTTCAACTGACCCCAGGAGAGTTATCTCCTGGTGAGAGTAAACACAGTGAAGGAATCATTAGTCAATGGCCAGCATTGTAGGCACTTCCCTAAACACTGCCAAAGAGAGCATTTCCACTTCTCTCCAGGCCGAATGCACTGGGAAGCTCCTGGCTGGTTTCTTGTGCTGGTTTGTTAGGGCAGCCTTACCAAACAGCTCTATGACTAGACAGCATAAATAATTTTCTTACCTGTTGGAGGCTAGACTTCCAAAGTCAAGGTCAGAAGCTTAGACCCTCAGAGGCCACTCTCCTTGGCCTGCAGACAGACACCTGCTAGTGTCTTACTCACAAGTCTGTGGGTCTGTCCTAATCGCTTCTTTTGGATTGAGGCCTACCCACTTGACCTTATTTTACCTTAATTATTTATTGATTTTGATTTTTCGAAACTGGGTTTCTCTGTGTAGCTCTGGCTAGCCTTGAACTCAGAGATGTATCTGCCTCAGCATCTTGAGTACTGGGATTAATGACTTGTGTCACCACACCTGACTACCTTAATTATTTTTTATTTTTTATTTTTTTTATTATTATTATTTTTTTTGTTTGTTTTTCAAGACAGGGTTTCTCTGTGGTTTTGGAGCCTGTCCTGGAACTAGCTCTTGTAGACCAGGTTGGTCTTGAACTCACAGAGATCCGCCTGCCTCTGCCTCCAAGTGCTGGGATTAAAGGCGTGCGTCACCACCGCCCGGCCGTTAATTATTTTTTAAAAGGTCCTAGCTCATCTCTAAATACCTTGTCTGAGATACTGGGAGTTAGGGCATCAACATATTTATGGAGGGTATATGTCATTAAATAACAATTGTAAATTTCCATCTTAAGGCTTTCTGTCATGATATGTGTCTACTGAAGGGACCCTTGGGAGATCTGAATAAATATTGATGTTATTTTTCCATATCTCCAAAACTGTGAACAAAATCTTTTTTTTTTTTTTCTTTTTTTGTTTCTCTGTGGCTTTGGAGCCTGTCCTGGAACTAGCTCTTGTAGAACAGGCTGGTCTTGAACTCACAGAGATTCACCTGCCTCTGCCTCCCAAGTGCTGGGATTAAAGGCGTGCGCCACCACCGCCCGGCAATGATTAGTCTTTTGGAAGGAAGTTTTCCATCACATTCTGAAAAGTTAATGCAGGGTTCAGTGGGCCATTGGTGGGGCACCAGCTTATAATGGGTTCCACAGCCTGGACATCGCTGAGTCTCGCCTTTGTGTAGCCAAAACCAGAAGACGGTACAGTTGTCCTCTTCACAGATGCGGCCTTTATCCTCTTGTTGGTGATGGACGGGACAAAATTAGAATCTTCCTTGGTGCCCGAAGCTGTCTTCGGAGGTAGCATATTGTATGGATCCAGTCCCTTCTCTGTGACTATCATGATCTCCCTCTCCAGCCCTGTAGCCTGCTCCTCATCAGTAGGAACACCACCTCCATGGCTTCCATGGAGCGCAACCCCGCCATGGGGCCCGCGGGCCCTCAGGGCCTGAGCCACCAGAGTGCCCACTCCGCAAAGTAACCTTGAAGCCTTCTTGCCCGCCGGAGATAAGCTCTCTGTTGTCACTTTCAACAAACAAAAAGACTGAATCCAAACCCTGTCTCCTACCAACTAGCTATGTGGCTATATAATTTTATTTATGACTTTTTTATGTTAGTATGTGTGTAGTGGGGATACATGTACATGTGGTGCATGTCCTTGGAAGCCAGAGAGAGTGTCAGATCCACATGGTTCCATTAAGGTGTTTGAAAGCTATGTCGTGTAGATGCTGAGGATGGAACTCTGTTCCTCTGCAATAGCCGTCCATAGTCTTTACTGCTGAGCCATCTCCAGCCCTGCTATGCCATCTGGTTAATTAGCAATGTGATTAAAAGTTAGTTTTAGAAAAGCTAAATTCAGGATGAGTCTGGTCTACAAGACCTAGTTCCAGGACGGGCTCCAAAACTACACAGAGAAACCCTGTCTTTGAGACAAAAAAACAAAAACAAACAAACAAACAAAAAAAACCCTGAGTTCTGGGATGGATACATTTCTTCTAACGCTCTTAGTTTACAAAGACTAGGTAAAATAAAAAGAGCTAAGAGATCATCCACGATTGTGTATGAAGAACAGAATAAAGCCTTAGCTTAAAAAAACTATTTAAGTGGCCTTAGGGAACCTCTCACAGCAGCTAGGAACTGAAGCTCCCTCGCGTCTTGACTTTCAAAGAGGAGGGTGATTTGCCTTCTCTCAATCCTAATTTCTTCTCAAATGCATTAGTTTTATCCTCTTGAGTTCAGGGGATATGCTATGGTTGGCCCCAGTGATGTCAGTAACACAGGCTTCTTTAGTCCGGAACAATGAAGTGTCTCCTTTTCAACAGGAGTAGCAGAATTAGAGAAGTCAGTGGATGTTAGTGTAGCCGCATGTGTCCATATGTATGGCTATGCCTGGACTTTTACAAACTAGCAATTTAGTGACCTATCACCTACTGTTGTAGAAATAAAGCAACATTTCTCTATTGGAGAGGGCAAGAGTCTCATAGACTCTTGTGAGATAGGAAAATGTGAACATTGCTAAGTTTGGGACTATCTAGATTCTGACCCCTTCCTCCTTCCACTGAGAACTTTCCCCTTGGGAAACGCAAGGAGTAGTAAGATGTCTTCTTCCATTACAGGGACCAGAAGTCCAGACGCTTGTCTGGCTTTCCCCAGACCCCAGTTTAACACAGTACACTCAGGCCAGCCTAAGAGAAAGTGATGCGAGTTTGGTTAACTATATGTCCTTGGTTTGGACTTTGAATCTGCTGTGAGTTACAGGAAAGTAAGCAGGCTTCATCCCACAGCACAGAGGTACCCAGAGACTAGCAGGAAGGACACCATGGACGAATGACTGCAATGCCTGGACTCATGCCCTGTATCAGTGACATCAGACCATTTCAAGACTAGCTTTGGATCCCTCACTTCTTGACTTAGAACTACTCATTATCCAATCTTCTCCCAGTAAACTCCCCTTCTGCTTAAGCTGGACACTGGGATGGTTTAACACATACAAAGAAGAGGGCAAAAATCAAGGGACTACAGACACAATATATTTTTCCATTTCTTATATAGTTGCCCTTTTCTGGGCTTACTGGAATTGTCTGTATTTTCCTATCTGTGCTCTGATTTTTACGACCAGAGTCATCAGCCTTAAAACTTAAAGGTCCGGCTGGATCCATTTCACTGTAACTGGAATGAAGGTATCCCAAACTACATGTTTTTCCTGTGAACTTAGCTGATTGATTATCTCCAAATATAATAAGCACTCTTCCCACAATTTGATTTGAATTTTTAATTCATCAGCCAAGACTATTTAGATTCTAATTTAAAAACCAATATTGCAGGTTTCTCAAAGGGAAAAGAGCTATATGAATCTCTCTTTGCTGAAGATCATTACAAGCACATTGTGCTTCCTGTTCCTTTTGCCAACAAGAAATTTCTTAATCAAGCACTTCATTCAGGGTAATCAAATGTTCCTTATTAAAATTGCATGTAAAAAGATTCATTTTTAAGTTTTTGCAAAAATATTTAAATTGCCAAATTGAAATGTTTGTCTATAGTTCTTTTGTGCAGAGAGTCTAAACCTTGTTTCTGTAGCATCTAATCAAAACCATAGTTATTCTCTAGTGAGCACATTAAAAAAAATCACAGAAATTGATTTTTGAGACATAGCCTTGCTATGTAGCCCAGACTGGTCCAGGATTCACTCCTATCTCAGACTCCAAAGTGCCGATATTACAGGCTTGTGTCACCACTTGCCTTAGATACTTTTCCACTGACCTGACAAAACACCTTGGCCAAGGCAACTTATTTAAAAAAGCATTTAATTTGGGGATCACAGTTCTAGAGGGCAAGACTCCATGACCATCATACGCTCCTGGCAGCAGGCATGCAGGAATGATGCTGGAGCAGCAGCTGAGATTTTTAAAAAATATTTATTTATGTATTTTATGTAAATGAATGCCCTATTTGCATGTATTCCTGTGTGAGAGAATAGGGCATCAGATCCATTATAGATGATTGTGAATCACCATGCAGTTGCTAGAAATTGAATTCAGGATCTCTGGAAGAGCAGCCAGTGCTCTTAACCACTGAACTATCTCTCCAGCCCCCAGCAGCTGAGGTCTTACATCTTGATAAACAAGGGCAAGGTAGAGAGACCTAACTGGGAATAGCTTTTGAAACCCCAAAACCCACCTCTAGTGACATATCTCTTCCAACATAAAGTCACACCTCCTAATCATTCCCAAACAGCCACATGAGGTCTGAGAGACTGAAGAGGAACATGATAAGATTTGCTTGTTAAGTAAATAATTTTGTAATAAAAGAGTAGAAAATGTATTGGAGCAAATGAGTGAGAAGATCTTTATCACTCCATTGCTTGAAAACCTCTCTTCCTTAGACTCAGGAAATTGCACCTGGTTTTTGTTCTACTCTTGCCCCCCCCCTTTTTTTAACTTGCGTGTGTGTGTGTGTGTGTGTGTTGTTGTTGTTGTTGTTTCATGAGAGGGTTTCTTTGTGTTATGCTGACTGTCCTGGAATTCATTATGCATACCAGGCTGGCCTTGAACTCACAGATATCTGTCTGCTTCTGCCTCCCAAGTGGGGGATTAGGCTTCCCACTACTTTTCTTTAAGGGGTCTACCTCAATTAGACATTTAAATGTTGCTCTCCTAGGACTGGCCACACGTGGAAGTTTTCAGGGATACGGGCAACTAGCTTTCTTATTATCCGTGGGGGTGTAAAATACTTTGAAAAAGTCTTGTATCAAGGCTTCGCTTTGTTTTTGTTTTTGACTCGTTATTATTTTATGGTTGTTTGGAGATAGGGCCTTGCTATATAGTCAAGCCTGGCTTGGAATTCTTGATCCTCAGATTACAAGTGTGCACATCACACCCAGCTCAGTTATTTTTTTATTTTAGTTTTTCAGAGACAGGGTCTTTCTGAGTAGCCTCGGCTGCCTGAAACTTGTTCTGTATACCAGGTTGGCTTCAAACTCAGGGGTTTGCCTGCCTACTGCCTCCCTGGTGCTGAGATTAAAAGTGTGTGCCGCCATGACGAGTTTATTTTTTATAAAAGTATAGCATCAGGCACTGGAGAGAGGGCTCAACAATTAAGCAAGTGTGCGCTTTTGCAGAGGACCTGTTTGGTTTTGAGAACCTATGGGAGGCAGCTGACAGCTACTTGTAACTCCAACTCCATGGCATCTGACACCCTTTTCTGGCCTCCTTAGGCACCTGGACTCATGTCCATATACCCACATACATATACATACACACATACATAATTCAAAATAAAATAGATCTTTTGTTTTTAAGGCATCAAACTGGCATGGTAGCACATGGTAGCGTATGATGGTCATGGAGTCTTGCCCTCTAGAACTGTGATCCCCAAATTAAATGCTTTTTTAAATAAGTTGCCTTGGCCAAGGTGTTTTGTCAGGTCAGTGGAAAAGTATCTAAGGCAAGTGGTGACACAAGCCTGTAATATCGGCACTTTGGAGTCTGAGATAGGAGTGAATCCTGGACCAGTCTGGGCTACATAGCAAGGCTATGTCTCAAATTCCAGCATTTGAGGTGGAGACAGGAGGAACAGGAGTTTGATTTTAACATGGACTACAAGGCGGCCTGTCTTAAAAGCTAAAAAGAGGCAGGGTATGGTGGTACATGCCTTTAGCAGAGACTGGCGGATCTTAGTAAGGCCAGCCTGGTCTATATGGTGAGTTCTAGCACAGCCATAGCTAGGCAGAGAAAGCCTGTATTGAAAATTAAACAATCAAATAAAATAAAAGTAAATAGAATAAAAAGCTGAAAAGATAAACAAAGACCAATAAAAAATCTATGATCCCCAGCAACCCTACTTGTAAGTCTACATCTAAAAGCATTGAAAGATAGTTGCCACATTAGTTTGATATCATTGTGACCTAACCCCGGACGGGAACAGTTTCAAGGGGGAAGGTCTGCTGTGGCTCACAGTTTCAGAGAACTCATTCACAGATGCTTGGCTTAGGGTACTTGGGCAAAACAGGCAGGAAGAAAGGGCAGGAGAACGCAAACCCATTGTTTATTAGGAATGAATCTCTAACACATGGCTCAACTGCAAGTGTGTGCGTGTGCACACACATATGGCTTTTATTCAATTTCTATAATTTAGAAGGAAGAGAATTCTGTCACATCAGTCAGACTTGAAGATATGATAACTCAGTTCTTTCCCCACAGGTTCAATGAGTAAAGGCGCCTGCCAACTCCTACAAGCTGTCACATGCAGTGTGTCACATGTACTCCTCATATGCACATGTACAAGATAAACAAATAAATAGATGCAAAACAAAGTATCATGCTAAATGAAGTAAGTTTCAAAACAGTAGCTACTGCAAGATTCTCATTATGTGAAGTATCTGAAGTAGTCAAACTCCTGGAGGTTGAAAGTGTTAAGTTGGGAGCATAGCCCCCAGGCCTGAGAGTTGTATTGGTCTGAACTCCAAATCCCAGCATGCCAGGTCCTGACTGTCTCCCTGGAGGGGGGGGGGTGGGCAGGATCACTCCCACAGGATATTTAAGTGAGCTCCCAAAGGAGAAACATGTGGTCTCTTTCCTCTCCTGGTTCCCCCTTGGGGCCACAGGAGAGCGCAGGAATCCCATTAAACCTGGATATTTTTAATTTGGCTTGTTGTGATTTGGCTTGATTGGGATTTTTGTGTTGGCAGAGAGCTCGCGTTAGGAAAAATTCCTAACAAAAAGAACTGTGGTTATGGCAACTAGGGGCTTAGGGAAGTTGTTTGATGAGTGTGGAGCTTCTAAAATGAACAGATCTGAAGATTAGAGCACAAATACAGTTAATACAACTGAACGATGCCCTTAAAATGGCAAGGATGATGAATTTATTTGTTTGCTTATTAATTTCTGGAGACGAGGCCTCACTATGTAGTCCTGGCTGGCCTGGGACTCTCTGTGTGAGCCCAGGCTGGCTGTGAACACAGAGATCCACCTTCCTCTGCCTCTTGAGTGCTGAGATAAAAAGTGTGTTGCCACCATGTCCAGAATGGTGGTGAAGTTTGTTGTGTGACTTGTTATTGCTAACATTAAAGGTATTGTAAGGTATCTGAGTTCGAGGCCAGCCTGGTCTACACAGGGAGTTTTACATTAACCTAGTCTACAAAAAAAAGTTCCAGGCTAGCCATAGTCCCATACAGTGGCACTCTGACCGAAACAAACACAAAACCAAACAAAAGATGCCATTGTTGAATGGTCCCCAAATGCTGTCTACACAGGGGACCTCCTTGATTCCTTTAGCCTTGATCTCCATATCACACAGGATGTTCCTGTGTCAGGTGTCTTCCTGACACCTTTGACTGAAGGAATGAGTTTGGAGTGCAAACTCCAGGTTCCTCCCAACCGGATGCTTCCCTCCCACTTGAGGTGTATCAGGACACCATCTGTACCCTCCATGGCCTTAGGTAGGTCACCATAGGAGCTCCTTTCCTTCTGCTCTTTGTCCCTGTAGCCTGGCATTGTTAGTGGCCAACCTCTGGGTTGCCTTTTCTAACTCCCATTTCTTGGGTGAAAACTGTTTGATTTAGATTCTTAAGTACTCTTCTAAATCCAATGGAGATCTACCTGGCACAGACATTCCATGGGCCAGTGTCACAGATAGGATATTGCTAGTTTGAACTGAAGGTCCTTTCTTCTCACCCTGCTGGTGAGATGATAAAATCATTATTATCATTGCTACTTGTGTGCATGTGTGTTGTGTATCTGTGTTTGGATGTACATGAGTGTGGAGTATATGTGTGTGCACGTGCCTGTAGAGGAGAGAGACATTCCTCTCTCCTCATTAAACCTAAATAATTCACCTTATAAAACCTTACAGCTCCATTTACAAAAGCAAATCCTTAAGATTAAAAAAAAGTATACCAATCCCTCCACTGTTGGCATTTTAAAGCGTAATTGTAAAACATAAGTGTAATTTTTGTTTTTGTTTTTTTTTTTTCTTTTGGTTTTTCAAGACAGGTTTCTCTGTAGCTTTGGAGCTTGTCCTGGTACTAGCTCTTGTAGACCAGGTTGGCCTCGAACTCACAGAGATCCACCCACTTCTACCTCCCAAAGGCATGCGCCACCACTGCCTGTGTAATTTTTATTTATTTATTTATTTTGGGTTTTTGAGACAGGGTCTCTCCATGCAGCCCTGGAGGTCATGGAATTCTTTAAGTAGATCAAACAGGCCTTGAACTCATAGAAACCTGTCTACCTCTGCCTCCTGAGTGCTGGGAATAAAGGTGTGTGTCACCACCTCTGGCTTTTTCATTTTTTTTTAACTAAACTTTTTTCATACTGTATATTTTCATCAGACTATTTACCTTTCCCCAACTTCTTAATTTTTAATCCTTGTTGTACATGGCATTCTTTGAGCAATGTAGCACAAAGAGTCACAGAAATTTGTGTGTGCAAGCGTGGGGGTTCTATGTGTCAACTGTGAAGTGAAGATACCTAAGTGTGTATCTGTTGTTAAGTTACCTGGCTGCATGTCATTTTTTAAATGCCCAATTTACCCCTATTTGAAACATCTCTACTTTATTAGCTATTAGCTTTGCTTCCCTCTGACTCATCCTGAATTTTTCTTCAGGGCAGTCAAGAATCTGGCTTTTCCAGAATGGGACCCCTGAGCAGAGAACTCCTCAGGCTTCTGGTGGCTACTAGGCTGTGTCTTCCCTGTTGCCTTTGACAGAACTACAGTCCAGATGTTTTGCTACTGGTCTGTAATTCCCATGACCATACAAGCAAATATGGTTTGCATAGTAAGGAAATAGATGTTCGGATATACTAAGTATCAGATGTTCACTACTGAGTATTAAGTTATCTTTTGAAACCATGGGAAATCTACACCTCTAGACATCTTTTTTTATGATAATGACTTTCTTGTTGAACAAAAGAAAGATCAAGTTGAGTTAGTGGGCCACATCATCTATTTATCTATTTCAGAATCATTTATTGGGAAAATACTGTGGTAAGGACTTATTAAGAGTTGAGGATCCAGCCAGGCAGTGGTGGCGCACGCCTTTAATCCCGGCACTCGGGAGGCAGAGGCAGGCGGATCTCTTTAAATTCGAGGCCAGCCTGGTCTACTTCCAGGACAGTCAAGGCTGCTGTTACATGGAGAAAGCCTGTGGGGGAAGGAGAAGTTGAGGATACAGAGATGAATAAAACATCCTTGCCCACAGGCATTTTCATCCCAAAGCAGGAGACAGAGAGAGGTAGCAAATATGTATGAGGATATGCTAAAAACGGACCAGAATCACAAACACAGACTAGATGAAGGTGTGTGAGCTCTGTGTGGGAAGAATTCAGGAAAGGCTTACTTGGGGAAATGATATTTGGCATAGACTATGAATGGATTGTAGAATGTCCCCCAAAGGCTGTGTCAAGTGCCGGTCACCGTTTGTGGTGATATCTGGGATGCTGTGGCGGTTTGAGGAGGCAGGCCTGACTGGTGGAAGTAGATCACTGGGGTCAGGATTTAGTCCCACTTAGGAGTTTTTGCTTCCTGGTTCACTGTATGTGAACAGCTGCCTGAAGTCACTCTGTCAAACTTTCCCCACTATGGTGGTGTGGTGTCTTTCATGAGAATGGCTTCTGTGGGTTCATATATTTGAATGTTTGGTTCCCAGTTGGTAGAACTATTTAGGAAGGATAAGGAGGTGTGAACTTGGAGGAGGAATGTCACTGCGGGTGGGCTTTGAGCTTCCAGAAGCCCACACTATTCCCAGTTAGCTCTCTTTCTCCTTCTGCCTCATGCTTGTAGATAAGATAAATTTAAGATCTCAGCTGCTGCTCCAGCTGCCTGGCTGCTGCCATGGTCCTGGTTTTGATGGCCATGGACTCTACCAACTCAAATTGTGAGCCCCAAATTAAATGCCTTCTTTACTAAATTGCCTTGTCACAATGTTTTGTCACAGCAATAGAAAAGTAAGTAAGATAGATGGGTTAAATTCCTGTGGAACCATCATCAACAACAACAACCCCCCTCAAACAACAAACAAAAAACCCAGAGAGATGATTTCCATGACCGGGGGAGATGGTTTCTGGCAAAAATACATGATATGTAGATAGAAGTGTGTGTGTGTGTGTGTGTGTGTGTGTGTGTGTGTATTATATGTATACATTATAGATACATAAAACAGAAGCACCTATCAATAGTCATATTTATTAAGATAGGACTAATTGGCACAGCAAATAGGAGATCGTCAACAAATTCCAAGATGTTTTTAAAACAAGGAAGGAGAACTAATTAAACCAGAATGCCGTGGGATACCAAATAAAGAGTATAAATATAGCAGAGGTACTGTATGGAAATTGTGTTCCAGGAATCTCAGAGATGATGGAAATATGCCAGGGCCCCTTTCCAAAGTTGATAAATGGTCAGAGAATATATATGTGTATGTATGTGCATACATACATACATATATATACATACATATATATACATACATATACATACATACATACATACATATATATATATGGTCAGGTGGTAGTGGCACACACCTTAAATCCAGCACTCAGGAGGCAGAGACAGGTACAGGTGAATCTGTGAGTTTGAGGCCAAGCTGGTCTACAGAGCGAGTTCCAGGACAGGCTCCAAAGCTACAGAAACCCTGTCTCAATATATAGAACACAGAGAATGAGTGACATTTGGGAGAGTGTCTAAGAAACCAATGTACACTGGAGAACCTTTGATATTACATTTTTCCAATCTATTTAGAAGACAGTGCTACATTGGCCATTTGTTTTTTCTTTTTTCCTGCCCTCAACTCAGTACACATTTGTTATGTAAGCCATGCCCTATCTTATTCTCAGTGTAAACTATGGAGAGTGTATAAAAATTTTTAAAAATGTTTCATAAAAATTAGGAAGGTCTAAGGAAGTGATTTGAGATATGAAAAATGTTTCGGTTTTCTTTCCCTCTTTTTGCTATTGTTATGCTAAGACTTCAAAAGTTCAGAGTTTTAACACTAGGCCGGGCGGTGGTGGCGCATGCCTTTAATCCTAGCACTCGGGAGGCAGAGGCAGGCAGATCTCTGTGAGTTCGAGGCCAGCCTGGTCTAGAAGAGCTAGTTCCAGGACAGGAACCAAAAAAAGCTACAGAGAAACCCTGTCTCGAAAAATCAAAAACAAAAACAAAAAAAAAAACAAAATGGAGTTCTGATAAGCTATTTAGCCCTGCCACTATCATCATAGTGACCGCTCCTAGTATGTTTAGGGAGAAGGTTTATTGAAGATATGAGGGAGAAAACAGCCAGAGGCATCTGGAAGGGTCCAGACTGAGCATGGCCATGGGAGGAGAGGAGGCGGGAGAGAGCAAGAGAGGAAGAGAAGAGAGGGGATGACAAAGGGAGTAACTGGGAACCCAGAGACCAAGAGACCACATATGTTTGATTAGTTTTTTTTTTTGGAGACAGAGTTTCTCTATGCAGCTCTCGTTGTTTTGGAACTTACTCTGTAGACTAGGCTGGACTCGAACTCAGAGATCTGCCTGCCTCTGTCTCCCGAGTGCTGCCGTTAAAGGAGTGCACCGCCACCACCTGGCATCATATATAGTTCTTAGTGTACTTACTCACTTACATTTTTCAGAATTATTTTTTACTTTTTAAATATTTGTTTATTTTATGTGTATGAGTGAGTGTTTACCTTCACGAGTGGATGTATACCATGTGCAAGACTCATGCTCACAGAGGTTAGAATTTTCAGACTTCCCTTGGAGCTAGAGCTACAGACAGTTGTGAGCTGTCATGTGGGTGCTTGCTGGCTTCTGAGGAGCACCCGGTGCTCTTAACTTTGTAGCCACCTCTCTAGCTCCCAATAAAAATTTTACAACAACATTATAAATGGGGAGTGCACTTGTTTTAGTTTGATTTCTGTTGCTGTGATAACACTATGACCAAAAGCAACCTGGGGAGTAAAGAGTTTATTTAGCTTACAGTTCTAGGTCAGAGTTCATCATTGAAGGAAGTCACAGTAGGAACTTATGAAAAAACTGAAGCAGAATTTATGGAGGAATGTTGCTTATGGCTTCAATCTCTAGTTCACTCAACTTTTCTTTTAAAAATATGTTCATTAATTCTCTGATAATTTTGTATAATATATTTTGATTATATTTACCAGTTCTTCTCCTTAACTCTTCCCAGATCCACCCTACCTCCCTGCCATAACTCCAGCTTCATGTCTTATTTATTATTATTATTACTATTATTATTATATAACCCATCTATTCAAATTTGTTCTGTCCATATACTTTTTTGTATTGGGTCATCCACTGGAATGTGGTTGACTTACCAGAAGCCATAGTCATTAAAAAAAAACCTGACTTGAGCTGGGCATTGTGATAAAAACCTTTGATCCCAGTTCTCAAAAGGCAGAGGCAGGTGGATCTCTGTAAATTTTAAATTTGAGGCCAGCCTGGTACACAAAGTGAGTTCCAGGACAGCGAGGGCTATTATATGTAGAAACCCTGTCTTGAAAAACAGGAACAAAAAAAAAAAAAAAGCAAAGCAAAGCAAAACCCTAATTCTCCAAACCCCAGAATCCAGGAAGTGTCCATTGTCCCCTCCTTGGGGACAGAGGCTTAAGCTCTTCTCCACCCTGTACTAGAATATTGAGTGCCTTGATTCTGTGCAGGTCTTGAACAGGCAGCTCCACCTGCTGTGCCTTCATGAGTGTAGAAGACACTGTTTTGCTCTGATCCTCTCTGAATTCTGGCTCTTCCAATCTCTCTGTTTGTTTTGAGATGGTACCTGGGCTTTGGGAAGGTGTTGTAATACAGGTGTCCCATTTGTGACTGGGCACTCTCCACTCACTTATTCTCTTCGCTTTGACAAGTTGTGAGTTTTTGCATTAACAACATCCACTGCATGAAGAAACTTCTCTGATGAGGTCTAAAAGCTGCATTAATCCTGGTTCAGAACCGTTCACTCCCTGGGTGCACAGAAACTCTGGAGCTGCTGGGGGCTGCACAGCTTCCTGAGTGCCTGTGGGTCTTAACAAGAGCATCATCTACAACATCTAACTTTCTTGTAAACTTAGGCCAATTTGTCTAGGGATGGTGCCACCCACAGTGGACTGGGACTTCCCATATCAAATCACCAATCAAAACCACTCTGGGTGTTAGAGAGATGGTTCAGAGGTTAACAAGCACTGATTGTTCTTCCAGAAGATCCGGGTTTGAATGAGCAGATACACAGCCACCTACACCGTTTGTAACTCCATTTCCGGGATATCTAATGCCCTCTCCTGGTTTCCATGGGCACCAAGAACTCACATGGATAAACACACATGCTGACAAAACACCCATATATATAAAATAACTTTTTTCAAATGTTCTTTAAAACAAACAGACAAGCAAAAGGTCCCTCACAGACATTGCCACAGGCCAATTTGATGAGGGCCATTCTTCAACTGAGGTTTCCTCTTGCCAGGTGACTCTAGGCTGTGTCAAGTTGACAAAAAGCTAACAAACACCATTATTATCACCATATTAAAAACAACAAGGAGGTTGAGGAAATAACAAGGTTGTTAATTGCCCAGAGGTCATACATCAAAAAAGTGGCAGAGCTGGTAATTGAGTCTTTGTAATGGTATCAGAATCGGGTCTCAGTGTAGTAGCAAAACCACCCAATGTTTCCGAATATGCATATACTTAATGGAGATTTTGAAATTAAACCAATAAATCAATTTGATTTTGAATGCTCAGAAAATGTTGAAAACTTAGAAATGTTTGTTGCTGGTCTGGGTGCATTTGACGAAGATCCACCAGTGTTCTGCATAACCCAGAGAATTCCTTAGACACGATGGACTTCAGTACCTTAGGAAGTGTGCACACAAAGCACATTCTTGGCTAGTAAACAAGAACTCACTTGTATTATAAATAATTTTATCAGTTAAAGGTTCAGAAACTCTATTTAAGACATAGAGCTGAGTGTGAGAGCAAGCTTTGGGCCCATCTTTAGTTACAACATCAGTTCTTGAACATAAGGATGTTGTGAAATATTTCTGAAAGTTCAGTGACCCCTCTGGACTCCCGGACACTTCTCTTTTCTCTGGGGTTCGTGTCATTCACCCTCTGTTCCCACGGTCTTTATAACTGCCATTACACCTGTCTGTGCGCTCCCTTATAAGACTTCACGTTAGCCTCCTCCAGCTACCCTTACTACTTCAGAAGGAAAATCTATAGACCCTTTTCTTTCGAAGAATTGCTTTTAATTCATGGGAAAACACATTTACACTAAAAAGAAATTGACAGAAACAAGGAGAAAGTTACAAATCCTCACCAAATTTTAACAAGTTCGCCAAGCTATCCCTAAGTTTTACCAAAATGAGTCAATAGGCTGAGCCTAAGGTAGCTTTATCATTATAATCTGTTTTGGAGCTTGTTTATTTTCCATGACCGGTATTTATTAGCTTTTAGATGCTGGGCACTGTATGAGTCAGTCACTGCACACACATCAACTCCTTAGAATCCTATTTCACATGAGGAAGCAGACACATTATGATTGGCTATTGGCCCAGTGTGGTTGTGGCAGTTTATGTCTTAAATGTCTCCCCAAAGGCTCATGCTTGGGAAGATGCTAGTGGGAGCTTGTACAAACTTGAGGGGGGAGAGGCCTAGGGGTCACCTGTAGTACGCCCTTGAAAGGAGCCGTTGGAGTGTAGCCCTCTTCCCTTTCTCTCCCTTTGCTCCCCGGCATGTGAGGACACAGATGTGCTTTTAGGTTTGTATTCTAGCATTATGCTGCAGCCTTACAACAGGCCCACGAAACGGTAGCACCAAGCAACCATGAACTGAAATCTCTACAAATGTGAGCCCAAATCAATCTTTTTCCTATGCTTATCTCAGGCGTTTGTTTTGGTGACGGAAATCTGACTAACACTGTGACTTAATAAATCACAGTGATGCATGAGTCACAGTTTGTGAGGCTGCCTGGTACATAAATCCTGTGGACTATCTGGGGTAGCCCACGCCAGGACAGATGCTTTGACAAGCAGAACTGTGGGACAGGTTTGCTTGTTTGACCTCTGTTTTGGTGGAGGTGGTTGCTGCTGTGTGAACACTGCTCTGGCAGTCTCTCTTGGCCAGATGACTTGGCAAGGTCACCATTGCCTTGGTGACTGTTCCTCAGCTTTGGAGATTCATAAACTTGATTCTCTCGATTAACCAGAGATGATGTATATGTTGAAGGAAATCCACACTGATAAAATGTACAGGGTGTTACTGTTACAACCTCACGAAGGCACATTTGTTTTTCCAGTAAGAAAATATTTTCTCTCTATCTGGAACTCAGTCTTTTGCTATCAGGGAACCTAGAAAGCCTGGGAGGAATCTATCTATCTATCTATCTATCTATCTATCTATCTATCTATCTATCTATCTATCTATCTATCTATCTATCTATCTATTTGAAACAGGGTTTCTCTGTGTTGCCCTGGTTTTCTGGAACTCACTCCATTGACCAGGCTGGCTTCAGACTCAGAGATCTGCCTGCCTCTACCTCCTAAGTGTTGGGATTAAAACTGTTTGCCACCTTGTCTCAAAAAACCAAAAAAAAAAAGAAAAAAAAAACCAAAAAAAAAAAACTGTAAAACTGTTTGCCACCATCCCTGGGATGCCTAAGAGTTTATTAATGAGAGTGGAACAAGCAAGAGAAATAGAAAATTTGAGGGGTAATATTTCCCTTAGGTATTAGGCATGATAAATGCAATATTTAATATTCCTGCTATGCCAGAAAACACAGCTGACGGTCTGTAGTCTCAGGACTAAAGTCTTTCTTCATGAGTCAGAAATTGAGGTGGAGCCGGGTGGTGGTGGCGCACGCCTTTAATCCCAGCACTTGGGAGGCAGAGGCAGGTGGATCTCTGTGAGTTCGAGACCAGCCTGGTCTACAAGAGCTAGTTCCAGGACAGGCTCCAAAACCACAGAGAAACCCTGTCTCGAAAAACCAAAAAAAAAAAAGAAAGAAAGAAAGAAACTGAGGTGGATGTACATAGTAATTGTCAAAATATTTGTCCTGTTTTTGAAAATAAAGGCCTTACCCACACTGATGATGCTCTGTGAGTCATTAAACTCAAGGGCAAGCTACCGTGTGCATAAAGAGTGGTCCCTGCATCCAGGAAGTTACAATTTCACCCCGCAATTTTACGTAGGTAAAACTAACAAACAGGAAAACCTGTGGCCTAAACCCTAGGTGTCCAGAAGCCAAGTAGGACAGAACAGAAAGATCATGGGGAGCTGGAGTAATCACGGAAAGCTTTTAAATCGACAGGAAACCACAGGACCGAGTTAAGTTTAGGGCACTGAGAGGAGAAATGTGGGCACCCTGATGACATCGGAGTTCTGAACGAGGCCATTCCGCCTGGGAGAACCGTGCCAGGGAATGGATGGTCACTGAGGATGAGTAAATTGGGCTTGATAACAGCAGGCCTTCTAAGGCAGAAAGGGATTTAGGCGTGATTAGTTGGGAATGCAGGCTTAAAATAAGTTCAGGTGTGTAGCGAGGGAACGATTGTGGTAATCCAGATCTGGAACGGTTGTGGTAATCCAGATCTGAGATGTCGAGGGACCCAACTGAAGCAGATGGGACTGGATGAACAGGATAAATTGATACTTAGAAGGTCTTATCATTAGCAGAAGAAAATAGAAGAATACTCAGGTTTGGGGCTGGAGAAATGACTCAGCAGTTAAAGGTGTTTTGTTTGTTGTCTTGTGAAGAATGCAAGTTTGGTTTCCAAGCATCCACATTGGGTGGCTCACAACTGCCTGTAACTCCAGTTTCAGAGAAGTTAACCTCCTCGCCCCCAATACATGGCATAGACACACACACACAATGCACTCATGCACGCACCCCATAGAGATGCATACATATACACATAAATAAAAATTAAAAATAAGTCTTAAAAAAGGATAAATTAAAAAATGAATGGTTTTTCAGAACGTGGTGGTAGCTGGATCTTCGGGTTTAAGGCCAGTCTGGTCTACATAGTGAGTTCTAAGACATCCAGGGCTATCCAGAGAAACTCTGTCTCAAAAATACAAAACAAACAACCAAAACACTAAAAAGCAACTGGTTCCTCCTATGCCCACTGATATTTATATTTACACTGTTTTCCTTCCTCCTTTCTTTGTCCTGTTTCTTTAAACCTTTCTTCCCACCTACATGCAAAACTTGGAGGAATAAAAGATTTCTAATAAGGGCTGGAGAGATGGCTCAGAGGTTAAGAGCACTGCTTGCTGTTCCAGAGGTCCTGAGTTCAATTCCCAGCAACCACATGGTGGCTCACAACCATCTGTACTAAGATCTGGTGCCCTCTTCTGAGCTGCAGGCATACATGCAGACAGAACACTCACTGCATACATAATGAATAAATAAATCTAAAAAAAAAAAGGATTTCTAATAATCTAGCTGGGCAGTGGTGGCACACGCCTTTAATCCCAACACTCGGGAGGCAGAGGCAGGCGGATCTCTGTGAGTCTGAGACAAGCCTGGTCTATAAGAGCTAGTTCCAGGACAGGCTCCAAAGCTACAGAGAAACATTGTCTCGGAAAACCAAAATAAATAAATAAATAAAGAGAGAGAGAGAGAAAGAGAGAAAGAAAGATTTCTAATAAACTAGTTCCTGACAGTTTATAAATAAATGCCCATCTCAGTGAGGAAAGTCTCAAGAATTAGTTTTGTTTGTTTGTTTGTTGGAGACAAGGTCCAAGACGTCTTTGAACTCACTTCGCAGTTGAGTAAGGGCCTTGAGCTGTTTGTTCAACCCCTGTCACCATCCCCAAGGGCTGGGATTCCAGATGGGTGCTGAAACTCTGGGCAAGGGATCTTTATTATTGCTGTAAGCTGTCTTCTTCCATCTTTACTTATATGCTCCCCACCCTGCTTCATTACTTTCCTTCTGTCTTTTATCTTTTTGATATTTACTATTCAAAGCTAAAGTCTATAAGACCATCTTGATCATTTGTATACTCACCTGAACAAGCTTTCGAGTTCCTCCGTGTACCTTCAAATACTGTTTCATTCTATTTTAAACAATAAGACAATGTAGTTAATACTCAGTACAACCTTTTGTTCAGAAAGATTCTTCGCATTCTTTACAATGTATCCCTGTGTTATTATTTTATGTAGACACACTGCTTTTCATCTTGTGCCTTTCATCTGAAGATCATAAAGCATGCAGAAAACACTAATTAATTCTTACAACAGCCTCTGAAGTATAATTTGTATGCATACATAGTAGATGAATCACCCCAAAGACCAGCAAAACATAGCTTTTATGGGAAAGAATAAGCTTGGCACAACTTAGTGCATAAGCAATCGAGTCAAATATTTTAGGGCAGGGAAGGAGGCATCAATTTTTAATTTAAAATAAAAAAGAGTTTGGGTGTGGTGAGTACCTACACTTTCAGCACTCAAGAGACTGAAGGGGCCGGGCGGTGGTGGCGCACGCCTTTAATCCCAGCACTTGGGAGGCAGAGGCAGGTGGATCTCTGTGAGTTCAAGACCAGCCTGGTCTACAAGAGCTAGTTCCAGGACAGGCTCCAAAATCACAGAGAAACCCTGTCTCGAAAAACCAAAAAAAAAAAAAAAAAAAAAAAAGAAGGAAGGAAGGGATAGAGAGAGGGAGGGAGGATGAAAAAAAAACCAATGGGATTTAAGTAAGAAAATATCTAAATAATGACTTCTGTAGGTTTCCACAAGCAACAATTGGACTTTTGCAACAAATATCATCAATAAAACAAAGACATGTTAGAGGCTATTAATGGTATCCCTTCAATCTTGTCACTCCCTAGACAAGCTCCTTAGAAACAAAGAAAGCCTTGTCATTAACTGAAGCTTTGATTTAGGACCAAGCAGAGAAAGTGAGCCATGGGCTGACTCATTGACATAGCTTCTTTCTCAGATTGCCCTGGAGTGTCTGTCATTTGGGTGTGCAGCCACAGTCCAGGAGCAACTCAGCCCAAGAGAGAAAAATCGTCACTACTGGGGGCTGGAGAGATGGCTCAGAGGTTAAGAGCATTGCCTGCTCTTCCAAAGGTCCTGAGTTCAATTCCCAGCAACCACATGGTGGCTCATAACCATCTGTAAAGGGGTCTGGTGCCCTCTTCTGGCCAGCAGGCATACACACAAACAGAATATTGTATACATAATAAATAAATAAAAAAAATCGTCACTACTGATTTTAGGCTACTCTCTTTAATAGTAATCAAAACAACCAATAATAGGAGGCCTGAGAGATGGGTCAGTGGCTAAAAAATGCTCACTGCTTTTTCTAACAACCTGAATTCAGTTCCCGGCACCCAAGTTAGGTGGCTCTCAGCTGCCTGGAGCTCCAGCTCCGAGCTGATGCTCCCTTCTGGCATCTTCAGGCACAGACCCATGTGGTACAGACAAACACATCAATAGAATTTTTTTTAAAAAGCAAACAAGTCCAGTGTCGTGATGCATGTCTTTAATTCCAAAACTCAAGGGGCAGAGGGTAGATCTCTGTGAGTTTGCGTCCAGCCTGATCTATATAGCAAGTTTCAGGACAGCCAGGGCTATATAACAGAGAGACGCCATCTCAAGGCCGGGCGGTGGTGGCACACACCTGTAGTCCTTTAATCCCAGCACTCAGGAGGCAGAGGCAGGTGGATCTTTGTGAGTTCACGGTCAGCCTGATCTACAAGAGCAAGTTCCAGGACAGGCTTCAAAGCTACAGAGAAACCCTGTCTCGAAAAAACAAAAAAAAAAAAAGAAAGAAAATAGGCTCTTACTTCCTGACTCATTGAACAATCAAGACTATATACTATTTTTCTAATACTGAAAAACTTAGATATATTAAAATTGGTTAACATAAAAATACATAGAGGACTATCATAAGACCTTCCGAATAGCATCATCAAATATAACTGCTATCTCCTTAGCCCCTTAGTCAAGCACAATGGCTAAGAAATGAGCAGTTTGCAGGAATTTCCAATTCCATTCTTTGTCAGCAGCTTAGCCTCCTGAACGCTGGAATTAGAGGTATGTGCCACTATAAGCAATCTCAAGTGGGGATCTTGAAAGCCAAAACAAAATCTATTAAAATTGAGTTTATAAAACATACATACATATACATTTCAATTTATTTATTTGTTTATTTATTTTGAGGTAAGATTTCTCTGTGTAGCCCTCCCTGTCCCGGAACTTGCTCTATAAACCAGGCTGGCCTCGAACTCAGGGTTCTGCCTGCCTCTGCCTTCTGGGAGCTGAGATTAAGGTATGAGCCACCACCCCCTAGCTCTCCATATTATTATTTATTTATTTATTTATTTATTTATTTATTTATTTATTTATTTTTTGAGACAGGGTTTCTCTCTAGCTTTGGGGCCTGTCCTGGAACTAGCTCTTGTAGACTTGGCTGGCCTCGAACTCACAGAGATCTGCCTGCCCTCTGCCTCCCGAGTGCTGCGATAAAAGGCATGTGCCACCACTGCCCAGCCATAGTCAATTTATAAGACAAGAAATACATACACTGAGGCAAAATGTCCCAAACTCTACATGACTTTTTACTTTGCCATTTATTAAATCAGGTGCCAGATATTTTACTCGGCATTTACCCAATATGCTTGCCTTTTATTTAACTTTTTTTTAAAACAATAGTATATGGTAAATATTGAATTCCAGTGTAAAAAGTAAGGACTCAGAGACCTGGAGAAATTAAGTTACTTAAAGTCATAAAGCTAATGGTAGTAAATTCACAGCTAAAGTACCTAATTACCAAGTTCCTTCTTTGTTTTGCAAACTAAAGAAGATACTCTAGGGCATAGTAAAAAAAAACAAAAAAAAAACAACAAAAAAAAACCCTTTTGTTAAGAGGAGAAAGCTGTCACTTAACACTGGGGGAGGGGAGAGAACTCATAAAAGTTTTCATAATGTATTACTAAAGCTAAGTAAAGAAAGGAGTCAGCCAGGCTGTGGTGGCGCATGCCTTTAATCCCAGCACTTGAAAGGCAGAGGCAGGCAGATCTCTAGGAGTACAAGGCCAGCCTGGTCTACAAAGTGAGTTCCAGGACAGGCTCCAAAGCTACAGAGAAACACTGTCTTAAAAAAAAAAAAAAAAAAAAAAAAAAAAAAAAGGAATCAAGTCTTTACATAGCTTAGCATGACCTAATGAATGCTTAGATTGTTCGTTAATAGAATTTAAAATGTCCATATTTGCATTTTAATCTAGGTCACTGTTGCCGTGCTAAGTCAGTTGTGTTAAATAAACCACCATTAATGTTAGTTCTCTAAACCCTTTGCTTATGCTGTCCTGACGCGGTGCTTTAGAACTTGAGTCTTATTGGCTTAGTCATCCTTATCTTCCCTAAAGATAAACTGTCAAAGTTCCAGTAAGTAGGATTTGTTTGCCACATTTTTCTTTTTTTCAGTTTAATTTTTTGAGAACTTCATACATGAGCACTGCATCACCATCACTCCTCCCCGCCCTGCTGTCCTTGCTAACTCCACCCATGTCCCCTAATTCATGATCTTCTCTTTAATATCATTGTTACACGTATAAGACGAAATAAACCCTTTCTTCCCCAAGTTGCTTTTGATCATGGTGTCTATCATAGCGATAGAAAGCAAACTAACCTGGTCACCCCACAGTCACGTGTTTTCTGCATTTGACCTTTTATGGTTCTCGGCAGCAGTCTCCACCTATTGCCGAAAGAAGTTCCTTAGATGAGGGGTGAAAGCTTCACTTATTTGTGGGTATAGAGATAAGTATTTAGAACACAGTTAGAAATGTATTGGTTTAGAAAACTGGTAGTGGTAGGCTTAGATGCTCTTCTTGGGACCTTGCTCACATTTTTCTTAATAAAGGACCCAGTACCACCAGCTAAGAATGTTTTTTCTTTTTCTTTTTTCTTTTCTTTTCTTTTTTTTTTTTTTTTTTTTTTGGATTTTTCCAGACAGGGTTTCTCCATAGCTTTTGGTGCCTGTCCTGGAACTAGCTCTTGTAGACCAGGCTGGCCTCGAACTCACAGAGATCCGCCTGCCTCTGCCTCCCAAGTGCTGGGATTAAAGGCTACCACCGCCTGGCTAGAGCAAAGTTTTTTGTTTTTTGGTTTTTTCGAGACAGGGTTCCTCTGTGGTTTTGGAGCCTGTCCTGGAACTAGCTCTTGTAGACCAGGCTGGTCTCGAACTCACAGAGATCCGCCTGCCTCTGCCTCCTGAGTGCTGGGATTAAAGGCGTGCGCCACCACCGCCCGGCCTGAGCAAAGATTTTTTTAAAATTTTTCTTTTGCACATAACTTAATCTTATCCTGTTTTATTCACCACGGTCCTTGGATCAATTGACTAAATCATGAAAATGTGAAGTAGCCTAGGTTTGTGTAAGTATACAAGCATACACTATTCACACACTGACATCGCCTGATCAGGCTATAGCACATGGTTATGTGTCATAAAATAACTGTTAGTTAAACTTCAATCTGATCAGATGTCCTACACACATTAACCCTATCACTTTCAGACTATTCTTTAAATTATAGTTCTTCTTCCTTCAACTCTTGAATTTTTTTATATAAAATAATTTTGAAGTTCTTAGTGTTTTTGTGTTGTTCTGACAAAATATCCCAGGCTGGGGACCTTATGAACAATGGGAATTAATTTTTCTACTTCTGGGGGCTGGAAAAAATCTAAGATCAGGTCTCTGAGGCTGATCACCTGTCAAGCTGTCTTCTCTCGCAGCAGGAGGAGGAAGGAGGGGCAAAAAGGGTTGAATTTTTTCTTCCTGTGAGACAGACTTTGCACCCTGCACAGATCCTTTATGGTCAGCCATCAGTGTTGGGGTGACTGCTGGCCTCGGCAGGTGTTGGTTCTGTTTGCAGCACCTAACTGCTCCCTAAAGACACCACCATTTAATACTATTGTATGTGACAGTAAATTCAACTTGAGTTTGGGGGACATGATCAGATCATAGCGCACAGTCCACTGCTCAGCTACCGTTGCGAGCCCCATTTCCGTCTGATTTCGTTTCCCTGAAGACACTGTTTTATTTTTTTGTGCTGCTAGCTCTCCAGGGCTGATTTTTTTCAGTGCTACATCACACTCTTCCTTGACTTTGTGTCTTTTGTTTGTCTCCATCCCTCTCTTGTTGGAGTATGTCCTTAGGAAAATCTGTAGAGGAAATGATGTTAAACAAATTTCCCGAGTCCTTGAATACAAGATAATGTCTATCTACTGGATTTGAAAGCCCCTCAGATTTCCAAAAACATTGTTGCTTAACTACAGTTTGGAATCTAATATTAGTAATATAATCCTGGCTACATTTTCTGTTTTATTATTTTCCCCAACGTAAGTTTCTAGAATCATCCATTATTTCTCACGTTTTTGAAGGTTTAAAATTTCATGATGACAAATGAAGGGGTCAACGTTCACCTTTAGCCCTGGAACTCTGGAGGCAAAAGCAGACAGACCTCTTTGAGTTCCTGCTCTATGTAGAGAGTTCCAGGCTAACCAGAGCAACAATTGGAAATAAATTCTTCCCAAAGGGTGTGTGGGGGCAGCTCCAGAGATGTCTCTGAGGTCAAGCGTGCTGCCTGCTCTCCAGAGCCCTCTGGTTCAATTCCTAGTATCCATATGGTACCTCACAACAATCTTTTGTCACTCCAGTTGCATGGCATGATTCCTTCTTCTGGACTCCATGTGCCCAGGCATGCAATGAGTACACAGACATACATGCAGACAAAACACTCATACTGTGGGGTCCAGGCTGCACAGCCGCCAGGGCAGGCAGCACTGGGTTCCAGGAAAAGCCAGAATCTGACATCACCAGTAGCTAACATTCCAACCATTAGATAAGATTAGATAAGATCAGCAGCCTTCCCTGAGCCCAGGACTCACCTATTCCCCTTTTGCCAAGAACTCTAAACCTAAACAAATGTCAGTCAGTCAGGGTCCTGAATCCTGGAAATCCTCTCACTGCAACCTCCACTCTGATAAAAACCCTATCCCAACAGGGCTGGGCACTCTCTGCTCTCAACTGCTCAGTCGGACAGGTGGAGAGAGAGAGTCCAAGCTTAAGCTTGAATAAAGGCTTTTTGGTTGTACATGTGAGTCCAGACTCAGTGGTGTTTTTGGGAGGACCCTGCGATCTGGGCGTAACAATACAGATTTTGAAGAAATTCGTGAGCTGAAACACTGGCTCTTTCTTTCATTTCTCTTAGATATTAGTGAGGAGAAAACGAGCAATTTAGTGGCAAAAGTGGAAACTATGTTTCAAGTAGAGAGGAACAAAGAACCAGGAAGTAACAAATGGAATAGCTGTTAGGTAACTGTAGGTATTCTTAGTTTGATTAACTTTTCCCCCCTATTCTTCTAAGACAAGGTCTTTTTTTTTTAGCTTTTTAATTTTTTTTATTTTTTCCATGATATTTATTGAGCTCTACATTTTTCTCTGCTCCCCTCCCTGCCTCTCCCCTCTCCCCTTCAAACTTCCCCCAAGGTCCCCATGCTCCCAATTTACTCAGGAGATCTTGTCTTTTTCTATTTTCCACTTCCCATATAGATTATATCTATGTAAGTCTCTCTTAGTGTCCTCATTGTTGTCTAAGTTTTCTGGGATTGTGGTTTGTAGGCTGGCTTTCTTCGCTTTATGTTTAAAAACCACCTATGAGGACTGGAGAGATGGCTCAGCAGTTAAGAGCACTGACTCTTCTTCCAGAGGTCTCAGGTTCAATTCCCAGCAACCACATGGTGGCTTACAACCATCTATAATGAGATCTGCTGCCCTCCTCTGGGTGCAGGTACAGAATACTGTATACATAATAAATAAATAAATAAATAAATAAATAAATAAATCTTTTTTAAAAAACCACCTATGAGTGAATGAGTACATGTGATAATTGTCTTTCTGTGTCTGGGTTACCTCACTCAAAATAATGTTTCCTAGTCTCAAAATAATGTTTTCTAGTTCCATCCATTTTCCTGCAAAATTCAAGCTGTCGTTTTTTCTGCTGTGTAGTACTCTATTGTGTAAATGTAACACATTTTTTTTATCTGTTCTTTGATTGAGGGGCATTTAGGTTGTTTCCAGGTTCTGGCTATGACAAACAAAGCTGCTATGAACATAGTTGAGCACATGTCCTTGTGGCACGATTGAGCATCCTTTGAATATACCCCAAAGTGGTATTATTGGGTCTTGAAGAAGGTTGTTTCCTAATTTTCTGAGAAATCGCCACAGTGACATCCAAAGGGGCTGTACCAGCTTGCATTCCCACCAGCAATGCAGAAGTGTTCCCTTTTCCCCACAACCTCTCCAGCATAAGTTGTCATCAGTGTTTTTGATTTTGACTATTCTCTTACAGGTGTAAGATGGAATCTCAGAGTTGTTTTGATTTGCATTTCTCTGATGAATCAGGATGTTAAACATTTCCTTAACTGTCTTTCAGCCATTCTAGATTCCTCTGTTGAGAGTTCTCTGTTTAGGTCTGTACTCCATTTTTTTTTATTGGATTATGTGATCTTTTGGTGTCCAATTTCTTGAGTTCTTTGTATATTTTGGAGACCTCTGTCTGATGTGGGGTTGGTGAAGATCTTCTCCCATTCTGTAGGCTGAAAGACAAGGTCTTATGTGTGCCAGTCTGGCTTTGTTTCACTTTGCAGATGAGGATGACTGAACTCCCAATCCACCCTTCTCTGCCTCCCAAGTATGGAGATTACAGTGAATGCTAGGACTTCTTTTTTTTTTTTTCTTTTTCTTTTTTTTTTTTTTTTTTTTTGGTTTTTCGAGACAGGGTTTCTCTGTGGTTTTGGAGCCTGTCCTGGAACTAGCTCTTGTAGACCAGGCTGGTCTCGAACTCACAGAGATCCGCCTGCCTCTGCCTCCCGAGTGCTGGGATTAAAGGCGTGCGCCACCACCGCCCGGCTTTGCTAGGACTTCTTAAACCTGGTTAGGCCAATCCTATTTTAAAAGTGAATAGTAAGCAAGGTGTGGTGGCACACCTTCAATCCCAGCACTCAGGAGGCAGAGGCAGGTGGATCTCTGAGTTGGAGCCCTGCGGGGCTACACAGAGAAACCCTGTCTAGAATAATCAATCAATCAATCAATCAATCAAACAAAACAAAATCCCCCAAAAGTTAACTGTGCTATAATGATGTAGCATAATTATTGCAATAAAATATAACATATTCAGAGTGCTTCTGTGGGGGATGGAGATTTGTTAGGCCATTTTAGGATTCTGCCTACTACAGAAGTGCAGATGTATAGATGTATTCTAATTTGTGATCCATAGTACACATCTTATTTTAACCCTCGAAGCTCATGAAACTTTCCACTGTTGTCAGGTTTCTGAAATTTCATGACATGACTTTGTATGAGTCTATTTTTATCGCTTGCACAATGGATGAGCCATTCCAATATGGAAATTCACATCCTTCAATCTGAAAATTTCCATTCAGTATTTTCTCTTATTTTCTCTGTTGGTTTCTGGACCATGATTATTTGGTCTGTTTGGATTAGTGCTCTAATTTTGGTTACCTCTTCTGTACATTTCTTGTCTTCGTTTTTTGTTTTACTTACTTTTCCCAACATCATCTTCCATATATTGAGTCTCTTCATTTGGGTACTGAAGATGTTAGTTTATAAGACTTGATTTTCTTTTAACAATTATTCTATTATTTTTGTGTTTGTGTGTGTATTGCATAAATGCGTATCAAGTCTGGAAGAAGGTGTTAGATCCCATGGAGCTGGATGTAAGGGCTGGGAGCTGAATTTGGGACATCTGGCAGAGCAGCAGAAACTTCTAACTGCTGAGCTCATGTGAATGGATTTTCTTGGTTCTATTTTATATTTACACCATGTTTTATGACATGAGGGTTTGTTGTTGTTGTTGTTGTTTGAGACAAGGTTTCTCTGTGTAGTTCTGGTGTCCTGGAATTCACTCTGTAGAGCAGGGTGGCCTCCAACTCAGAATTATATAGAATTACATAAAATTGTAAATCTATACAATTCAAGGCAGGCTGTGATTACAGTGCTATCAACCACATTTCAAACAATTTCAAAGATGGAGAGGGTTAGTTCTAAGCAAGACCACTGGGCAATTTCTCCATCCCCAGTTTCTGTTTCCACACTAGGTGAAATACTTAGAGTGCATTCTTGTCTTCTCTGTCTACCGATCTTTTCATTATTATTACTGGGAAGAGGTGTTGGCCAAGTCTTGCTAAGCAGTCCAGATGGGGCTCAAACTTAGAATCCTCCTCCCTTAGACTCCCAAGTGCTGGCATTATAGGCATGTGCCACCACACCCAGAATAGTCTACTCGATTTTGACCTGCTTAGAACTAATCCTTCCCATCTTTGCAGTTGCATGAAATGTGAATCATAGCACTGTAATCATAACCTGACTTGAATTATAGATTTTCTTTTTACTAGAACAGACTGAGAGCCTCACTGTTTCAATAATGGGCTTTCCCAATGTTTTGTACTGTAACTTGGCCTGTAACAAATACCTGTTGCACGAATATCAGAGCAGATAGTGATTAGAAACATTACATCAATATTCTCTGAGATATATTTTTACTGATTCCTATTGTACTTTCCGGAGACAATGGTGTAGGAGGTTTTTCTGTTTATGTCTTGTAACAAGACAGACTGTCAATCTTATCCAATGGCTTATTCTCAGAGTCCATTTGACAAAAGTGCATTATGTGATTAGAAATGCAGCAGGAGCCGGGCAGTGGTGGCGCATGACTTTAGTCCCAGCACTGGGAGGCTAAGGCAGGTGGATCTTTGAATTCAAGGCCAGCCTGGTCTACAAAGAGAGGTCCAGGACAGCCGGGGCTGTTCCACTGGGAAATCCTGTAGCAGAAAGCAAAAAAAAAAAAAAAAAAAGAAATGCAACAAGAAAAGACATGCAACTGCCTACCATCTTCTTGGGTCAAGAATCTCCCCCTGCCCAAACACCACAGTAAAGACTTCAAGTATGGCTATTATAATATGCTTTCCCCTTTCCTTCCATGAGCCACTGACAGATCACCAGGTTTTCATAATGGCAGGCATTATCAATTTTAAAATCACTATTGTGAGCTTCCTTATGAATGGTCTGACGTTGCACATGAGAAAACATCTAGCCGGGCGGTGGTGGCGCATGCCTTTAATCCCAGCCCTCGGGAGGCAGAGGCAGGCGGATCTCTGTGAGTTCGAGACCAGCCTGGTCTACAAGAATTAGTTCCAGGACAGGCTCCAAAGCTACAGAGAAACCCTGTCTCGAAAAAACCAAACAACAACAACAACAACAAAAAAAAAGTCTAGTTATTTTCTTCATTCTCTCTGCAATTCACTCTGAGCCACCGAGTGCTTTTCCTCAACAAAGATTTCTTCAAAAAGTCAGGCGGTGGTGGTGCACGCCTTTAATCCCAGCACTTGAGAGGCAGGCGGATCTCTGTAAGTTTGAGGCCAACCTGGTGTACAAGAGCTAGTTCCAGGACAGACAGGGCTACACAGAGAAACCCTGTCTCAAAAAAAAAAACCAAAATATAAATAATAAAAAAATTCTTCAAATTTTTTTTTTAATAACAGAAATAGTTTTTCTCAATATTGACAGCATAACAAGTGGCCAGAGTTTCTGAGGATTTACCTCTGTGTGTGCATGTGTGTAGTATGGCATGTGTGTGCCATGGCACACATGTGGAGGTCAGGAACAACTCTCTGGAAGTGGTTCCTTCCCTCCGTCATGTGGAGCTGGTGTCTCTTTTGTCTGTCACTGTACACTCCAGGCCGTCTGGCCTGAAAGTGTAACGGAAATTAAGGGAAGAATAAAAGTGTCTGTTCCAAACAGAGGAAGGAAGAGCTGTGGAAATGAAGAGAGTGCTGGGAGAATGGATTAGTGTGGAAACTGAGAAACACAGCATGCAGCCCAGGGGAGGAGCAAGAGGAACTCTCATCCTAAAGCTAACTGTCCCATACCTCCCCCCCCACTCCCCTCCCGCCCAGACGCCCCTCCACCCCCAGCCACTGGGATCTAGCTTTCACTTACCCAGGGGTAAAGCACTCACTTAGCATTCAGTCCTCAGCAACAGACTACCCATCTCAAACTGAAACCGGCTTTGGTGTTTAGTAGAGTCTTTGGGAGATGATTAGATTAGATAGGGCCTTTAGTGTGTAGTCCCTGTGAAGACTTTATAAGAAGAGGGAAGATCCGAAGGGACAGGGACACACACGTGCTTGTCCTGTCTCTAAATAGCTAATCTCACGATACCCTGTTCCTGTCTGTACATAAGGAAGGAGGATTTCAGCAAAATGTCAGCAATCCTTATGACCTTACCCCTCCAGTACCAAGAACTAAAAATTAAACTGAACTATCCTACTGGCCTGAGAAGAGGGAATAGTCAGGCCAAAATTAGTGTGTACCAGCCCCAGGTGCGAGGACATCACGGAAGTCAAGGAGGTTCAGACATAGAGAACCTTAAAAGTGTAGTGACAAGAGGCTTGGCTCAGGCAGTGAAGTGTACAGGGACGAGGTATCTCTCCTCTTGGCTAGGAGATGAACTGATAATGATAATAATAATAATAATAATAATAGAATAAATTTGGAGATGACAAATTTGCTAGCTCCAAGCCTGGACTCAGCTAGTAGATCATCTCTATGGAGACCTATTTGCTAGGAGGCAGCTGCTCTAGAGACTAAAAATTCTGACGTTCTAATGGGCTATTTGTTATCTACAGATATAGGCCTGAAGCAGGAGAGAGTAAATGCTTGCCAGGTTTCCTTCCTTCCTTCCTTCCTTCCTTCCTTCCTTCCTTCCTTCCTTCCTTCCTTCCTTCCTTCCTTCCTTCCTTCTTTCCTTCCTTTCTGTCTTTTTGTTTGTTTTGCTTATTTTAAGACAGGATTTCTCTGTTTAGCCCAGTCTATCCTGGAGCTCCCTCCCTCCCTCCCTTCCTTCCTTCTTTCCTTTCTGTGTTTTTGTTTGTTTTTGCTTATTTTTAGACAGGATTTTTCTGTGTAGCCCAATCTATCCTGAAACTTGCTTCTTGGTCCAGGCTGGCCTTGAACTCAGAGATCTGCCTGCCTCCGCCTTCTTAGTGTGGGATTAAAGATGTGCACCTCCACTGCCTGGCTGCTTACCAGGTTTTCAAAGTAGGGGGAGAGCTCTGACTATAGATTAAGGGTTATGTTTACTTCTTCTCCCAATGCAGATTCCTCTCCCCGGATTGAAAACTAGCCATCTTAATGTTTGTGTTTGTGTGTGTGTGTGTGTAGGGGCAGAGAATCTGCCTGGCACAGGAACTGCAGACATAAGTGTTAACAGCAGAGGGAAGTAGAAACTAAAGTGAAAACTGCTCTAACATCCATTACTTGCCCAGTACAAACTTGGCACCAGCATCAACCCGAGGAAAGACAAAAACACACAGAGAAGCCGGGCGGTGGTGGCGCACGCCTTTAATCCCAGCACTCGGGAGGTAGAGGCAGGCGGATCTCTGTGAGTTCGAGACCAGCCTGGTCTACAAGAGCTAGTTCCAGGACAGGCTCCAAAACCACAGAGAAACCCTGTCTCGAAAAACCAAAACAACAACAACAACAACAAAAAACAAAAGCACACAGAGAGAACGCGTGCCCTGCCCCTCCAATTTTGTTTGTTTGTTTGTTTGTTTGTTTTCTGGAGACAGGATTTCTCTGTAGCTTTGGAGCTTGTCCTGAAACTAGCTTTTGTAGACCAGACTGGCCTTGAACCCCGCCCCTCCAATTTTATAGAAAACTGTTCTAACGCTGTTTTGTAATTCTTTTTCTTTCTTTCTTTTTTCGGTTTTGTGTTTTGAGACAGAGTTCCTCTGCATAGCCCTGGCTTTCCTGAAACAGGATCTGTAGACCAGGCTAGCCTTGGCAATTCCTTTTCTTTTTATTATACTTTCAACAGCATTTTTATTTCACTCAAATTTTAATATTCTTATGGTTTTCGTTGTTGTTTTGGTTATTCCCCTTCATTCATGTAAATTTGTTTATTTTTCATTATTAGGTTATGTTTTTCATTTTTCTTTCTTTTTGGTCCCCTGTATTTTGTCCTTATTCCATCTTCTCTACTTTTTGTAGTATTTGGGTTTGATTCTATTGACTTTCTTTTAAGAATAGTTTTTAGAAGCCAGGTGGTGGCACACGCCTTTAATCCCAGCACTCGGGAGGCAGAGGCAGGCAGATCTCTGTGAGTTCGAGGCCAGACTGGTCTACAAAGGGAGTTCCAGGACAGGCTCCAAAGCTACAGAGCCTGTCTCGAAAAACCAAAAAAAAAAAAAAAAAAAATAGTTTTTAAGCTGGGCAGCGGTGGTGCACACCCTTAATCCTAGCACTTGGGAAGCAGAGGCAGGCAATCTCTGTGAGTTTGAGGCCAGCCTGGTCTACAGAGTGAGTTCCAGGATTGGCTCCAAAGCTACTGAGAAACCCTGTCTCAAAAAACAAAACAAAACAAAAAGAGAAAGAAAACCTGTAAGAGAGACAGGTGCAGTGGTGCGTGCCTATAATCCCAAACTGCAGGAAGGTGAAGCAGGAGGATTGCATGTGCAAGAGCTACATAGTGAGTTCAAGAACAGCTTGGCCGGCCTCAAAATGAATGAATGAATGATACAAGAGAAAAATGTCAATCCACTTTCAGGGCAGAAACATCAAACTAGCACACTGTTACTTACCTGCAACTCTAAAAGATATAAGAAAAAAATTGCTTTTGCAACAACTTCAAAATCACATATACAGAAATAAACTAAAGAGATGAAAGAGCACTACAAATTAAAAATTTAAAACTCTAAGAAAGTTGGGGCTAGAGAGATGGCTCCGCGGTTAAGAGCACTGATTGTTCTTCCAGAGGTCCTGAGTTCAATTCCCAGCAACTACACGGTGGCTCACAACCATCTGTAATGAGGTCTGGTGCCCTCTTCTGGCCTGCAGACATACACACAGACAGAATATTGTATATTAACAAATAAATAAATAAACATTAAAAAAAATAAAAAAATAATAGGAACAGAGGAAAACCTTGTTAGGGTGTTTATGAAGTCAAGTCTGAAAGAGATGCTGTCATTTCCTCTGTTTCAGGAGATGAAGGTTTACGTTGCTGGGGCATTGAAAGAAAAGCAGAGCGTGCACGGCACACAAGAGAAGAACGGCTTGAAAGGTGGATGAGAGTACCATTGAAATCACAGCAGAGTGGATTTTATTGTTGTTCTTAATGTGTTTGTTACTGTCATTATCGTATCACTATTTACCCACAGCTGGTCTTCAGTTTGTAATCCTCTTGCTTATGTGCCGAGATTACAGGTCTGTGGCACCACTTCTGGGTTTCAAAGAGGATTTTGTAGGCTACACTAGGAGTTTAGAATTTATTTTGAGTAAAAATGGAAAGATATGGATCCATGGATAAAGTGCTTAATGCATAAGTGTGAGGACCGAGTTTGCCTCGCACAAACTCATGTTTAAATTCATGTAAAAGCCAGGCACAGGAGTACACATCGGTAAGAGCGGAGCTGCACGCAGCAGAGACGGGAGGTTCTGCAAATTCCTAAAACGGGAGGAGAAAGACCACTGACCCAAATCATCACGGCCAAGTTAATTAAAGTAATCAATTAATTAAATGGGCTACCTCCTCCTAAGGCAGGGTTCAAGAGGTTGGCGTTGGATGTGAGGAGGGTAAAGGTTTTTGTTTTTTTTTTTTTTTTTTTTTTTTGGTTTTTCGAGACAGGGTCGAGGGTAAAGTTTTTATAGCTCAGGGGTAGAAGGTTTCCACAAGGGGGATTCCGTGGGCAAAATAGGCAGGCTTACAGGAGCAGAACATAAACATAACAAGTCCGTTCCTCCTGAAACAAAGACATGATTGCAAAGCGGGTATAGCAAACTAGTCTAGAGGCAGCCATAACAATCCTTTTGAAACAAAGGTGGGGTTGCAAGATGGTTATTAACTTTTTGAAACAAAAGCATGATTGTCATTTCTGAAACAGGAAGTACAGAATCATTTGTAGTTAGGGTTACAGGTGGGGCCTAGCCCAGTCCTTGAGAAACAAGTTTGATCATAAACAGGAACAAACCTAGTTTGTCATTGCTATAAGGTGGCTTTTAGCCTATAATAGAGACGAGAGGGTTCTTCAGATTCCTGGGGTTCTCAGGTCACCCAGTTTAGACAGTCAATGTTCAGGCTTAGTGAGAGATCCATTTTCAAAAACTAAAGTGAAGGGTCTGGCAAGACGGCTCAGCAGGCAAAGGTGTTTACCTCACCAAGCCTGGTGACTTAAATTCAATTCAACCCACATGGTCCAACTCCTGAAAGATGTCCTCTGAACTCTGTTACCAACACCCTTCTGAGAAAGAAATGCATTCTGTGTTTGAGAGTATTTTGACCTTTGGCACACCAGACACAGAAGGAAACTGTGCACAATGGCTTTCCAGCTCAGGAAACAGGAATGTGCGAGTCCGTTAAGACATGAAGGATTTACGTCCCCATGTACTTCTTGTCCATACTTCCTTGTCTTTGTTCTCCCTCAGTGGTCTGTTAAGCAAAGCCTTCTATTCCTTGTAAACGTGGTTTAATGACTGTGCAGTATCTTTGCATGTACTTGACCCTAATCTGTATCCTTGGAGCTTCTCGAATGCTCTGTGGGTCCCCTCCCTTCTCCAATGAAAATTCACATTCCTGGGCTGGAGAGATGGCTCAGTGGTTAAGAGCACTGACTGCTCTTCCAGAGGTCCTGAGTTCAATTCCCAGCAACCACATGGTGGCTCACAGCCATCTTTAATGAGACCTGGCGCCCCCTTCTGGCATGGGGGCACACATGGGGAGGAATGCTGTACACATAATAAATAAATAAATCTTTAAAAAAAAATTCACAGCCGGGTGGTGGTGGTGCACGCCTTTAATCCCAGCACTCGGGAGGCAGAGGCAGGCGGATCTCTGTGAGTTCGAGGCCAGCCTGGTCTACAAGAGCTAGTTCCAGGACAGGAACCAAAAGCTACAGAGAAATCTTTCTCGAAAAAAGCAAAAAAAAAAAAATTCACATTCCAGATGCCAAATCTTATTTCATGAACTGAGCTCCACTGTCCATGGCACACCTCTACATATGCAGTTATACATACCTGTTGACACACATATACATATGCACACACTCAAACAGACACATTAAAAATTACATTTCAATCAATTTATTATAGAGTAACTGAATTTTACCCTCTAAGTCTATAGAAATGAAACTAGAGGGCAGGAAAGACAGTTCAGTGGTTAAGAGCACTCACGGCTCTTCCAGAAGACCTGAGCTCAGTTCCCAGCATCCACATTGGCAGCTCACAATCACCTACAACTCCCACTTCAGGGGATCTAACACCTCCACAGACACACACATACACATTTTTTTTTTTTTTTTGGTTTTTCGAGACAGGGTTTCTCTGTGGTTTTGGATCCTGTCCTGGAACTAGCTCTTGTAGACCACACTGGTCTCGAACTCACAGAGATCCACCTGCCTCTGCCTCCCGAGTGCTGGGATTAAAGGCGTGTGCCACCACCGCCCGGCAAAATAACCTACTTTTTAATGTGATATAAATTGTACAAAGCAGAAAATAATTTGTGCTAAAGACAGAGAGAAAGTATATGATAAAAATTTGGGCTCCCAGCAAATTTATGGCAGGGGTTGCCTCATAGCCCAGGTTGGCACTGAACTCATTATACAGCTGAGGATGGCATTGAACTTCTGATCCTCCTCCATTTAAAGCTCAATTCTTTAATTCTGGGGCTACAGAGATTCCTTAAAATCCAGGCATGGTGGTGCACGCCTGGAATCCCAGCACTTGTAGGTTTATTATGTAAAAATGAAACGTGAGGAAGATCAACTTACTATATATCAATGACCTCCCAACCTTCCCCTCTTATTCTCCTCTCTCTTCTCTTCTTCATGCATATAATTCTTTTCATTTTTGTGCCATATATGCTTGTGTACAGTCAAAACAGCATTCTACATCTGAAAGAAAATACATAATATTTTATGGTGGTTGCATTGAATATGTGAATGGATTCTGATACTATAACTATTTCCAAAATATTAATTCTACAACTTTATGTGCATGGGGGCTCTTTCTATCTTCTGGTTTCTGGTGTCCTGTTAAATTCTCTTTTTTTTTTTTAGATTTATTTATTATGTATACAATGTTCTGCCTGCATGTGTCCCTGCAGGCCAGAAGTTGGCCCCAGAATTTATTAGAGGTGGTTTCCTTTCTAAACTCTTCACCATCACAATCCTTTTACCTTTCTCTACACACACACATGCACGCACACACACGCACGTGCACACACAGACACACAGACACCCTGTCATATCAAATCCTTATTCCTAATATGAACTCCACGATGGGCAGGGACTGTTTGTTTTTCCTCCCTTCCCCTCCCCCATACACAAAGTATCTCACCTCCCACAGGACCTATAGGAACTGTTGAATAGAATACACTTGATTTCATTAACAATAGAGTAGTAGAATAGGCAGAACACTAATTTCCCAGCAGTTCTGTGGTTCCAGCAGTTTCCAGTGGTTCTATGATTATTAAAAGGCAAATTTCCATGAGTGATATTATTTCATTTTAAAATCATCATTTGATCTTGCTCTTTATTTTGATGCATATAAAAAACCCCCAAGCATACCCCTTTGTTTCCGGAAACATCCCTCACAAGGGCGATGTGGATGTGAATGCAAGTGTTCCTATGAATAATTAGGCTTGCAAATGATAATGGGTGTTGTTTAAGAGAATGAAAACATACCAACTAGATGCACTTCCCTCCCCCATACTGCGAAAGTTCTCTGTGCAGACTGATGAGAGTGTGTGGGGGAGCAGCAGACTCACACGTGAGGAAAAGGCGCGTCGGTGTTTGTTCACAACACTGATTTGGATTTCACTGTGGAAAGGAGGTATACAAAATATTACCAAGGATATGGGTGTGGTGGCTCATACCTGTAATCACAGCACCTGGGAAGCAGAGGCAAGAGGATTGCCATCAGTTTCAGGCCAGCCTAGCGATATAATGAGTTCCAGACCAATCTGGGCTACAGAGTGACACCATTAACCCCAAACAACAAAAACAGCAGCAGCAGCAACAGCAGCAGCGGCAGCAGCGGCAGCAATAACAACAAATTAAAAAGAAACTGGAGAAGGTGCCCTGCAATTGACACCGTAGTTTTTTATGGATCTTTGCCTCCACCAGCGTGATACATGTGACTGCTGGTGGAACCAGCCAGCTGTCTGGATGTTCTTTTGCTCTCTCTATATTGGGACTGTGCATGGGTGAGAAGTGCTTCCAAAGATCCTGCCTAGGCCCTGAGTGTTCAAAGTCTAAGTGTCAGGCTGGTAGAACCAGAGATTTATGGTTTTAAGCTCTGAGAGCTAGCGGCTTATTACGCTAGCCTTTAGAAGCTAGAGACTTATGCTACTAGATGCTTAGCTAGGAAGCTTATGGCCCGGCCTTTTCATCACTAATCACGTAGAACTTGGCAAGTTTTGTAATCCTCAGTTTCCTAGCTGCCAAAAGCAGCAGAGGTAACGGTGGTGGAGGTGATTGTTCCTTCTGATATTACAGCGCTCATGGAGCTGGAGAGATGGCTCAGTGGTCAAGAGCTGGCTCTTCTTCTGGAGGATCGGAGTTCAGTTCCCAGCATCTACCTGGCAGCTCACAACTGTAACTCCAGTTCCACGACATCCAACACCCTCACACAGACATGCAGGCAGGCAAAGCACCAATGCATACAGAATTAAAAATAAATTAAGAATTTATTACAGCACCCCTATGGGCCTTATCTGTGGGAGCCCTCAGCTCCACAGTTGTACATCACAGTCCCCATCGGCCGCTCTTCCCGGAACCAGAGCCTGTAGTTCTTCATCCCACAGCCCTAATTTCCAGCTCTACTCCAGCAGACATGACGGTCAGCATATCTCAGCTGACACTGCTCCCCCAGGTTATCCCATCATCCCTCAGTCCCTACCTGTTACAGGGTCCTCCTGACTAACATACCCTACCCTAGTTTAGGGTAGACCCTAAACTTCTACAGCCCATGGACTGGGCTGGGCCTTCCCTTCCCCCCGCTTTTCTGATCCCTATATTACCACAAGCATTTTGGTCACACAGTTCCCAAATGCCCTCTTGGCCAATCTCTTGAGCCAAGCCACCCTTCTCGGATGGCAGTTCCTCTTTTGCTCTCCTTCCTCTCCCTTTTCATATGATTCAGTCTAGATTCTTGCAGGTACCTCTACCTCTGTCTACTATGCCTCCGGCCGTGCTCTCCCTCATGTCTGCAATAAACCTCCTCCTCCACCATACCTAGGAGCAGTCATGTCCTCCTTTTATTTCTTTTTTTTTTTCATTCAATGACCTGTCGAGCTATGCTTTTTACTTATTTTTTTTTCAAATTTAAAGATTTATTTGTTATTGTTTTAAATTATGTGCTGGTATGTGTGTCTGCATGTGGGTATGTTTACATGTATCAGATCTAGATCTGAAGTTATAGACAGTTGTGAGTTGCCGGATGTGGATGCTGGGAACCAAGCTCCAGTCCTACGGAAGAACAGCAAGTGCTCTTACTGCCCAGCCATCCGTCAAGACCCAGGCTAAGCTTTTTATGGGCACTGTGCTGCCATACCAGGGGCTTAGCGTACAAGAGCGTCCACTGGTTTGCTTACAAAATATGCTGGGCAGCGGGCTTAGAGAGCCAGAGGAGTATGTGGCAAGGATGTCTGCCCTGGTCACAAGGAAGACTGCATTCGCTTCAGCCACAGCATAATCCCTGAACTTTAACCAATCACAACGGTCCCTCGTGTAAACGAAGGACTTTGTCCCTAGCAATACAGGCCTGTCGCGAGGCCAACAAGCGAAGCCCTCCAGATCTAGTTTGGGTGAAAATGTTGTCACGGTGAGCAGGGTCACCTAGAATTCATGCTGGCTTGTGACTGCAAACAGTCTGGTCTAAGCAGTTTGAATCGGTCGTGACTAGCCCAACCTCAGAGCCTTCTGACGTTAGAGCTGGGCTTCAAGAGGAAGAAGCCGCTCTGATTGCAGTGAAGGCAAATGTCCTGAAGGTGTCTGTGGAGTGTTCAAAACAGCTGCTGTTGGCATGGTTACAGTCCAGCTGGCTGCTTGGCTAGGGGCTTTGTTCAAGGCGGCCAGGGAACAAGGAGACCGGAGATGGTCCTAACAGCTACCGTTTAGGAAGTCAGATCAGCCCACTGCCAACATCTTAGCTTATCTAAAATAAATAGTAAGAGGGTTGTTTACAATAAAAGCTTATCATTAGCATTAAAAGTGCTTTGACAATATGTAACTGAGCGTAATTCCTGCCCCCATATCACCAGAAAAGGCGACAGATCCTTTGGCCTGTCTCGTTAGAAGGTTCCAAAGACATCTCCAAGCCTGGAATTCAAAGATCATATGTAAGACTGCATTTTGTTTCTGAGATTTGTTTTTCTTTCTTTTACATTTATTTAGTTATCGTGTGTGAGTGTGTGTGTGTGTGTGTATGAACATGTGCTCACACTCATGTGAAGTCGTAAGACAACTTGCAGAATTAGTTCTCTTTCTACCATGTGGGTTCTGGGGATCAAACCCAGCCTGTCAGGCTAAGTAGCAAACACCCTTACCCTCTGAGTCATCTTGCCAGCCCTGGGATTTCTTTTTCTAACAGCATGGCTTTTCATATTTTTAATAGTATCCTAGGGGAGCAGGTGTGGAAGAATATACCTATAATCTAAGCTCTTTATGAGTGCTAGCCTTAACTAGATACTGAATTCAAGGCTAGCACGTCCATATTGCTGTTTATCATTAAAGAAACTCAAACAAAGCCGGGCGGTGGTGGCGCATGCCTTTAATCCCAGCACTCAGGACGCAGAGGCAGGTGGATCTCTGTGAGTTCGAGGCCAGGCCAGGCTCCACAAAGCTACAGAGAAACCCTGTCTCGGAAAAAAAAGTCAAACAAAAAACCAAAAACGACAGCCGGGCGGTGGTGGCGCACGCCTTTAATCCCAGAACTTGGGAGGCAGAGGCAGGTGGATCTCTGTGAGTTCGAGACCAGCCTGGTCTACAAGAGCTAGTTCCAGGACAGGCTCCAAAATCCAAAAGATAAAACAAACCAAAATAATGAATAACAACAAAAAAACCCAAAGGACACATGTGCGTGCATGCACACACACACACACACATACACACCTCAAAACTAACAACAAAAACCATAGTACTGACTGCATTTGTGCATTTATTCCATTTTCACACGAATAAGGAGAGAAATTGGCATCACTTTTTGTTTTTATTTTCTTGAGACAGGGTCTCACTATGTAGCTCTTATTTTCTTGGAACTCACTCTGTAGATCAGGTTGGCCTCAAACTCATACAGAAGCCCCTGCCTCTGCCTCCAGAGTGCTGGGATTAAAGGCGTGCACCACCATAGCCATTTTAGCATCACCTTTTAGATATAGAAAAGGAGATTAACTAATTTTTCTGCCTTTTATCATTAGTAAATGGCAAAGACAAGAAGAGGGAAAACTACTCTCAAACTCTTGCATTTTTGGCCCCTAGTTCAGGGTTTATTCCAGTAGACAAGCCCTCAGTCTTTTACATGCCAGATGCGATCTTGACATATTCTGTTGATCTGAATAGAGGCTTGCAAGTAAATTATAGGAAGTATTTCATAAGCAGAGCAACTTATGAAACATCTAAAGCACTTCCAGTGTTCACATGTTGAATTTCCTCTCATTCATGGGTTATTTTAGTTTGGGGACATTTAATGCTTTGATCGTGGGAAGATAATTCTCTTAACTCTGTTGTGATCCGAAGTTCTAGATCACTTAGTGCCCTCTGCTGTAGCAAGCACAGTAGAGCAAATGACTAAGCACTCCAGGATCCAATTTTTACTAAGAAACTTATTGCTGTTACACCTCAGGGTAACAAAGGGATCCTATTTTTTTTTTTAAGCAATTCTTCATTTATAGGCATATTATATTTTAAATGAAATTTTTATTGCTAATACTTAATTCAGTGGCCAGCTCAGAGGACATTTAAATATTTGGTAATTTATTTGTGCTTTTGTTTATGCTAGTATTACTCATGTGAAACCTATTGCGGCATTCTATGATGATTTTAATTGGCTCTCAGTGACAGTCTCTTCTTCTAGAGTAGTGACTCTCAACCTCCCTAATGCTGCTACCCTTTAATACGGCTCCTCATGCTGTGGTGTCACCCAACCATAAAATTACTACATTGCTACTTCATAACTGTAATTATGAACTGTTGTGAGTCATAATGTAAATATCTGACGTGACCCCAAAGAGGTCGCGACCCACAGGCTGAGAACCACTGTTCCCGAGGCTTCCCTCAGGATTCGACAGCACAGCAAATCTATCTGCTCCCCTTAGAATCTTATTTTTGGTTTTACTCAAAATACGTTGGATGTTTGTGAGAGCTTAGATGTTTCAGTAAGATATGAGTTTAAATCCAGGCTCTGCACTTCAAGTTACTTTTTTTTTCTTTTGAGATAGGGTTTCTCTATGTAGCTTGGCTGTCCTGAAACTCACAGAGATCCGATGGCCTCTTCCTTTCAACACTGGGTGGTTACTCATTCTTTTAAAGGTTTGTCTTGGTTAGGGTTTCTTTTGCTGTGATGAAATACTATGACCAAAGCAACTTGGGGAGGAAAGGGTTTATTTGGCTTACACTGACATATTGTTGTTCATCATTAAAGAAACTCAAACAGAGTAGGAACCTGGAGGCAGTAGCTGACGCAGAGGCTGTGGAGGAGTGCTGTTTTCTGGCTTGCTTCTAATGGCTTGCACAGCGCTTTTTTCTTTCTTTCTTTCTTTTTTTTTTTTTAGCATTCAGGACCACCCGCCCAAGGGTGGCACTGCCCACAACGGGTTGGGCTCTCCCCCATCAATCACTAATTAAGAAAATGCCCTATAGCCTTGCCTACAGTCAATCTTCTGAAGGCATTTTCTTGATTGAGGCTTCCTCATTTCTGGTGACTCTAGATTGTGTCAAGTTGAGATAAAATTAGTCAGTACGCAGGGAATTCTGTGAAAGAGGAGAGAAAGGATTGTAGGAGCCAGAGGGGTAAAGGACACCACAAGAAACTCACAGAATTAACTGACCTGGGCTCATAGGGACTCTTAGACTGAACCAACAACCAGGAAGCCTGCATGTGACTGACCTAGGCCTTCTGCGTATATGTTATAGTTGTGTAGCTTGGTCTTCTTGTGGAACTCCTAACAGTGGGGGCAGGGGCTGTCTGACTCTTTTTTTGACAGTTTTTGGAACCCTAATCCTGGTACTGGGTCACCTTCTCCAGCCTTAATATGAGGGAGGTGCCTAGTCTTTCTGCAGCTTCATAGTCCATGTTTGATATCCATGAGAGGCCTGCTTTTTTTTTTTTTTTGTTTTTTTTTTGTTTTTGTTTTTGTTTTTCTAGACAGGGTTTCTTTGTAGCTTTGGAGAGCCTGTTTTGGAACTAGCTCTTGTAGACCAGGCTGGTCTTGAACTCAAAAAGATCTGCCCGCCTCTGCCTCCCGAGTGCTGGGATTAAAAGCGTGTGCTACCGCCGCCTGGAGGCCTACCTTGAATAGAAATGGAGGAGGAGTGGATAGGGGGATAGAGGGGAGATAGAAGAAGGGGCTGGAAGGAGAGGACGGAGGAGAAACTGTAGTTGGGATGTAATAATGATGATAGAAAATCATTTTTTTTTTTTTTTTTTTTTGGTTTTTCGAGACAGGGTTTCTCTGTGGCTTTGGAGCCTGTCCTGGAACTAGCTCTGTAGACCAGGCTGGTCTCAAACTCACAGAGATTCACCTGCCTCTGCCTCCCAAGTGAGAAAATCATTTTTTAAAAAACACTAGTCAGTACAAGATTTCTCTCTGTAAGGTGCGGAAAGGAATCCAGCCCAGCATGTAGACTCTGTGTGAACACAAAGGGCTCGGCACGGTCCTAACTACCAACTGCTCAACTGTCTTTAGCTCTGTTGTTTTCAGTGAGTGTTGGCCTAGGCAGGCTCTGTCTTGAACAGTCTGTTTCCGGCCTAAGTGGATGCTTTAGAGGACCACTCAGGTTGTTACCATACTTGATAGAATTTGCAGATTGTATTTTTAAAATAAAACTACGCCTCCAAATGGCTGTGAAACGCTCTGTTCTGGGCACGGCACAGCCAAACTAATCATGATTTTCAAGTTGCTATTGCTGCCTGCAAAGGCCTGCACGAAAATGGGCCTATGGCAGTCAAGCCTTCATGAGGGAGGGTCCCACAGGGTGTTGTTGCCTCTCATTGATGATGTTCAGGCTAGTGATGGGTTCTGGGGGAAGGAAAGTCATTGTCTACAGTTGTGGACCTGAGAACAAACTCACCAGACTCCAGTGGATAGTCCCAAGCCGTGCTTACACAGAGTATCCTGGTTAAACTCAGTTGGTCTCAGAACAATAAGATGTGAATGTAGCCAAGGGAAGGCTTAATTGCAGTAGAAAGAAGATGAGTGTGGGTGTGTAGGGGGTTACCAAAAAACCAGAATGTCCTTTATATACGTATGGAATTTTAAAAGAACAAATTCAATAAAAGTTACTTTAAAGAAGATTTGTGAATGGAAAAAAATCTGTCTCCATGAAAGAAATTTCTGAATTAAACCCTTACAATTCTATAATTCACTTTTCCACCTTATGTGCTAACAATTTTCAGCTAAAAGACATGCCCTAGATTGCTCACCCTGTCAGGACTCTTTATACTTATCAATCATTTTTATTAGTTCTTCCTCCTTCCTTGTGAAGATTGCAAAATAATCTCCACTTAATTAAGTATGAGGGACCTGGAACACAGAGAAGAAAAGAACCCGCAAATCATAGATTTGGAACAAGACAGGAACAAACAAGTTTTATTGCTTATTTTCCTGTGCTGGTATGAAGGGGTTGCCTACATTTTAATTTAATAGTACCTTAACAAAAGAAAAGGCTTCAATTTTCTGCGGTATTTATTTAATTTTACAATGTCAGGCAGCTGTAGTGGTGTGTGCCTGAAATCCCAACACTCGGGAGGTAGGGGCAAGAATATCAGGTGTTCAAGGTCATCTTGGGCTATATAGAGTACTCAAAGTCATCCTGGACCCTATCCCAAAACACTCACCTTCCAAAATTTAACATTTACAATAGAATACAGTTTAAAAAGCCATATAGTGGTATAACGTTTGCTGTGAAAAACGTGATCTTTAATTCCATCTATGCTTCTCCCCCTGCAGTGGCTTCATCTCTCGGGGATCAGTGTTTCTTGTCTTTTAATTAGGCAAGAGATGTGTATATCACCATAATATATATCTACAAACACATATATGCCTATATACAGAGATTTGATGTAAAGCGTTAACTCATGTAACCGTGAAAACCAAGTCCTACAGCTAGCCATGCAAGCTGGAGTCCCAAGAGAGCTGATGAGATGCTGAGAAGGCCTGGTGGAGTCCAGCGGGGCCTGCTCGCCTGAGCAGCAGCAATGCCAAGGCAGATTATCTATGCATATAAATTCGGCAGGAAGGCAGTGCTAATTCAACTGCTTCCCACCTTTTGTTCTACTTAGGCCCTCAACAGGTTAGATGTTGCCCACACACATGGGAGAGCTACGTTTTATTGAGTCCACCGGTACAATTGCTTATCTCTTACAGAGACACCAGCAAAGGCACACCCTAAAGTTAGCAAATAGCCGGGCACACTGAGGCCCAGGCAAGTCGATGCAAAATTAACCACCACATTTGAACTGAATTTCTAAGTAACATACTCATACTGCTGTTTCTTGTTATTTTGGGGGTTTTGTTGTTATTGCTTTTTTTTTTCAAGACAGGATTTCTCTGGGTAATAGCCCTAGCTGTTCTTGCTGAACTTGCTTGGCAGACCAGGCTGGCCTCAAACTCACAGAGTTCCATCTGCCTCTGCCTCCCAAGTGCTGGGATTAAAGGCGTGAGCCACCACCGCTCAGCAAAACACATTATTTTCAAGTAAAAGAAATGCCAAAAAGTTTTAAACTTTAAATAAATAAAAATTAAACTTGTTAGGGCTGGAGAGATGGCTCAGCGGTTAAGAGCACTGGTTTCTCTTCCTGAGGTCCCGAGTTCAATTCCTAGCAACCATATGGTGGCTCACAACCATCCATAATGAGATCTGGTGCCACCTTCTGGTCTGTAGGCAGAATACTATATATATAATAAATCTTAAAAAGCAAGCAAGCAAGAAAGAAAATCAGCAACAACAAACCAAAACAAAGCCTGAAACCTGAGTGTGATAGAGAGACACGGGCCTGCATGGGGATCAGGATGCCACTCCGTGAGTTTAGCAGCATTGAACTGGACTCTGGCGTTTGTTGTATTTCTTTCTGGTCATGACTCTAAGCAACTAAGTAATTTTCTTTTTAAAGAAAAAACATTAAGTTTGTTGTCTAAAAATGTCTTTTTATTTTTAAACATGTGTGTGTGTGCGCACACAAATATCTGCAGGTGACCTCAGCTGTGTGTTGCAGGTATGGAGGCCAAAGGTTGACGTTCAGTGTCTTCGCCTATCACCTGTGCATTGTTTTTTGAGGCAGGCTCTCTCCCTGAACCTGAAACTTGTCGTTTTGGCTAGACCAGCTGAACAGCAAGTCTCCAGGATCTGTCTATTCCTGCCCCAGCTTTCCAGGCCTGAGTTACAGATGCATGCCTCAGCCTGTGTCTTCAGCGAACATGTTCGATTAGAATGATAACAGCAATGAAGGTGTTTTAGGCTAGAAATAGTATTTTCTCATCTTTTTGTTTCTTCATTATTTTATAGCTTAATTATTGCTATTGAGAATCCTGAAGATATTCTGGTTATTAACCCTTTGATGTAACTTTTTTCCTACTCCAAAGCCCTTAGTATCAGGTCTGAAGTTAAATAATAACGAGTCACTTACTTTGCTATCTACTCAATAGATTTTATTCAGTCTGAAAAGTGTCTTTCAGCAACCAGAAACTTTTCAGGTTTTTTCTCTATTTTTTCCTTCAAATTTAGGCATTAGAGTTCTATTCATCCTTAAATTTTTCCTTTTCTTATTTTCCTTTTTTCTTTTGTTTCTTTCTTTCCATATAGGGACTCTCTATGTATTCCTGGCTGTCCTGGAACTCTGTGTAGATCAGGCTGGCTTCTAACTCAAAGAGATTTGCCTGCCTCTGCTGCCCAAGTGGTGGGATTAAGGGTATGCACCACCATGTCCAGCCCTTTTCCATAGTTTTAATCTCTCATTTTTTTATGGTGTGTGTGTGTGTGTGTTTCTTTCTGAGAGCTTTCTTCAACTCAACCCTATCTCCGAATGCTTCTACTTGATTAAAAATTTCTGCTGTATTTTCCATTTTCAAAATAACTTTCTTGTTCTCTAAATGTAATGACTTTTTATGTAACTTTTAAAGATTTATTTTTAAATTTATTCATTTCTCTGTATGGGTGTTCCATCTTCATGTCTGTGTACCACATTCGCACCTCAAGGAGCCCGAAAGAGGGTAGGTATCAGATCTCCTGGAACTGGAGTTACAGATGGTTGTGAGCCACCATGTGGATCCTGGAAAAAAACAAAAAAAACAAAAAAAACACAGGTTCTTTGGAGGACCAGACCATGCTCTTAATCTCTGAGCCTTTTTTCCAGACCCAGGATTTATTTTATGTCTAAGAAATGTTTTGTGAGCTGGGGAGATGACTCAGTGGTTAAGAGAATTGGCTGCTCTTTCAGAGGACCCAGGTTCAAGTCCCAGCACCTACATGGCAGCTCACAGCTGTCTGTAACTTCAGTTCTTGTCAATATGACACTCTCACACAGACATATATGCCAAATACCAATGCACATAATTTAATTTTTTTAATTACAAAAAATAAGTGTTTTGTCTGCATATATGTATGTGTACCATATACACACTTGGTACCAGTGGAGGTCTGAAGACGGTTCTATAGGACTGGAGTTACAAATGATTGTAAGTTACCATGTAGGAATCAAATCCAGGTCCTCTGCAAGAACAGCAAGTGCTTTTAATGGCTAAGGCATCTTTTCAGTCCTTGTCTTTTTATTTTTAAACATTACTTATTCGGTGCTGGGATAGAATCCAACCCAGGGCCTTGAAATCAGTGCTTCACACATCCCAGGCTCACCTCCACCACAGTATACTAACAGTTTTTAAAAACCAGTGCTGTCTGGTGGTACACACCTTTAATCCCAGTACTCTGGAGGCAAAGGCAGGAAGATCTTTTTGAGTTCGTGGTCATCCTGGTCCACAAGAGCTAGTTCCAGGACAGGTTTCAAAGCTATAGAGAAACCTGTTTCAAAAAACAAAAAAACAAAAACAAAAACAAAACAAAACCCCCAGTGATATCAAGCTGTACAAGACCATGTAGGCCTGGAGTTATTGCACTCAAGGGGTCAAATCAAAAGTTCAAGAGCCTGAGCTGTGTAGTGAGACCCTGTCTCCCTTCTCCCTCAGCCACAAACAACCAACAAACCAGATTTGTTATTTTACTTCATCAATGCTGTCTACTCTTTTGTCTCTCAGATGATTTTGAGTTATTTGTAAAAATAAATTCTTTTCCCACTGTTACCTCACTGCTGAGTTTTCTCAAGTTCATTTTTCTTGTTTCTTTTGGCCCCCATCACAGAGTTCCTTAATGCGCTTACAGTTTTTGTCCTTTCATTTATATTTAAATTTTAGAAATAAAAAATATTCACCAGGCCGGGTGGTGGTGGCTCACGCCTTTAATCCTCGCACTTGGGAGGCAGAGGCAGGCGCATCTCTGTGAGTTCGAGACCAGCCTGGTCTACAAGAGCTAGTTCCAGGACAGGCTCCAAAACCACAGAGAAACCCTGTCTCGAAAAACCAAAAAAAAAAAAAAAGAATTCACCAGATCTTGCTATGTTTGGAGCTGGTCCAATTGGGAGGCTTCATTGAAAGGATATCAGGTGGCTAGTTAATTTCCTCAGTGATAAGTCTTCTAACACAGTTTTAACCAAAGAATTGTCCACATTGAGATGAGATGCCCATTTTGGAATGTAAACCAATGTATCATTGTATCTATACTTGCTTCCTTCATTTAGAAAATCTTGCTATGGAAACCAAATAAAAAGAAAACAAAACCCAAAGCTGAACTACCCAAGCAGTAGTTTGTACTTTGTGGTTTGCATGTGAAATGTCCCCACAGGCCCATGAGTTCCAAGACTTGGTCCTTGGCGGGTGGTGCTGTTTGGGAAGACCTTAGGACCTTTGGATGGGTCACCCACAGAAGGGCTTGAGGCTTTCCACTCCAACTTCACTTCATGTCCACTTTCTACTTCCTGAGTGTGAGATAAACTTATGAAGTTTATGAAGTTGTTTTTGCTTTGTTTTGTCTTTTTTTTTTTTTTTTTTGAATTTTCGAGACAGGGTTTCTCCATAGCTTTTGGTGCCTGTCCTGGAACTAGCTCTTGTAGACCAGGCTGGCCTTGAACTCCCAGAGATCCTCCTGCCTCTGCCTCCCGAGTGCTGGGATTAAAGGCGTGTGCCACCACCGCCCGGCTGTTTTGTCTTTTTTGAGACAGGCTTTCTCTCCATAATGTTGCCTATCCAAGAACTCACTATGTAGTCCAGGCTGGCCTCACACTTACAGAGATCTGCCTGCCTCTACCTCCTGAATGTTGGGATCAATGGCATGCGGCACCACACCTGGCAAGACGTTTTATTTCTACTGCTAGTGAGCTAAGGTATTTTTAAATATGAATGGATATTAGATTCTTTTCTTTCCCTATTAAGGTGTACATTATGTTTTATCTATTTAGTGTTTATACCACATAAGCCAGCACCCATGTGCTCCCACATAAACACACTCTACAATACACACACACATACAACAAAACACACCCATGTGCACCCACATAAACACACTCCACAATACACACACATACAACAAAACAAATATGGTAGAGGGCTCTCAATTTACAGAATGTTTCTTTATTCTGTTCATATAGTGAACTACACTGATTTTCAGATGTTGGAACAATCTGACATTTCTGGGAAAAAAAAACTTCCTTAGGCATTGACATTAGATAATATTATCACTCTCCTATTTTTTTTTTTTTGGTATAGATTTGTTAGAAATGTTTACACTTATGTTCCTATGACATGCTGGCTCTTGGTTCTTGTTTTTATGTGTTTTTGTTAATGTATTGCAATATTATTTTCAGGATGTGGTGTCTGAGTAGTGCGAGCCTCAGAATAAGTCGGTGAATAATTCATTCTTTTAAGTCTTGGAAGAATTTGAATAGTGATGATATTATTTATTTTATAAATGAAATAATTTCCCAAAGACTTAACATGGATTTGAGTAGTTTTATTTAAATAGAAAAACTTTTTTTTTTTTTTTTTTTTGATTTTCGAGACAGGGTTTCTCCATAGTTTTTTGGTTCCTGTCCTGGAACTAGCTTTTGTAGACTAGGTTGGCCTCGAACTCACAGAGATCCGCCTGCCTCTGCCTCCCGAGTGCTGGGATTAAAGGCGTGCGCCACCACCACCTGGCTAGAAAAACTTTTAACTACAAGAGAAATTTCCTTAATAGTCTTATTGGAATACCTTATTTTTGGTATGCTCTTAGTCAGTTTATGTCTCTATCAGTGAACTTTGGTCAATTTTTTAAATTTTTTTTTTTTTTTTTGGTTTTTCGAGACAGGGTTTCTCTGTGGTTTTGGAGCCTGTCCTGGAACTAGCTCTTGTAGACCAGGCTGGTCTCGAACTCACAGAGATCCGCCTGCCTCTGCCTCCCGAGTGCTGGGATTAAAGGCGTGTGCCACCACCGCCCGGCCTAAATTGTTTTGCTTAGTTTTTAAGTTGCTTTAATATGGTAAATTGTAGTAGGAGCTGTGGGCTGTGTTCCTGCCGCCCCAGCTCCTGGTCGCCTGGCTAGCTTATGCCCCGAAATAACAACACACAAACTGTATTCTTTAAAACACTGCTTGGCTCATTATATCTAGCCTCTTCTTGGCTAATTCTCACGTAATAATTTAGCCCATTTCTAATAATCTGTGTAGCACCCCAAGGTGCGCTTACCTGGAAGATTCTAGCCTACGTCCATCCTGGGTTGGAGCTTCATAGTGTCTGCCCTGGGGAGCAGTTGCATGGCATCTGAGCTCACTTCCTCTTCCTCCCTGCATTCTGTTCTGTTTACTCCACCCACCTATGTTCTAACCCATGAGGGCCAAGCAGTTTCTTTATTTTTTAACCAATGACCTTCCTCCATCAGTAAATCAAGTATATTGTTCAGTTTTGGTTAAAACCAAAAATTACTTGCAGTCTATATAATCTGCTCTATTTATATAACATGATAATATACTATTATTATAAACATGATATGAATCATGTTTACAGTGCTGTTATATGTCATGATTTCCTCAACAATCTTTTTTTTTTTTTTTTTTTTTTTTTTTGGTTTTTCGAGACATGGTTTCTCTGTAGCTTTGGTGCCCATCCCGGAACTAGCTCTGTAGACCAGGCTGGCCTCGAACTCCCAGAGATCCGTCTGCCTCTGCCTCCCGAGTGCTGGGATTAAAGGCGTGCGCCACCACTGCCCGGCTCAACAATCTTTTATATTGATTATGTTCAAGTTGTATGTATAGCTTTATTTCCTTTGTGTGTGTGTGTGATGGATCTAGGCTAGGCTAGCTGGTAAGCCAGTCTCATGGATCCACCTAGATCTCCCTTCTCAGCATTGGGATTACAATGGATACAACCATGGGAATTTTTTGGAATCACATTCAGATCCTCAAGCTTGGCCAGTATATTAATATTTATTGGTGTTGTCTCAAAAAAATTCAATAGAAACAATATAAAAAAAGAAGAAAGTGTTCATTGTGGATTAGAGTCCAGAACCTAGATGTCATAGGTGCAGGATCTTGAGGTGCCAGGCACATGTATCCACAGTTTGGAAGCATAGGGCAATAAATGCTTGTATCAGCTACCATCCTTTTTCTGTAGCTCACCATCTTTTTTCTGTAGTTCCAGATCTCAGTCCATGGTATGGTACCATCCACTTTGAGTTGACTCTTTCCATTTCAGTTAGCCCAAGGTAGAAAATCCCTCACAGATAGGCCGAGATTTGTTTTTTATGGGGATTTTAAATCTCTGCAAGTTGATAAGATTAATTATAATACAAGGCCACTACTTTCCCAGCGGGACTATCTCCCCAGCTCCCATCTTTAAGTATTCAAAATATTTTTACAGTACAATTTTAAACTAAAAACTTAAAAATATTTAAAACTTGTAACACTATACCTAATTAATACTAGTTTAGCAAAAAAAAATCTTACAAATGTGTATTTTAATGACTATGTAAATTGCATTATTTTTTGCATAGACTTTTTCTAAAGCAAAATTTTGATATGCTGCCCATTAATCTATCTCATTGCCAGGGATCTTGTAATTGTTAATTACTTCCAGAAATCTCTTGAGTTAAGACACTTGATTAACATTCCTCGGTGAAGTTTAATGTGGTAATTGCTTCTCTCTTGTCTCTAGTGATTAAAATGCTGCCACTTGGCTTCCTTCTCTTGGAGCCTATTATTCTGAAATGAAGGATGTCCAGTTTCATGGCAAACTTTCCTGCCATAATTGCTGACTATAAAGAAAAAGCTAACAGTTTCTCAAATCCTTCCTCATAGACAAGGCAAACTATTAGCATTTTTTAATTTTTAAATTAGTAGTGGCTTGATGAAGGGAGCCTCTCAGCCACCAGGAAGTATACTTTATACAGCTGAACATTATCTGCTCTTCCAAGGCCATTTTCTTCTGTATATTTTATTCCTATGCCAAAGAAATTTTGGTGCTCAGTTTTATTAACCATAGGTCCAGATTGTAGCCAGGCTCACACACACACACATACCCATTAAGTCTTCATATTTGTACTGATGGAGTTTGTCAGATCCAAATGCACACAATTTTCCTCCCTGGAGTAATGATACCTTTCGAATATACTGTCAATGTGCTCTCTATACTTCTATTTCCTGCGTGTATTGTATTTTCTCCCTCAGTAGGCCTTGTTCTTTTCTGCTGCTGCAATAAAATGCCACCATCAAAAGCAACTTATGGAAGGAAGTTTATTTTGGTTTACCGTCCCAGAGGGACAAGACTCTAGGTGGTGGGAAATGCATGACCAAGGCAGAAAGCTGAGATCACACCTTCAACCACAAACACAGAGCAGAGAGAGCAAACTGAGTGTGAGCTGAGGCTAGGAGCTCATAGCACCCCCACCTAGTGATAGTCATGCCGCCTCTCTGAACAGCAACACCAACTGGGACCAAATATATTCAAATACCCGAATCAATGGGGATCATTTTACCTACTTTAACGTTATCTATTGCTGTGAGGTTAAAGTTTTGATTAGGTTCTTTTAAAAGTATTTATTTACCATGTATGTGTGTGCGTACGTGCATTTGTGTGTATGTGTGTGTGTGTGTGTGTGTAGACCCAAGGACACCTTGCAAAAGTCAGTTTTCTCTTCTTGCTGGTTTGTGTGTGTGTGTGTGTGTGTGTGTGTGTGTGTGTGTGTGTAGACCCAAGGATACTCTGCAAAAGTCAGTTTCTCTTCTGGCTGGTTTGTGTGTGTGTGTGTGTGTTTAAGACTGTGTCTTAATATGTAGCCTTGGCCAGCCTGGAACTTGTTTTGCAGACCAGGCTGACCTTGACTTTATAGAGCACCTCAGGCCTCCCAGTGCTGGGATTAAAGGCACATGCCGCCACCACACCCTGCATTAGTGGGATTCTTAAGGTAGGTCTTGAAGAGAAAGATATTTTTTAGCTTTTTAGCATATAGATTATATTTAAGGTGGAGGCTTAATTGTAATGAGAGAGAGAGAGAGAGAGAGAGAGAGAGAGAGAGAGAGAGAGAGAGAGAGAGAGAAGAGAGAGAGAGAGAGATAAGAAAGAAAAGATCAAGGGTCAGACCCAACATTCTGAGATCAGGTTGAGCAAGACAACCCAGGAAGGAAGAATAGCCAATGAGGTCAGGAGAAATCACAGTGAGGGTGGTGTTTCAAGGAGAAAGGAATGATCAGTGGACTGAGAACTGCCATTGGGTATGGCCACATAGAGGTATTGCTGACCTTACTAGGTAGTTTTTTTTTTTTTCTTGCTGATTTTTTTTATTAATTAATTAATTTAATTATTAAAGATTTCTGCCTCTTCCCCGCCACCACCTCCCATTCCCTCCCCCTCCCCCAATCAAGTCTTCCTTCCTCCTCAGCCCAAAGAGTAAGCAGGTTTCTCTGCCCTGTGGGAGGTCCAAGGACCACCCACCTCCATCCAGGTCTATTAAGGTGAGCATCCAAACTACCTGGGCTCCCACAAAGCCAGTACGTGCAATAGGATCAAGAACCCATTGCCATTGTTCTTCAGTTCTCAGTAGTCCTCATTGTCCATTATGTTCAGTGAGACCGGTTTTGTCCCATGCTTTTTCAGTCCCCAGCCAGCTGGCCTTGGTGAGTTCCCGATAGATCATCCCCATTGCCTCAGTGTGTGGGTGCACCCCTCGCCGTCCTGAGTTCCTTGCTCGTGCTCACTCTCCTTCTGCTCCTCCTTTGGATCGTGAGACTTCAGTCCAGTGCTCCAATGTTGATTACTAGGTAGTTTGAGTTGAATTGAGTGACCAAGCTTGAAGCATATTTTGTTGTTGTTGTTTTTTTGAGACAGGGTTTCTCTGTGTACCTTTGGAACCTGTCCTGGAACTAGTTCTGTAGACCAGGCTAGGCTCAAACTCACAGAGATCTGCCTGCCTCTGCTTCTCAAGTGCTGGGATTAAAGGTGTGCACCACCACTGCCCTGCGCTTAAAGCATATTTAAGAGAACACATGTGTAGGGCTGAGAGAGAGAGAGAGAGAGAGAGAGAGAGAGAGAGAGAGAGAGAGAGAGAATATAAACAAAATTTATGAAGAATTCTGTCAAAAAAAAAGAAAAAAGAAGAGAGATAGAGCAGAAACTGGAGGACGGGGATGTAATGGTCTGCGCTGTCCCTTTAAGAGACACGCCATGCCCACGCCCCACCCCTCCACCGAGGCAGGCTATTCTTCAGCATCCACCTTGAGTCTCTTCCCTTCTGTTTCCCTCTCTAAGAGGCAGCTTCTATTTCTCCCTTCTCCTCACTTCTCCCCATTCCCCCTTTGTTTCTCTCTCTTTCTTTGCCCTTCTCTCTGCTCTTCTCTTCTTCCCCTTCCCCTCCATAACCCACTAAATAAATATTCAACCCGCATGGCATGCTTATCTATGTCTCTGTCTCACCCACCACATGGCTCCCTTCCTGGGACCAGCCCTCCTTCGGATACCTGCCACGTGGTCTTGTGGCATGCCCATCTGTCTGTCTCTCCTCGTGGGACTGGCTGCCCCATCAAGGTCTCTCACCCACCACAAGGCTCCCTGCCTGGGGATCCCTGCCTGGGACTCGCTGTTCCTCTTGGCCACCGCAGTCACTTGGACTGTGCCATCCATGCCTGAGACTGGCTGCTCTCGGGAGCCACTTTGGAGACCCGCTGCCCGCTGCAGCCACTGGGGATCTGCAGCGTTTTACTTTTACCATTACAGGGGTTAGCTAGTGAGAAAATACATGGCATTTAGGGGCAGAGATAGTTCGTTTTTATAAGTATAAGGACAATATCTGGCAGAAATATGGGGGGACAATAGATGTGACTCAAAAAAACACTGTCCTGACTGCTTTTATTTTGTTAGTTAATTAATAGTTTTTTTTTTAATTTAGTTTGTCTTTGGTTTACTATTAGTCCTGTCCAATTTCTTCTGAATTGTTCCTGACACAACCATAAGTCAGTTTGGGTTTTATTTCATCTTCTTTTGTTCTTTTGCTTCATTTTACATCTGCTATAACTTTTCAGAAAGAAGAATTTATTTCCTTGAAAAACCATTTTCAGAGAAAATTACTGATTTTTTTTTTTTTTTTTTTTTTTTGGTTTTTCAAGACAGAGTTCTCTGTGTAATAGTTCTAGCTGTTCTGGAACTAGCTCTTGTAGACCAAGCTGGCCTTGAACTCACAGAGATTTACATGCCTTAGAAGTAAATCTTAATGTTCTGGATTGTTTTCCTTTTTCTTTCTAATATGATTTTTTGTATCATTCTTAGGACAAGAAGGGGGCTTAGTATATGTCTTAGGATTCCTATTACTGTGAAGAGACACCATGACCACAGCAACTCTGATAAAGGAAAACATTTAATTGGGATGACTTACTTACAATTCAGAGATTTAGTCCATTATTGTCAAGGCAACACACGGCAGACAAGGTGCTAGAGAAGGAGCTGAGAGTTCTTACATCTTGACTTAGAAGCAGGAGGAAGTAGTCTGAGACACTAGGCAGAGACCTCAAATCCCAAGCCTAAAGTGAGATACTTCCTCCAATAGAACCACTCTCCTAATAGTGCCACTCCCTGTGACCTTTTGGGAGAGTCAAGTAGATTCAAACTGCGACAGTGTGTGTGTGTGTGTGTGTGTGTGCGCGCAAAATGCTTCTAAGGAATTGTGGTAGGGTGTATGCAAGTAAGCAGGACTGGTCATCAGCTATGGACAGGACACAAAGGGAACTGAACTCTAAGCACCTTGCCAAGAGGCCCTAAGAGAGAAGCAAACAGTAATCAAAGACATGGAGTCTGTGTGGGATGATTGAAGATTTACCAGGTACCCTGGTAGGTGGGAGACCCCAGCTAGTAGAGACAGAAAGATACACTGTGCAGAGAGAGTTTGGATAGAGTTTTTTTCTGTGGGTATTGGGAAGGGTATAAGTGTGAGGGGTTATGGGGGAGGGGAGAAAGAGAGGGAGGGAAGGGAGAGGCAGAGATTGCTTCTTCAGAAGGAGAGAGAGAGAGAGAGAGAGAGAGAGAGAGAGAGAGAGAGAGAGAAAAGAGAAGAGGGAGACTCCAGATTAGTTTGCCTTGGCCTCCAAGGTAAGCTCCAAGAGAGAGATTGGGAATGGGTGGAACTTGTCTCTTAAAGGGACAGGGTACCCAGGTGACAGGAAAGACCAGCAGAATTATAACAATGATCAATGAAGAAGTTTACCTTTTGCGAAGGTTGTCAGGCTAAACTGACCTTAGGTAGTTGGAGCTAGAGACAGCATCAGGAATGTCAACCTCAGGAAATAAACCATGAGTGTGTGTGAAACTTTTTAAAAAAGATTTATTTATTTATTTATTTATTATGTATAAAACATTCCTTCCACCTTCCATGTGTGCCTGCAGGCAAACAGAGGGCACCAGATCTCATTATAGATGGCTGAGAGCCACCATGTGGTTGCTGGGAATTGAACTCAGGACCTCTGGAAGAGCAGCCAGTGCTCTCAACCACTGAGCCATCTCTCCAGCCCCGTGTGAAACTTTTTCAGAGTAAATATGAAGGGGAATTTTTAAGAACTAAGATAGTTTGGATCATCTTAAATGCCTCCTTATTTTTCTTATCTTTCTTCAATATAGACTTCGTATATCTAAATAGGAAATGTAGACTTCCTTTGGCTCTACTTTTAGCTCTCTGATGACTGGCCAAATTAATATGCCCAAGTTAGAATACTTTCAGTGTCTTCTGTTTCCTTACTCAGATAGGAACACTGTATTTGGACACTACTGTTGTAATGTCACAGCCTGAGGAACGGGAACTAACAGATTCTCTGACAACAAAGCCAGTGGAATCCAAGAGCTGATGTCGCCTTAGAAGGCATATGATCAGCACTCTGCCTGTGGAGAGTCACAGGACCAATTTTGCTAGAACAAATAGAAGATACTGTCTCCATCTATCCCGTCCTTCTCTACTGAGGTTTAAAAGTTCCAGTCTCCAGGTATATAGAAAAATGACAGCCACCGATTGACTGCACTGTCATCAGGTCTCAAAGAAGAATTTCAGAATTTGGAAGCAAAAGAATGCCAACTGAGTGGTTTGTAGCTCTGGAAGGACCCTGTCATCTTTGTTCAGTAAGCAGGACCATGGCAGGAGGATGCTCAGCTTTTTACTTTCTATTATATGGCCGGTTATGTTCTTTACCATTAAGCGGAGTATGGATAGTCCACCAATTCAGTTTCTCTAAATCTGACTTCATTAGTCTGTCTGATAATCTTCAGGCAATTCTTTCTAGCAATTAACAATGAACAGCTTGTTCACTTTTGTGCTCTGCATTGGCATGTTTTTTCTCATATTTTTTTCAGTCTTTTTATGTGCTTCAGGCAGCATTTGAGAGAGGCTGAGTCAAAGGTGTTAGCCAAATGGCATTTATACCTCATTGACTTTATTGTGATTCCATCAGTCGATTCTCATTTCTTTAGTCTCTGACTTCAGGGTTTCCCATGTGTAGTCTTTGGCTGGGTGTTCTGTCTGCACTCTTCTTCAGAGCAGTCACCAAAATCCCCCAAAATAAGCCGGGCGGTGGTGGCACACACCTTTAATCCTAGCACTCGGGAGTCAGAGGTAGGCAGAGCTCTGTGAGTTTGAGGTCAGCCTGGTCTACAGAGCAAGTTCCAAGATAGACTCCAAAGCCACATGTTAGGTTTAGAGAAACCCTAACATTAAAAAAAAAAAAAAATCCCACAAATTTCCAAGAAGAAAAAAAAAATAGGTCTCTTACAAAGAAGCAAGGATCAGAATGGCTTTGTTCTTTATAATAGCCATACCAGAACGCAGAAAGCATTGGAGAAATGACCTAAAAATTTTAATTATGTAGTATATATTTTCAGACTTACAGACTTTTAGGAAAAAAATTCCTATGTATTCTTTTTGAGAAAGTGACTGAAAGTCACACAGAACATCCAAAGAGGAGCTCTGCACCAGACAGAGTGGAAAGGTTTTTGTCAGGTTTTGAAAGGGTGTTTGTCAGGGAGGAGCCTAGAAAAACAGCTGTGCAATAAATTGAAGCTGGGATGGCAGGACAGAAACATTCAGAGAGACGAACCTCATAGAAGGCTTAATGTTTCTGGTACAGAGTTTGAGTGAGTTGGGAATTATAAAATTAAACGCATTAGTTATACAGATTATAGACTCTAGGAAAAGCAAAAACACTTTGCAGGAAATGAAAATAACCATAATTGACATTGTCTTGTCCTGAAAGCACATGTGTAATGCCTCCAACAAAGAAACATGAAATAGCAATACAAGTATGCTGTTTAGAGTATGTAAATATGTATAATGAGAACCTTGCAGAGTTGAAAATAATTGCCTTTGAAGACAGGAAATGATTGATAAAATGACTGAACATTATTATTATTATTGTTTTTTTTGAGACAGGATTTCTCTGTAGCTTTGGAGCCTCTCCTGAAATTAGCTCTGTAGACCCGGCTGGCCTTGAACACATAGAGATCCACCTGCCTCTGCATCCTGAGTGCTAGGATTGAAGGTGTGTGCTACCACCGTCAGCTCAAGTTCTTTTTTAAGTCTTAGTTAATATATAAATAATACTGAGTAGAGTGATTATTTCATTTTATTAGTGAGATCTGCTTCTTTTGGTGCCATAAACCTAGTCTGCTGATCCCCTCAATCCCCAATCAAGAAACAAATTATACTAATTGGGCATGGTGGCTGGGGCACACCTGTAATCCCTGCACTTGGAGGCAGAGCAGGATGATTAACAAAAGCTCAAGGTTGGTTTTCTCTATGAAGCAAGCTCCTGGCCATCTTGGGCTACACAGCATACCTGTATCTCAACAAAGAACAAACAAACTAACAAGCAAAGTTTAGCAGGCAACAGTTATTGGGAAAAAAAAAAAAGAAAAAGGAAAGGGTGGAAGAAGCAATCAAAATGCAAAGAAAGAAAATGATTTTTTCTACTAGAATTGTTACAATATTTTTATTTTATTGTTTGTTGAGCTATACATTTTTCTCTACTCCTCTTCCTTCCTCCCCTCTCCTCGTTTATTCCTCTCCTGTGACTCCCATGCTCCCAATTTACTCAGATCTTCTCTTTTTCACCTTCCTATGTAGATCCATCTTAAGATCCTCTTTGTTGTCTAGTTTCTCTGAGGCTGTGGCCTGTAGGCTGGTTTTTCTTTGCTTTATGTCTGAAAGCCATTTATGAGTGAATACATATTATATTTGTCTTTATGGGTCTGGGTTACCTTACTCAAAATGTTTTTTTTACTAGGTCCATCCATTTGCATACAAATTTCAAGAGGTCATTATTTTTTTTTACCGCTGTGTAGTACTCCATTGTGTAAATATATCACATTTTCTTTATCCATTCTTCGGTTGAGGGGCATCTAGGTTATTTCCAGGTTCTGGCTATTACAAATAATGCCGCTATGAACATAGTAGAACACATGTCCTTGTGGTATGATTGAGCATCTTTTGAGTATCCAACAGTGGTATTGCTGGGTCTTGAGGTAGATTGATTCTTAATTTTCTGAGAAATATCCATACTGATTTCCAAAGTGGCTGTACCAGTTTGTACTCCCACCAGTAATGGAGGAGCATTCCCCTTACCCCACATCCTCTCCAGCATAAGTTGTCAACAGTGTTTTTGATCTTGGCCATTCTAACAGGTGTAAGATGGAATCTCAGAGTTGTTTTGACTTGTGTTTCTCTAATGGCTAAGGATGTTGAGCATTTCCTTAAGTGTCTTTCAGTTCTTTGAGATTTCTCTGTTGAGAGTTCTCTGTTTAGGTCTGTACCCCATTTTTAAAAAATTGGATTATTTGTTCTTTTGATGTCAAGTTTCTTGAGTTCTTTGTAGATTTCGGAGATCAATCTTTTGTTTGAAGTGGGGTTGGTGAAGATCTTTTCCCAATATGTAGGCTGCTGAGAAACAAATAGATTATGCTACAGTTTAAATGCATCACCTCCCAAATTCAGATGTCCATGTAGTGTTGGGAGGCGGTGCCTTCCTTTATACTATGATTGAGTCACAAGGACTTTTCTTTCCTGGGAGGGGCTGGATGTTCTTGCAAAAGGGTTTTGATGGAGGGCGGCATTCCTTTGGCCCTCCCACCTTTTACCATGTGAAGATACTATGTTCTTTCTTATAAGACTTAGCAAAGCTACCACTTTGCAAGCAGATACTGGATCCTAGCACATAATGAGCCCGTCAGTTCCTTGATTTGTACTTTTAGCTTTGAGTGAGAAACTTTTATTGTTCATAAATTATGTAGTCTGTGCTCTATCATCACGGCATCTCAGACAGACTAAGGCAAAAATTATTTCTGAGAACTTAATTTGGACAAGACGGATCACAGAGTTCTTATTTACTATATTGCACATTATTTAGTAATAGCCATATTATATATTTATTAGCTCTATTACTTCCTCTAGGAAAAGAATGTGAGAGAGTGTCAAGGTCAGCCAGAGAATCAGGCACCACCACGCCCTCAGATCATTTGCCCTAATCCAAACTTCTGTGATAAGCACGTCCCGAGGAGGTGTGAGGAAGAAGTCAAGAGGCTTCATCCCACTTAAATTAGCAGCAGTGCAGTCTGTCTGCAGCTAAAGTGTTGATGGAGAAAGGACAAAGGCTGGTGTGTAAATTCAGATTTCACTTTGTTGAGAGAGGTTAAAAATAGAAAGTTCTATTTGGGTTTAGACAGTTAAAGTTGAGAAATAGAATCTCTGTAAATGGGTAGGCTTGAGATTTTTTTCTTCTACTTAGGAGCTCATACTGTGGAGCTGCCAAAACAAACACCCAGCCTGTCTGCTCGTGTTTCTGGTATCACTATTCATCACAAGGCTGTCCTGCATCAGCAATTTTAAACCTATAAATTCACAGCTTGGGAGAGTTATTAGGAGATTGTCTAGACACTGAAGTGCTGGGTGGGGGGTACAAAGGAGCCTCTTCACAGTGGGTGTTTCAGTTCTCTTCTAGTTCTCAATTTCACAGTGTAGATATGGAGTATTTGCCAAGTAAATCTCTTTCAACACATTCTCTTCTCCATGCTTCTAATGGGGAAAGAAGTTATTTTAGGTAGATGATTCTCCTACTCTCTATTTGGATTTTGTTTGGTTGTCCACTATATGGAATCTCATTTTCAATATCATAGCTTAGAGCAAACAAACAGCAAACCTTGAAAGAACCTATCCAGGAGTCAAAGAACATAAACGTTATTCAGAAAAGTTTTGAAAAAATAGGGTCCTGGAAATAGTCACTGTAAGAAAATACTAGTAATTGCTATTTAAATCTGTCAAAGGGGATAGAGAGGTAGCTCTGTGGTAAAGAGTCCTTGTTGCTTTTATAGAGGACTGGCATTTAGTTTTCAGGACAAAGTAGGGGGCTAACAACCACAGTAACTCCAGTTTAGGAGATGACTCCCTCTTCTGGCCTCTGTGGGTGCTTGCGCTCTGTGCATTCATACACACAGATACACACATTTCCCCCCATGTCTTCTCCCCCACTCACACACACAAAATAAAATAAATATTTACTGTCATGGAACTTGCTCTGTAGACCAACCAGGCTGGCCTTGAACTCACAGAGATCCCCTTGCGCCTCTGCTTCCTAAGTGCTGGCATTAAAGGTGTTTGCCACCACTCCTAGCTTGTTTCATAATTTTACAAACGTTTGCACACACATCATTGGAATTACTTGATGCAGGCATTAAATTATTTATAACTGAGGAAATTGAGCTGGGACATTGTTCAGCAACATGACCAAGGCCCGACACTACACCATGAAAGGCAAAACGAGAATTCTTGTTTCAGCGTTTTGTTATTTTTTTTCTTCCATTAGTAAAAACTATATCTTTGATTAGTTACCAGCATTCTCATTCTATAGTTCAATATATAAAGGCAAAATAAAAGAATCTTAACATGTTTGTCCAAAAACATGGTGTAAGAGGAATAAGAGTAAGGAAAAATAAATGCAAACCCTGCCTCCAAATGCTTTGCCTTCAAATTACTTGACCACAATAATTGTGAGTGAAGGCTGAAGAGCTAGTTGTTCAGTGCACACTGTCCATTACTGCTCTTAATAAGGTTTGCCCTACTTAAAAGATTTCCACTAAAATCCATTTCTTCTTGGCAAACACTGGAGTCTTTGTATAATTATTTTTCTCCTTGAGAAATATTGCAAGCAACTGAAAAAATTCAAGGTAAATAACAGAAATGGAGCATATTTTAAAATAATGATAAAGCCAGAAAGCCTCAAATCGTAATGCATAAGTAGAGGATTACTTCCATCACAAAGCTATGTAGTATATAACCATTATGTGTCCAATCATTATGAAGTGAGTATAGAGAATTTGGTTAGCGTTACACAGTTTCACACAGTTTTTTTCTATCCCCTTTGCAGGGAGGGACTAGGCCTTTCAAACAGACATTTGTTTTAGAATTTTGACTCACAGAGACAAACAATATCTTTATGACTCTGAGTCTGTAATTTGGGCATTTTCCTTCTCCCTGTCTCTCTCCCGCCTTCTTCCCTTTCTCCTAATGGCAGACTTGTTGTAGCAAACTTGAGGCCCAGGTGGAGAAGTGGTCAAAGGCAGATTGCATTTTCTAGTATTTGATATTTGTGATGCCAGCTGTAGGCCAACCACTTTCCAAGACACTTTCCATGTTTTAGCAAGAAATTCTCAAATACTTAGAAACCCCTCAGACTTAAGAAAACCAGAACGGGGTTGGTCCTATTACTCAACTCTTTTTTTTTTTTTTTTCCCACCAAATAAACTCTAGTTCTGGGGATAGATTACTCTTACCTCTGTCTTCTATCCTCCCCACTGCCCCTTCAGCAATTCTCAGTACCTTAGAAGAAGGATGTCTAACAATCTGCAGCAGTCTGAATGCCTGTGCATCTGTCCTTTCTCCACTCCTCAATTGATAAGTTAAATCACCAACGTGATGGTGTCAGGGGATGGGACTCAAGAGAGGGATTTTTGCCCTTATATGAGAGGCCTTAGAAAGTGCCCTTGCCTTTTCTGCCATGTGAGGACACAGCGACTAGATACTCCCTATGAACAAGGACATGGCCCTTTACTAGATGCTAAACTGCTGGTCCTTTGATCTTGAAGTGAGAGCACTTTTTTTTTTTAAAGTTATCAAGTCTATGGTATTTTATTATGGCAGCTCAAATAATATTTTCTTTTTTTCTTTCCTTCTATCCCTCCCTCCTTCCCTTCTTCTTTCATTCCTTTCTTTCTCCTTTCTTTCTTTCCCTTCTTTCCCCCATTCTCCCCCTCCTCTACTCCTCTTCCTCTTCATGGTGGAGTCAGTGTTTCCTTTGGTAGGCTGTCCTGCCTTCAAATGTATGCTCACGCCCCCTTCCTGCCTTCCCTTCTAAAATGCTGGGATGGCAGCTGTGTGCCGTCATGACTGCCCTGATAATATCCTTTAATCAGCTAATGGTCTACTTAAATCAGAAAGAGCTGATCTCTATTATTCCTGCCAATACCCTTGACCACAATAGACACCCCGTGCTTGGGAATCCATGCCTCCCCATGGTCCTATGAATCACAAGGACACAGCTCAGCATACACAGTTACTAGACTGCCCTTGAAGACAGTGAACATTTTGGCATTTTGAAAGTTCTGTAATAGGACGAATAATGGTTGTTCTTGTTATTATTTTTTTAAAAATTTATTTAACTTTATTTTATGTGCGTTGGTGTGAAGGTGTCAGTCCCTTGGGACTGGAGTTACAGACAGTTGTGAGCTGCCATGTGGATGCTGGAATTTGAACCCGGATCTTCTGGAAGAGGAGCCAGTGCTCTTAACCTCTGAGCCATCTCTCCAGCCCCGTTCTTGTTATTTTTTGAGGTTTTGAGAAACTGCTAGTGGTTGAGACTATTATTTTTCTTGGAAATAAGATAAGCAAACATTACAGAATATAAAATCATTTAAAAGTAAAGTTGTTACATTTTCTCCCAATCTGTGTTACTTTGTTGTTACTCTGACCTCTTCCTATCCATTTCTAACCTAGACCATCTCCAAATTTACAATCCTCCTGCCTCGACCTTCTGAAGGTTGGGATTACAGATATGTGCTTCTGTACTTGGCTCAACTTCACCTTCATAACATCTATACTTTGATTTTATATACTTTGGAGAAAAAACCTTCAATTAAGATATAGTTACATCTGTAGCTATATAATTTACAAATGTTAGGGGTCAAGCTGCATATGCCATTTCAGAATCTGCTTGATTAGGAGTACTGTGAATTTCTTTCCAGATATATCACTTTACACGATTGCACACTTTTGCATTGTGAAGAAGTATCACGCTGTCAGCAATAGATTTTGCCAGATATTTTAGTTTTTTTTAAAAAATATTTTTATGGTTTATTTAACTTTATTTTATGTGCATTGGTATGAAGGTGTCAGATCCCCTGGAACTAGATCTTCAGACAGTTGTGAGCTGCCGCCATGTGGGTGCTGGGAATTGAACCAGGGTCCTCTGGAAGAACAGTCAGTGCTCTTAACCACTGAGCCATCTCTCCAGCCCCCAGATATTTTAGTTTTAATAGGTGTCTTAAGGGTTTCTATTGCTATGATGAAACACCATGACCAAAAAGCATGTTAGGGGAAGGAAGGGTTTATTTGACTTACACTTCCACATCATAGTCCATCACTGAAGGAAGCCAGGACAGAAACTCAAACAGGGCAGGAATCTGGAGGCAGGAGCTAGTGCAGAGGCCGTGGAGGGAGGCTGCTTACTGGCTTGCTCAGCTGCTTTCTTACAGACCCAGGGTCACCTACCCAGGGGTGGTCCCACCCACAATGAGCTGGGCCCTCCCCCATCAATCACTAGTTGTGAAAGTCCTTACAGCTGGATCTTATGGAGCCATCTTCGCAGCTGAACTTCCCTCCTTTCAGATAACTCGTTTGTGTGTCAGCTTGACATAGACTAGCAAGCACAATAGACAATACTGTTTAAAACTGAATATTTAATCACTGACTACTTCTGATTATTTCTCAAAAGTAAATATTAGAGATGGAGTTTTTTAAAACAGAAGATATGTTTATTTTTAAGCCTTTCTTATATTTTTCCACATTGCTTCCCAACTGTTACCATGAGACTGCATACTTCTACCTTCAACAACTCCTTGTCAATCAGAAGATTGACAACTAGCGAGATAGCTCTTTTATCGACTACTAATGAGGTTACACATTTTAATTTATCTTTGGCGTTGTGCTCTCCTTTTGTGAGTTTCTTGCTCCTAAAAGCATTCATTTTTCTTCTGTGTGGATGTGACATTAAACACTTGCATGTTGAAATGCACAGAAGCAAACTCAAATTCTGAAAGCAATTATCGCCTCCCGCCTCTCCCAGAATTGTCATCATTTGGTTTGCTGTTCTCATCCAACTATTTGGATTTTTACAAATTACTTCCTTTCTTCAGTAGCTTTCTAAGTGATAATTATTCTTTTATTCCCCCTCTCAAGAATATTTTAGATTTTCAAAATGTAGTTGTTTTTGCCAAGAAATGCTCTACTCAGATTGAGTTATTTATTTTAAATTTGGAAGCCTGGAAATTTACACTTATTTAGGAAAAAATTAAGCAAGCAGTACCAAAACATAATCTATCTTACCAGCTTCCCCCTTAGGCTAAAGATATTACCTTTTAAAAATTATGTTGTAGGATAGTTTCTATTTAAAGAACATATAACACGTTAAGTAAAATAGTGACGGCACTGCCATTTGTCACAAGGTAGAAACTCAGAGGAAGGAGAATCAGTATGACAGCTGCAGTGCTCACTGCCTGTTTTCTAAACACTTGGCTATTTTTGTTGTGCTGTTTTCTTATTAGATAGGGTCTCCTGTGCAGTAGTCCTACCTGGACTGGAGCTTGCTGTGTAGACCAGACTGGGCTCAAACTTGCCTCAGGCTTCCTGCTTCTACCTCCAGGAAGCTGGGGTTACAGGGGTGTGTTATGGCATTTGGCTGGGCTTAGCTGTTTTGCTGCTGACCTTAAAGTCCGATATTACTGCAAAATCCATCATCACCCACTCCAACAGCCGACTCACTGGGTGCTGGAGGTTGTTGTTATCAGTAACACCAGAGGAGAAACTCTTAGGGGTTTTGATGGTGCTCATATCTCCACCTTATTTTTAGGACTCTCAAGCAGTGTTCAGGACGTTAGACATTCCTTTACTTTCAGTGTCTCTGTGCACACAGTCACCTCTCACATCTTAGGACCTTTCACCCAGATATTTCCTGTGCCTCCACTGACCATATGGTCTTTGCTTTTTTGAGAGTCCTAATTTCAGGTATCCTGTCCAGCTGCCAAATTAAATGCCAGACCATATGCTTCATATTTATTTAGGGGAAATGTATCAATTACCTAGACTTCAGTTCCCTAAACTCTGCTTATCAATATTTGTTAGACAGTTGATGAAATTTATTCCTCAAAGTGCAGTTTAGATGTCTTCTTCCTTGGGAAGCTTTCCTCTCTTAAATGCCCTCTTACCTATGATGATGGATTTCCCTAGTGTATTTGGGAAAAGTGAAAACCGAAAGGGGTTGTACCACATGTATTCTGATTTTATCCCCTTCTGCTCTGCTGTTCAGGAAGGCATCCCCTGCCTAGGCAGAAGATACCTTCATTTTTATGCTGCTAAGTGTCTGAATCAGTCCTTCTTCCTTCTAGTAGGTCTGTGGATCTGAATAGTCTTAACAGGCCACTTCCTGTCTTGCCTGTTCCAGTCTAGAATACTACAGGGAAGTTACGGGGATCCCATCCCAGGTAGTCTTTCCACTCTTAAGTACACACGTGTAATTTAGATGTTTGATGGTGTGTATGTGTGTGTATGTGTGTGTGAGAGAGAGTGAGACAGACAGAGACAGAGACAGACACAGAGTTGACAGAGACAGACACAGAGTTGCCAGGTCAATGCTAGGGATCCAATCTAGGTCCTCTGGAAGAGCAGCAGCAGCCAGTGCTCTTAATCACTGAGCCATCTCTCCAGGCCCCTGTCCTATAATGTTTTAATTTCATTTTGTGCCAGGGATTTGTTATATAAAATTGCCTAGAAAATATTTCTTTTCCTTCTAATTGATACCACTTTGGAAACTGATGTTTGTCCATACATGTGCCTAAATGTCTCTCAGATTCTTAGAATGCTGAAGTTACTCATCCTTAGTCACCTGCCCTTAAATGTACACACACACACACACACACACACACACACACACGTGCGTGCGCGGGGTTGGGGGAGATGTAAATGGTTTTTGTTGGAGCCATCACTCCAACCCATTAATCTTTATTCCCCTCACCTCTCTTCCCCTTCCCTTCTCCTTCTTCTACCCACCTCTACCTCCCCGCTTCTCACTCCTTGACCCATACGATCCCTCTGACTTTTTTTTTTTTTTTGGCTGAAGAAATGGTTCAGTGTGCAAAGCTGTACAAGCATGAGCATCTGCGTTCAGCTCTCCAGAATTCATGTAAAGCTGGTGTGGTCACCAGAGTCTGTAGCCCCAGAGCTCCTAGGATGAGACGGGAAGTGGAAGCCAGTGAATCACTGGAAAACAGGCTAACGACAAAGAGACCCTGTTTCAAATAAAGCTTTCTCTTTAGCTGGGAATATGGATGGGTGCCCGGCTCACACCGCTCGGCTCTCACAGTGCCACCGCCTGCACCTAGGGCGAGCAAAGCCACAGGAAAAGCTCGAGTCTTTCTTTGAGTGTAGAAACTCTTCTTACACAGCGCATTCATCTTCTTAATGAAGAAGATAAACTTACCACTTTCAGCTCTCCTGACACAATGGACCTAGTTTCCACAGGAATACTTACTTTGCTAGCTAATAGTCCATTTGACTGAGTGTCAACATGTTAGCCCAATTGTGCCAAACTCTCCCATTCAGCTATTTTGAAACAGATCAGAGAGATTCTGATGATTTGGTAAGACCTGAGGAACGACACCCAAGGCTCCAAATACAAATTTACTCATATGCACACGTGTAACATAAGGACTTGGGATGTCACTCTTTGGTAGAAGAATACTTGCCTACCATGCTCTGGGTTTAATCCCCAGCACTCAAACAAACACACAATGTTTTATCTACACTCGATTGAATGGATTTTTGCTATTGTCATCGAATGATTTTTAAAACTTGTTATTCTTGATACCCACTTTTCCCCCTTTTACCTCCATTATTTTTGCTCTTGTTCCTTCCGTCAAGTATATCTTATTCTAATCTTAATCTTTCAGAATTCTGCTATTTCAAATCCCAATGCCTTCTCTGTATAACAGACTTCCACTTTGTATCAACAATGATTCTTACATAGATTTCATCATAGAGCAGTTTGAATGCATGCCTCTCCTGGCCAACTGTTCAGGAGACTTATGAGGATAGAAAGCCCAGCACACCAATCTTCATGTCTGTCCACTGAGACAACACATGGCATTTTATGGCATACGTCTGGCAGAATGACATGTAAGCCTTGGTCAGCCTAATGAATAGCCAGCAGCCTTAAGAACACCTACATGTCAAAGTGGAGTATATCATCAGTAATATACTATAGCTGCTCTCTCATACTCAGTATTTATGTATTCCCCTATTGGCTTAGGTACACTGTCTTGCAGTGAGATAATAAAATTGATGAACTGGTGGTGTCTAAGAATGGAACAGGAGGCTGAGGAGAAAAATTTAAGTTAATGGACCCCAGATGCAGAGGGAAAAATTCAGTCCAGAAATTCCTAGGTTGTGTTCAGTTCACCATAAGAACTACACAGTTAATCAAAGAGCCCACGATTATATTGCATAATAAAAATATTGATGACAGTGAAGAAGATGGCAATGGTGATACTGACGTCTAAACAACTCATATTTGCTTAATACAAATAATATTATTTCTGAATGTGACTGAAAATTGTAGTTAAGAAGGTATTTATGTATTTTCATGTTATATATATATATATATGCATTTCATAATGGTGAGTTTACAATTATTCTAAATTATTTTTTTTGAAACAGAGTCTCATTATGCAGTCCTGGTAAGCCTGAACTCACTATTTAGCCCAGGCTGGCCTCAAAATTGCAATGATCTCACTGCCTCTGCCATCCAACTGTTGAGATTAAAGGTGTGTGCCACCACAGCTGGCTAAATTTTTGTTTAAATATATTAACCTTATATGGTTAACACTTCGAAACTCTTCCATGAAATGGTTTGTCTTATGAGCAGTCAGGCCCTCAATACACTTGCCCTTTTCTCTTTTGGTATTTGATTGGCAAAATCTCTAGCTGGTGAAGCACAGTTTCTCCTCTATTTAGTGCCTAAACATCTGGAAAAAACAAGTTCTCATGATGACTGAACTAAATTTTAACTTATGACTTCAAGCCTCAACTAGATACTCAGTATTGCCCAGGGGTTCTTTGCATGTCCTTAAGTCATTTGATTCTGCCACTCTTCCAGATAACACTCTTAACCTTTAAGCCTCTTTTTCGATTTTCCACCTCAGCTGATGACTTTGCTTCTTATTTTTGTGAGAAAGAAGAGAAAAATTAGCCGGGCGGTGGTGGCGCACGCCTTTAATCCCAGCACTTGGGAGGCAGAGGTAGGCGGATCTCTGTGAGTTCGAGACCAGCCTGGTCTACAAGAGCTAGTTCCAGGACAGGCTCCAAAACCACAGAGAAACCCTGTCTCGAACCCCCCCCCCCAAAAAAAAAAAAGAAGAGAAAAATTCCACCCTGTCACTGCTTCTGCTCTACCTACTGACGTCTTATCTGCCCTTATGTTACGAAAGCTTAACTGTTCCTGTTTTCTATGAGACACAGACATAACTCTCTTCCTGTGCTCTGGGCCTTAATTCTCTTTTGCTCTTAAAATTACCCCCTATCTTTCATTGACCAATTCGTTTCTTTCTTATAGGTTAATTAATTGATAAATACAACAAACATCTCTTATTTAATAAAGAAGTCTTCTAAGCTCATGTCCCTCGTCAGCCGCCGCTCAATTTCTTCACTCCTTCAGGAAAATCACAGGAATGCTAGTCCTCGTGCTAGCATTTCTAACGCCATCTTATGTTTACTCCAGGAAAGCTATTAGAATTCACTGTCCCACCAGTGATGGGTGCAGCAAGCATATCATGCACCTTCATATCACCAAACTGTAGTTGGTCGCTTTACTCTGTTTATTCTTTGCCTCTTTTATGGGCCCACCACCCAGCTCCCAAATAATCTCTAATGGAGACTTAATTCTTACTTATGAATGCCCAGCCTTAGCTGGGCTTGTTTCTAGCCAGCTTTTCTTAACTTGAATTATCCTGTCTATCTTTTGCCTCTGGGCTTTTATCTTTCCCTGTTCCTTTAAACCTTTCTCTCCTTCTTATTCCATGGCTGGTTGTGTTGCTGAGTGGCTGGTCCTTTCTTTTCTTGCTCCTTGAATTCCCTTTTCTCTTTTTCTCCTTCTATTTATTCTTTCTGCCTGTCAGCCCCGCCTATTCTTTCTCCTGCCTAGTTATTGGTCATTCAGCTCTTTATTAGACCAGTCAAGTGTTCTAGATAGGCAAAGTAACACAGTTTCACAGTTAAACAAATGCAACATAAAAGAATGCAGTGCATTTTTTTGCATCATTAAACAAATGTTCCACAGCATAAACAAATGTAACGCATCTTGGTAATAATATTCCACAGCACCAAACCTAGTGCTGATCTCTGTCTTTATCATGCATGACTTCATTGGAGTAGCTAATGCAAATGATCTCCTGGAACACATTGACTTCCAAGAAGCTTCTTTTGGTTTTCCCCGCCATGTTTTTGGACACTTCACAGTTTACTTTGTTGGTTCCTCCTTACAGACTCTGAAAAATGTCAAATTTGGAGTGTCCTGAGACTCAATACTCAGTTCTCTTTTCTCTCTTTCTTTATCCCCCAGGAACTTTCAGCCAGATTCACAACACACACACACACACACACACACACACACACACACACACTTTTTCTTTTTTATATATAACAGAATTCTCTATTGGTTCTTTGGGAATTTTACAACATGAACCCTAATCCTACACACTTCCAGTCCCCTCCATATCTGCCCTTCACCCCTGCAGCATCCTCCCCCAAACTAAAAACAACAACAACAAAAAAGTCACCTCACTTCTCTGTCTTTCCCGTCTCTCCAACACCTCTTCATTAGTCCTAGTGGCATTGAGAACTGCAGCACGCCATGCATCACACCCTTTTGTCCAATCTGCCCCACCTGCACATGCTCACTGCAATGAATCATTGGTCTGGTTCAAGGCTCCTGGCCCCTGGCACACTATCATCACTGGACCCTCACTGAAACCTTTTTTGGATAGCCTGCTCTTTATTTGAATCATGGAGGTCATGTGGTGTGAGTCCCTTTGAGAACTCCAGCAGGCTATCAATGGGGTAGATATCAGGATGGGTCAAAGTAAGGCCCATTATGTGGGTCTGGGTGGTAGCTGGGCTGGTCAGTCCAGGCCACTGGGACTGCCTCTTTCAGGCAAGGGACAGAGCCAGCTCTGCTAGGTCCATGTCATAGGGGCCAGCTCTCGCATGCAGGTAGCAAGGGGTGGGGCCTGCTTTCTCCTGAATACTGGGGTGTGTGTGTGTGGGGTGTGGACACAACTCTTATGTGAGGGGTGGGACTAGTTCTCCTGTTGCATTGTTCAGCGAGGGGCAAGGCCAGATATCTCAGGGCCATTGAAGGATGGGACTAGCTCAGCATGGCCCTCATATTTCAACAGTCATGGTTCCTATGGTCCCTGTGGCAGTACAGGCCAAGACCATCAACACATACCCTAGCTTCAGTAGGAACATGAACCCAGTCATGGCCTTCAGCAGCAGCTTGGCCCACATGTCACATGGTCCCAGTGGCAGTGCCTAGAATATAAAAAAGAAAAATGCACCAAGAATATGGGACTAAAAACTAACTAGCCAACCAAACAAAAACCCCAAGAGTCAGCATGCATGAGTTTACAGTGGCTAAAATCTTTGGACAACTTGAACATTAAATAAAATAAACATAAAAGCAGATCAGATTAGGGCCAGGGATGGCTCACATCCCTGTCAGGAGGCTGAGGAAGGAGGAACCTGAGTTTGAGGCCAACCCAGGCTACATAGTGAGATCTTATTTCAAAATAAAAATAATGTGTTATTCCCCTTTGTATGCTATGAATACCATTGGTTAATAAAGAAACTGTCTTGGGCATGCATAGAGCAGAATAGAGGTAGGTGGGGAAATTAAACTGAATGCTGGGAGACAGAAGGTGGAGTCAAGGAGAAGCCATGTAACCTCGCTGGATACAGACACCAGAACTTTACCCGGTAAGCTACAGTCTCATGGTGATACACAGATTAATAGAGATGGGTTAATTAAAGATATGAGTTAGCTAGAAATATGCTTAAGCTATTGGCCAAACAGTATTGCAAATAATATGGTGTGATTATTTTGGGGTTGAGCAGCTGGGAACAAACAAGCAGCCTACCTACTACAAATTGGTGCTCCAATGTATGCTAGCTAAATCCACATAAAACCTGAGAGGGCTTGGAAAGGAATTCTAGACACTAAAAAACAAAATTTAGCCACATTATTTTCCGAATGGGTTCTGCTTGTTGGAAGCATGCTGTGGCTCCTTTAAGAGAGGTCTTACAGATTCAGTGGTAGCAGAAAAAACAGCTGTGTGGTTTTGAAACAGCGGCTTCCTGGGCTGTTCTGCCAGTATGAACTCTGACAAGGTCTGGCTATGGAGCATTTCAATGGAGTCTGTGAGCAGAGTGCTACAACTTGCTTAATGGCAACACAGACTTGCTACAACCCAACCCTAGATCTGGGGCAGAGAGAATAGCTCTCAGAAACAATGAACAGACTTCTGCCCTGTTGGACTGGGCAGAACAAGCAGTTAGGGCCTTGTTTGCCTTAGCAATACTGTCGCTTAGGATTTCAAAAAGCACTTATGATTTTAAGAAGTGCTCCTAGACAGAAAAAAATTATAGATACACAATAAAGGCAGATTCAGATAAAAAAGACTTCTAAATGGGTCATAGTGTGGATAAATGTATATAGGCTTGGGAGAGAAAGAAAAAAGAATATAGACAGTTATAAAAAGAAGTAAATGATTTAAAAAAGGTAAAGTCTTTAAAGAGACAGAGTACAGACAGCCATAGATTAAAGGAGTAAAGAAAAATAAGCCACATAAATATGTAATATACACAGAGAGTCTGATTTATGTATAGTATTGTGTTTTCTTTGAATTTTTTGACTGTGAAGGAGCTAAGTACAGAGAGATATTTCATTGTATGAGTTGCTAAGCTAAAACAGAATATATATTTTAAAAGTATCATGATTCCAAAGTTTGGGTCTAAGGATTTGTTGCTTTGGAAAAGAGGTTCTTTTTTTGTTTCCACAGAAAATGAGAACCTGTGGAATCCTTCTAGATTAATGTGGTTTGATGGACCAAGACCCCTAAAAGGTTGCTGTGAACACCCCCCCAAAATTGCTTCACCCAACAAAAGCAGAAAGCAGTTTGAAGAGAACAACACTCATATTCCCAAAAATTGTTTATAAATGTTTGTTTACATTTAAAGGGGGATATGATATAAAGATGAATACTTTGTATTGGTATGGATCTTGGTTTATTGATACAAATTTAAGGTCAATTTTGTTATATATATTTCTGCTCTTGATTAAGGTATTGTGTTTGTGTTGTGGAGTTACAAACGGTTGTGAGCAGTCACGTGGATGCTAGGAATTGAATCTAGGTCCTCTGGAAGAGCAGTCAGTGCTCTTAACTGCAGAGCCACCTCCTCAGTACTTGGTCATTACTCTTAAATATCTAAGGGAAAAATTTGTTTTTACAACTTTCCTGTAATCTTTAAGATTTATTTACTTATTTATTTTTAGGGTTTCTTTGTATAGCCCTGCCTGTCGTGGAATTCTGTAGACTAGGCTGTTGTTGAACTCAGAGATCTGCCTGTCTCTGCCTTCTGGGATTATGGGATTACAGGTGTGCACAACCACACCATTACTGCTTTAAGTTACCATGCTGTTTTATCCAGCCATTTAAACTAAATTTCTAACTCAGAACCTTGCTTCTAGCCTTGCTTCTGCACTATTAAACCTTAACACTGTAGAAACATTGGTCTTTTCAAAGGGTAGAACTAATGTCATTACTTCTCTACTCAAAATGGCCTTCCATCAATTTAAAATAAAGCCTTAGCTCTTTTCACGGTGTTCTAGGCTGCCTCTAGAAGGGCTTTCAACTACTTTTCCAAACTTGTTTCCCATCACTTTTCCTTTCATCTTGGTCTCAACCATATGGGGCTTCCTCTGTGTTTCAAGAGCATCACGGGCTGTCATCTCAGGGCACTTGCTCTTCAGCAGTCCTCACCTCATCAGCATCTGCCCAGACTCTTTCCTGACTACCCTATCTACAGTGATGCTTTCTATTCCTTTACAGTGCCCTGCTTTTCTTCATTGCATTGACCATTGACAGACATTATAAGGTCTAATTTTTATTATTGATTGATGGTGTTTCCACAAATATCTGAGGCCCAGGCTTTTTTCTGTCAAATTTATTGCTGTATTTCTAATGTTTAAATGGTACCTCTTAACCAAGAAGTACTTAGTAAATATGGTTCAATTCAACCACTGTGACCAAATGAAATTATTCAGTAAGCTTTGACCAGGAAGGGAGGACAGGACTTTGAATAAATATCATTAAAAAGGCAGGATTTTGATGGGCAAAAGAAGATGAGTCAAGGTTAAAATACATACATACATACATATATATGTATATAATACATAATAAAAAACAATAACCAAGGTCAGCCCAATGATATAATATATATACGTGTGCAAGTCATGTATGTATCTGTTCACATGAGTGTGTGTCCTTACTTTAAGAGATTATTATTGTGTGGGAAAGACACAGGTACATTATGGCCACTTTTAGCTCATCATCTGGCTTGCACAGAAAACACCATCTGCTGAGCCATCTCGCCAGACCCTCCATGTTCTATTTTGAGAAAAGGCCTCTCACTGAACCTCAACTGTCTTGCTAGTTTGACTAGCCAACAACCTCCGTGATTTGCCTTTCTCTGCCTCTAGCACTGGGGTTACAAATGAGCACTAGGGTGGTAGGTTTTGCATGTGGGTGCTGGGGATCTGAACTCATGTCTTTATGCAGCTAGCTTTTTAACCACTGAGCCATCTTCTGAGGCCCAAGGTTGTTATGTTTGTTCTAATAGAAGGGGGAGTCAGAAGGGCATTATGGCAGGGGTATGAATGTATGATATACCTGTATTTCCCATTCCTTTTCTCTGTTTAGATATTTTGAAGGAAACCAAAGCCTTTGGAGAAAGACATAAAGCATTCAAAAGTTGAACTCAGTAGTAAGCTGCATAAAATACTCAATGGGATTATTCCATAAATTAAAAGAGGTAGCCATATATCTAGAGGGACATCTGATTTTTAACAAAGAAAAAATAGATTTTGTTTTGGAATGGAGACTTCAGGGTCTGTTAGAATAAGGTTTCTTTAGCTGTCGGAATTTGAGGTTGAGTGGAAAAGAGAATGTAGGGATGAATTAAAGCAACATTTGATCACAGTACCTATATTTGCTTTGTATATTAAACAAAGCTGTTATCGTTTATAAGTTTGCCGTACTCTTGTTTAAAGAATAGGGTCTAATACAGATAATTTTTCTTTGAAATTGTGCTACTCTAGGTTAAACATGTCTCTGTTAAGTAAACCTAGCTATTTGAACCTTAAAGCATTAAGAAGTGTAACAGAAGGCTACATAGGAAGTGTTGACCTAAGCAGGCTGCAGAAGGTGTGATATTCGGAGTGAAATGCCAGACCACCAAGCAGAAATTCAAAACAAGTTTCCATCGTCTAGGTGCTTCTTAAAAACCACAAAGGTCACTCAGTGGAAACAGAGAGCATGTGTGGCAGATGTTCTTTAGGAGGGTCTGACTGTGCATTCCTTGGCCCCTCTCAGCAGGATGAGGAGCAGGCCCTTGCCCTTTCAGTTTAGGCTTTCTTAGTGAATCTTAGAGAACTATAGTTGTAAGGCTTCTCAAGGGAATTTTGAGGGTCAGAAAGTGAATGCCTAGCAACCTGATACTTGCTCTGTAGACCAGGCTGGCCTTAAACTCACAAAGATCCATCTGCCTCTGCCTTCCCAGTGCTGGCACTCTGCCACTTTCACCTGGTTACCTTTATCTTATCAGGGAGGATCTACCCAACAGCCCCTTCTGTTGGTCAAGAAAAAGAATGCATAATGCATTTGATGGGCCAGATATAAGCTACAAAGAAAGGAAAGCCAATATGGAGATCCTTTATATTTTTGCCCAAGAAAACTGCCTGAGATGTCAATTAGGCTGAAAACAAGAACAAGCAACAACAATAACAACAGGAAAAAAAAAAAAACCAACAACAACATGGCATAGATGAAAAGCAAGCAAGCAAATAAACAAATACTTTTTCCAGACAAAACAAAGAAAGCCATCATAGTAATGGAGAAGTGGCAGCAAGAGAAATAAAATATATGGTTCATATTACAGAAAACAAAGGAGTTGTACTTTTTAGTGTCAGGCACTGAGAAACTCACATGAACGCCCACAGGAAAGAACCAGCGTCAAACACCTGCCAGTCTCAGAGAACACAAAGCCATGTCAGTGCAGTCCACCCAACCAGGACGTATCTGTACCAGGCTTTTTCTTTTGGACCACCAACCAGCTCCCAAATCTTGACACAGAGACTTATTACTAGTTTTGGATGCTTAGCTTAGTTTAGGCACGTTTCTGGCTAGCTCTTCTAATTTAAATTAATCTGTTTTTCTTTATCTACTGTTTGCCTCGGGGCTTATGACCTTTCTTACTTCTGTATATCTTACTTCCATTGCTTCTCTATGTCTGACTGGTGGCTGTCTGGCTTCTTGCCCTGGCATGTCCCTCATTTTCTCTTCTCTCTCTAGTTCTTCTTCTCTCAAGCCTAGATTTTTCCTCCTATTTATTCTCTCTCCTTGCCAGCCCTGCCTATCCTTTCTCTGCTTAGTTATTGGCTATTTAGCTCTTTATTAGACCAAGCAGGTGCCTTAGGCAGACAATGTGAAACAAATGCAACATATCTTTACATAATTATTAACACACATCTTTACATATTAAACAAAGGCAGCATAAACAAAAGTAACACATCATTACACAGTTAAAGTAATATTCCAGAGCATAAACAAATGTAACATGTCTTTGCCTGGTTAAAGCAGTATTCCATAACACCCATCTGCTCCCTTTTTCTTTTCTCTCCCTGAACTCCAACCCTGAGTTTCTAACATCAGCCACTGAGAAGGGAAGAACTTGAAGAGGAAAGAAAAAGTGATGTGGGATTTCCCTCTGAATCCTGTGGATACAATTGGTTAATAAAGAAAGCTGGCTTGAGCCTATGGCAGGGCGTAGGCCGAAGGCAGAACAGAATGCTGGGAGTAAGAGAAAAGCCATGCAGCTCCTGCCGGTGACAGATGCTGGACAGAACTTTGCCAGTAAGCCACTGCCACGTAGTGACACACAAATTAATGGAGATGGGTTAAATTAGTATGTAAGAATTAGCCAATAGGAAGCTAGGGCTGCCAGGTGGTGGTGGTACACGCATTTAATCCCAGCACTTGGGAAGCAGAGGCAGGTGGATCTGTGTGAGTTCCAGGCCAGCCTGGTCTACAAGAGCTAGTTCCAGGACAGCTCCAAAGCTACAGAAAAACCCTGTCTCGAAAAAAACCAAAAAAACCAAAACCAAAAAAAAAAAAAAAAAAAAAAGCTAGAGCTAGTAGGTTAAAGTGATTTAAATAATTTATTTTGGGGCTCCGAGCAGCCAGGGACCAACAAGCGGCCCCTCCTACTATGAAAAAGGAAAAGGAAACTGCTTGCATTCCTTTCCTCTAAAGCTTTCCCTTCTAGTGTCAACTGAGGTTGAATTTTTGTGATTTAAAAATGTAAGACTTTCTATTTTCTACAAGAAAACAAAAAAAGTCATGAGATTTGCTGGAATTTGCACCAGCAGTAGGGGGCAGGGGAAATCCTGACCCACTGAGATAATTCAAGAATACAGTTATGTTTTGACTACTCTCCCAGTTCACAGTGGCCTAACTGTGAGGTGGAGACCTTCCAGACCTTGAAAGCATCCTAACTACACATTAATAAAACAAGAGCCTTACACCAGGCAGTGGTGGCACGTGCCTTGTTTAATTCCAGCACTCGGCAGGTAGAGGTACTAGGTTCCCTGAGTTCTGAGGCCTATGGAGTGAATTCCAGGACTGCTAGGGGTAAACAGAGAAATTTTGTCTTGAAAAATCAAAAACCAACCAACCAAACAAAAAAAACCCAAAAGCCTTGCAATTCTTGTACTTGTTCTATTCGCCAACAACTACAGTAGACTCCTGAATTAAATGACATACAAAGCACTCAATTTTTATGGAATAAATAAACATTTGATCCCCAGCATTGTAAAAACAATCAAACAAAAGAACCTCTCAAGACAAAAATTAAATCTTACATTTTACATGAAAAAGTCATAATGGAAATCCATTAATCTTCACAATTAATATAAGGATAGAAAGGGAAATAAAGATTGTGATGAAAAAGTTCAATCAAATGGCGTGAAAAATGCAAGCGCTTGCAAAGAACCAACCTGTCTCCGTCTTAGGCTTAAAAGTCATCTTATAGCAAAAGTTCATTCCTGTTTATGATTAAACCTCTGCTGCTCAAGGGTTCTGTACTGCCTGTTCCAGGAATGGCAATCACGTTTTTGTTCCAAAAGTTAATAACCATCTTGCAACCCTACCTTTGTTTCTAAAGGACTGTTATGACTACATGCTGCTACGATCACCTTGCAAGCACATCTTTGTCAGGAGGTGATGAGGATAACGTGTCATGCTTATGCTCTACTCCGGTCGCCCTGCTTATTCTGCCCACCACATCCCCCATTGGACACCCCCTGCCCTGGATTATAAAAGCCTTGTCTTTTTCACAGCCTGTGTTGACCACTCAAACCTTGCCTTAGGGGGAGGCATCCCTTGTACATGAATAAAGAAAGCTTGCTTTAATTAATCTGGCCATGATGATCCAGTTTAGTGGTCTTTCTCCTCCCATCTTTGGGATTAAAACTTGTAACAAAAGGAATATCTAAATGGCCAATTTTTAGTAAAATTTATTTATTGTAAACATATTATATTTATTTATTTGTGTGTGTGTGCCATGACAAGATGCTCAGAGGGCACCTTTGGCAATCTCGTCTTCCATGGTCTGTTCCTGGGACTGAACCCAGGTCGGCAGGCTGGTGTAGCACTTTACTTGACGGGCAATTTGATCGGCCCAGTCATGGTTATTGAGATTAAAAACATTACTGAAATGTTCATGCAAACTTATTTTTAAAGATTTATTTTATATGTGTATGAGTATTTTGCCTATGTGCATTGTGCACTGTGTACATGTTTGGTAGTCAAGGAGGCCAGGAGAAGGTATATGCTACCATGTAGGTGCTAGGAACCCTACCCAGGTCCCCCTGAAAGAGCAGCAAGCACTCTTAACCACTTAGCCACCTTTACAGCCCAAGCCTACTTTTTACTTATTTAGTTTTTGAAGAAAAGATTTATTTTTATTTTATGTATATATGAATTTGTATGCACCGTGTGTGGAGGTCAGTAGACACTGTTGGAGACCCTGGAATTGGAGTTACAAATGAAGAAAGGTGTTCTGGGAGCTGAATCTAGGTTCCATCTCTCCAGCCTTTCATTCAAAGTTCTTACATTTGCTACTGTTGCAGATAGGCTGCATCTAAATGGAGAATTTTCATTTTAAAGGAATTGTATCATTATGAAACTCCTTTAGCTTGTAGGGTGGTCCCTGTTCTCTAGCTAGAGATGGTTGTTAGACTATATCATTACATTTATTTTCTAGGCAGTAGGAGGGAAGAAAGGGGGAAAGAGAGCCCAGTTCCTCTATTTGAAGGAAAGTTCCCCCATTTGGTCATTTCATGGCTGCAAGGGAGATCAAGGACTATAGCCGTTTACCTTTGTTTCTTTAATCTTGAATAAATTGGGAATTCTGTTACTTAAGTGGAAGGAGAGTACAGATACTGAGGCAAGTATTTAGAAGTCTCTTGAAACAAAAGACAAATGTTTAGCAACATGTAAGGAAATTCAGTAACCTGCTATCTTATTTAAGTTTCATCTCACTGAGAAGAGAAAACAGCTTAGAAATTTCTTGCACAGATTTGCGGATGTGTTTCCTCACTCTATCACTCACACAATAACTTAGGAATACCTAGAAAAACGGCATAGTTTCTATTTTTCCAGGGAGGTCATCATCTAGGAGAGAAAGATAGTCATGAACAAAAATAGGATCTTTGGTGGACAAAACTGGACGTCTTAGTTCTTGGGGGACACAAAAGGGAAACATCAGTTATTCTGGGGGGAAAGGGTATGTATTCAAAGTGAGGCAAAAAAATCAGTGATAGGAGCTAGGTGGTGGTGCCACATGCCTTTAATCCCAGCACTTGGGAGGCAGAGGCAGGCAGATCTCCATGAGTTTGAGGCCAACCTGGTCTATAAGAGCTAATTCCAAAATAGGCTCCAAAGCTACAGAAAAACACTGTCTCAAAACAAAATAAAACAAAACAAAACAACAACAACAACAAAAAAAAAACAACACATTGATAGAATTCAATTAATAAGAATTACACAATTTAAAATATACCAATAGGTATAAAGAATAGGAAAGAACAGGGAATGCAGCTCAGTTGGTAGAATGTTTGTGTAGCATGCATAAAGCTGTATAAACTAGGCATGGTAGTTTATACATGGTGGCCTGAAATCTCAGCACTCAGGAGGTAGAGGCAGAGGGATCAAAAGTTCAAGTTCATTTTTGGCTCCATAGGGAGTTTAATGCTATCCTAGGACACTCATGATGCTGTCTCAAAACCAAACAACAAAAATCTCATAAAGAATCCCCTAGTAAGCGTGTTCATTTAGTTGTCATGAACTTGATAACATAATAAATTTCCACTATAATTATACATTTGCTTTTATAGTAGATATACTACCATAGGGCTTAGAAATCTTTTTGTAAATTTATAATTTATTTTTAATATGGCAAAGGTGAAAGATTTAAGAAATGTCTTGGAGGAGGGTCAGAGAGAAGTGGGGAGGAGGCAGATTTAGAAGAGGAAAGTGGTTCCCTTCCTTTTTTCTTTTTTTTACTGTGAAAACATTTGTAATTTTTGAAGTCACTCTTCTTCAAAACATATGCACTTAAGGAATACATCTATTTTTAAATGTCCAAACCCTAGAATTTACTAGGTCTGTTGCAAACACTTCAAGGGATTTTAGATTTTACTGGCAAAGCAGTGCTTGGACAAACTGATTCAGGGAAACCACCAGGGAGGAATTACCCTGCTGACAGTGCTGACGCCACCTCCACAGAGATGCAGGCCACCTCTGACTATAGAGCTTCTTCTCACAATGAAACAGAGAGCTGCTCCGTAGTCAGTGCTGGTGGAAGTGTAAACTGAGGCAGCCACTATGGAAATCAGCATGGAGGTTTCTTAAAAAGCTAGAAATAAAAACTCCCATATGACCCAGCTTTGCCCCTTCTGGACAGTACCCAAAGGATTCTAAGTCCTACCACAGAGATTCTGCACATCCGCGTGTATGTGATATTCACATTAGCCAGGGAATATAACCAGGAATGGATAAAATGTACACACACACACACACGCACGCACACACACACACACACACTTGCACACATACACCCTGAAATTTAATGGGGCTGTAAAGAAAAAGGAAATTATGACATTTGCAGCAAAGTGGACAAAACCGGAAATCACTAAGTGAAGTAACCCAGATTCAAAGGACAAATACTGCATGTTTTTTCAAATATAAATTCCAGTTTTTAATTTTTTATGTGGGTATTTATGTGTGTGTTCTGGTCTAGGTTATGGATCTAGAAGGGGACTGTGGAGAAAATAAAGCCCTGAGACTATGTGTACTGTTGATATGGTCTTGCTAAGGATCCCAATGCCTTGGGCCCAACAGAAGTGGAAAAGCCTTCCCCAGGGGAGGCTCGGAGGGATGGCAAAGCCTTCTTTAAGTCCAAGTGTGAAGGTTAATAATGTGTGCAGAAAATGTCCACTGTAGCTTTCTTCCCCTGGGTGCTCCCATACAGATACTGTTCCTAGTGATAATCTCTAAATTTTTGTCTAGCTGTATGTGATGCCCATAAGTCCTTGTTTAGCTGTATATAAGAATCCTGAGGTGGGGGCTGTGGGGAGGGCTGTGCTTCTCCATCAGAGAGCCCAGACCTCCTCATCCCAGCTTTTCTGTATCCATCTCTGTGTGTTTGTGCTTTCTCATTCCTTTACTGCCCCAATTAGGTCAGTCACTGCAGCCATGCCGAATGTGGAAAAGAGGTCTTAAGGAAGAGGGAAAAAGAGTAATCGAATTTAAGCAACAGGAAAGTAGATTAGGGTTTATTGTGGGGGAGGGGCCTGAAGGAAGCTGGTACGGAAAGGGGAGGAAGACCAACAAAGTGCGTACGCCATAAGGAAGCCCATGACTTAGTATGCTCATTAAGAAAAAATACTTTAGCCGGGCGGTGGTGGCGCACACCTTTAATCCCAGCACTCGGGAGGCAGAGGCAGGTGGATCTCTGTGAGTTCGAGACCAGCCTGGTCTACAGAGCTAGTTCCAGGACAGGCTCCAAAGCCACAGAGAAACCCTGTCTCAAAAAAAAAAAAACTTTAAAAGGTTCCTTTTCTGTGTAGGCATCAGCTCAATTCCAACAAGTTATGTGGGTATTGTCTACAGCAATGGAACCTTGTCAGTTTGTGGAGCAAGCTCGAGTCTTGGGAACAATCTGGGTTGTTTGGGGATTTCCTTGGAATCACGTTGGCCAACAACTCAACTGGATGGAACCCAGTCCCAGTACTGGAAACTTCATTTGGTGACAAGAGATGGTAAGTTGGAACTACATCTCCCGCATTATGTGGAAGCTTCATTTGGATCACCTTCATATATTTTGGGAAGTTTTCGCTGCACTAGGTTTCCATACTAGGTCTCAAATCTAACTGTCTTTCCCCACCCTCCCCCCTCAACCCTATCTCCACTTCAGTCCTATATTCTAGTGTCTTTAGTATAGAAAGATACTCTGCAAGCAACCAAAAGAGAAATGTAAACGCCAATTCAGTCACAAACCCTTTGGCTCTACAACGCTGTCCTACCTGTTAGTGCAATGGTGGCACAAAGCTTGTGGGAGTAACCAACCAATGCCTGGTTTGACTTAAGACCTACTCCACATGATGGAACCCATATCTAAAACTGCTTGGGTGACCAAGAACTTAAGACTAGATAGGCTAGGGACCTAGAATAAAAACTGAATAATATTGGCCTTAAAAGAAAAAGAAAGTGGGGGCTGGAGAGATGGCTCAGTGGTTAAGAGCACTGACTGCTCTTCCAAAGGACCTGGGTTCAATTCCCAGCACCCACATGGCAGCTCACAACTGTCTGAAGATCCAGTTGCAGGGGATCTGACACCTTCACACCAATGCACATTAAATAAACTATAGAAAATATTAAAAAAAAAAAGAAAAAGAAAGTGTACTGATAAAATGACCCCTAATGACATTCTGCTATACTCATAGATAAGTTGCTTCCTCTGCCACCATCAGAGAAGCTTCCTCCGGCAGCACATGGGAGCAAATTACAGACAACCACAGCCAGGCATTGCCACCATCAGAGAAGCTTCCTCCGGCAGCACATGGGAGCAAATTACAGACAACCACAGCCAGGCATTACCTTCGAACACGCAGCTCTAAATGGGATGTCTCCATCAAATCCCTCCTTTCAGAGTGCAGGGAATCCTGCAGAAGAGGAGGCAGAAAGAGTGTGAGAGTCAGAGGGGATGGAGGACACCAGGAGAAAAAGATGCTCTAAATCAACTAAGCAAAGCTATGTGAACTCATGAAGACGGAAGCAGCGAGCACTGGCATCGCGGGTCTGCACCAGTTCTTCTGTGTATATATATAAAATAGCTTTCAGTTTAGTAATTATGGGACTCCTGAGTGTGTAAGTGAATGAGTTTCTGACTCTTGTGCCTTCTCTTGGGTTCTTTTCCCTCCGTTGGTTTGCCTTGTCTAAATCGGATATGATGGTTTTTGTTTTATATTATTATATTTATTCTATTAAAATATTCCTTTTCAATAGAATTCCTTTACATTGTTAAAAATTAATCAAAGTCAGATACGTATGCTAAACTAGACTGACAAGAGAAGACTCTATACTTTCCCTCAAATTATATAAATGCTGGATACTTTAAAAGTTGAAGAACCAAGCAGTGGCGGCACATGTTGCCACTTGGGTGGCAGAGGTAGATGAATCTCTGAGCTTGAGGCCAGCCTAGTCTACAGAGTGAGTTCTAGGACAGTCAGGGCTACACAGAGAAACCCTGATTCGAGAAATCCAAAACCAAAAAGAAAAAAAAAAGGTGAAAAAATATTTTACTGAACTTGAAAAAAAAAATCTAGATAAGAGAAAACAGAAGCAGAGCATGACAGGGAACTTGAGCGCATGTTAAAGCTCAATGGTTCACTTGAACAGAAACTAAACACATGCTGTGAGAGAGAGACTAAAAGGAATGTTTAACAGCAACACGGATAAAAGTTTAAATTACAGTAAGCACAACAATTATGAGTAGAAAAAGTAACATAAAGAAATAAGTTATATAATTTCATTTATTGGAAATTTTCCTAGTTTTGAGATAGGGTTTTGTCCCAGGGCGATTTCAAACTCTCTCTCTACTTGAGGATGGTCTGGAATTTCTTTCATTATCCCATCCTCCAGCCTTGAACTCCATCCAGATGCTGGGTATATTGGTGTGAGCTACCATGCTTGGTTTATGTGGTGCTGGAGTTCAAACACGGGCTTTGGGCGTGTTTCACAACTGCTCTAACAACCATGCTAGATCCCTACATTAAATGTAAACTGATCTATAGTAACAGTAGATCAATGGCTGCCTGAGGATGTGGGAGATCAGGCTGAACGGACCCGAATAACCTCTTTGGGTTATTCTATGCTCATTGTCTTGATGGCAGTGATGTTTTTAGATGTGTATATATGCCAAAATTTGTCAAGTTTTACATTTCAAAAATGTATAGCTAATTGTATGTCAGTTATACCTTAAAAACCTGCTAAAAAGAAATGAAAAAATACATATTAAAAAAGCAAAATCAATATCCAAGTAAATCTAATATGTCCTCCTTCCTACTTATCTTTATACAATCTATTTTTTGAAGGAACTTGTTTATCTATCTTTCAAATTATGAGTTTTATTGATGGCAATAAAAGATTCCTTAGCTTTTAGGGCTAGACATAGAAATGCTTGCTAGTGAGAATTCCTGTGTGTGTGATGGGGGTGGGGAGATTAGGCATATTTTGGTAATTGTTCAAGGTGAGTCATGGGCACAGGAAGACTTATCTGTAGTGTGCTTTCTCATTGGGACCAGCAGCCTGCAAATGACAACAGAGTCTTATTAATTATAAAAGCTTGCCCACTAACTCTTATAACTTAAATTAACACACACACACACACACACACATTGGTTTTTTTCAAGACAGGGTTTCTCTGTAACTTTGGAGCCCGTCCTGGAACTAGCTCTTGTAGACCAGGCTGGCCTCAAACTCATAGAGTTCCTCCTGCCTCTGCCTCCAGAGTGCTGGGATTCAAGGCATGAGCCACTATCACACAATCTTTGAATGTGTTCTTATTCACTCTTAAAGGATGAGTTTACATAGACTTAGTAAGATTTGTCTAGATTTCTTTGAACTTCAGCTCTAAATAAAATGGAAGAAGGAAAGTTTTCTTTCTATATTGTATCTTTTGGTACCTCTCCTTTCTTCAGGTAGCCAGTGTCATCTCTCTCTCTCTCTCTCTCTCTCTCTCTCTCTCTCTCTCTCTCTTTCACACACACACACACCACACACACACACACACACACACACACACACACACACGGTTTCTCTGTGTAGCCCTGGCTCTCCTGGAGCTCACTCTGTAGACCAGGCTAGACTTGAACTCAGAGATTCATCTGCCTCTGCCTTCCAAGTCCTGGGGTTAAAGGTGTGTTTCACCACTGCCCAGCTCACCAGTGCCATTTTTCTTATCTTTCCAGTATCAACAAAATGCAACAAAGCAAAAAATCCAGGTGTGGCCATGCAAGCCTGTAACCCCAGTGCTGGTCAGAAATGGAGATGGGAAGTTTGCTGGAGCTTGCTGGCTGCCAGCCTAGCTAAGAAAACAGAGAGCTAGAAGTTCAGTAAGAGATTGTCTCAAGAGAGTAAGGTAGATCTCAAGATACTCGATAGGAGAGGATTCTCAGTATCCTCCTTTGGTCTCTGAGTGTATACCTAAGCACACCGCAACATGACACACACACACACACAAACGGCAAAATAAAAATATTAAAAAACCCTCACATATTAAACATACACATAGTTACTGATTAGAATCTTGAACCACTATTATTAGAGAAGCTGACTTAAATAGAGCACATAACTTAAATAAAAGTTGTTTTTTTTTTTTAACACTGTAGTGATGTTATGTTTGAGTAACATTACATAGCCTAGCCTGGGAAGGGTTTGGGGAGTGGGCAAGTTCCTTTGAGGGCCATCTAAAGTCTTATCAAATACAGTATATCAGTATATTCATTCCATTGGAAAAGTACCCTTAGAAGAGCATGACTCTTCCTTCCATAGCATGTACTGAAAAATTTAGCCTTGACTGCAAACAATAAGAAGCTAAACTCATTTTAAAAATTATAACTAGCTAAGAACACGTCTTGACTCAGAGAAATGACTAAATCTAGAAGTAGGCCTCGGGCTTAGTTTGAACGCTTTCATGACGCGTCAGTTTCACCTGCAGGCCAGCTTCCTTCATGGTAGCAGCATGGTCTCAGTAACCTTAACCACCCATCAGAGCAGCCAGAGTGAGAAAGACTTCTTATTCTCCAAACCCTAGGTGGGCCTGGGCTCGTCAGTGGCTAATATTGTCGGTTTGACAGGATACAGAATTATCTGGGAGACAAGACTCTGGGTGTGCCTGTGAGGATGATCTAGATTAGGTTAACTGAAGTGAGAAAACTGACTTTAACCGTGAAGTATCACCCTTTTTTGACCTGGGGTCTTGGTCTGATTAAAAAGGAGACAGTGAGCTAAGTGTTCATTGTCCCTTTTGTCAAATAGCTTGGCTCCATTTAGAAGACAGCAGAAGGTAAAACTTATGGCTTTCTCATGTGTGGATTTTCTCATAGAGTCTGACTCTCACTATCTACTCCTTGCATGTTTACAAAGAGACTCCAAAAGCTTAGAAATCAACAGATGATTTGTATTATTTAAATCCTAACTTTATTAGGTATCAAAATTTAAAGCATTCGTTGGGTTAGGGTTAGGGTTAGGAAGGCTCTCAGGGTTCAGAGTTTAACAAAAATACTGCCTGGAAAGAACCCAACAGGGAGGGAAAACCCAGCTTAGTTGGAACATTCTTGCTGTGACCCAGCATCTGTAGGCATTAAGAAAAAACGAGAAAAGAAATTTGGGTTTGAAAGCCCTTTGACAAATGTTACATTTCTCAAAGTAGCTTTTGGATCTGCGTGGGCAATAAGGCCAGGGCAATTGAAGTACTACAACAAAAGAGAATTTTCAACTCAAGAAGTCATTCCAGAGCTCACATCGCTGGATACATTTAACTCAAACAGTAACATTTCTGACTACTTCCCTATAAACCAGGTAGGACACATCCTTGAAGACACAGAAAGGAATGAAGTAGATCCTTCTGGAATCTCTAAAATATTTCACAGATTGAGGTTACATATATAGGTGCCATAAACCTGGGGAAAATATCTTAGGAGATTGAGGGAATGGACAAGTTATTTCTGGCTGCTTGATCTAGAAACGAAGATACTCATTCAGAGTTCAAAGATCAGTACAACATTTGTGGTAGAAAATAGATACTTCTCTAGCTCATCTGTCCGCCAAAATCTCTTCTCTGAAAGGATAAAAGGTGAGACCCTGTTGCCTTCACAGTTGTGTTCAGCGCTTTCCTGTGTGCTCATCTGAGTCTGGAGGAAACAAGCAAGGGGGATGCTTTGCGGAGCAGAAACACCTTCAAAGGACGCAGAATAAGTCCCGGGGAAAAGTTAGTCCTCCGAGGTGACTTACTGGCTGCGCAGACTGGAAATATGTAACACCGGTTTGTAAGGAGAGAATCTCCTCAACAGCGAATTATCTTAGAACTCAGTCACTGCTGGGGCCGGCTGGCAGCACGCCTGCAGGAGGGCCTGGTGCGCTCCTACTCTTCCTGCTCGCCTCGGGTCAGGTTTGTACTCGGCGCTCTCGGGGCCAGGCGGGGTCAGGCGGGGTCAGGCGGGGCTGTGTACGCGCGTGCGCGCCGCCGCCTTGGGCAGAGAAGGCGCCTCCGCCCTCGGGAGCGCGCACGCCGCTCCGGGGGACGGGGGGGGGGGGGACGGGCGCGCGCGCTCACGCCCGCCTCCTCCTCAGTCCGCCCCCTCCCTCGCCTCTTCCTGCCGGGCGGTCCTCTCCCCTCCTCAGCCCGCTCCCTCCGCCCCGCTCCCTCCGCCCTCCCTGGGCTTCGGCGGCAGCGGAGTGAACGGGACGGGCCCGGCCGCAGAGCTCGGGTCGGCGGGTGGGACTAGGACGACTGACAGAGTTGTTGTTCCGGCAGCGGCCGCGGAGACGTGAGGTGAGGTGAAGGCGGCCTTCGAGGGGCCCGAGGGCGGCCTGATGGCAGGGAGGCGCGGGCCGGTGGGTCTGAGGCGTTCCGGGCTGGGGTAGAGAGGGTCCGGGTGCGAGGCCCGGCCCTGGACCGGGATGCTGGAGGACCAGGGCGGAAGGCATCCGGCGGGCTCAGCGCCGTCGGCCGTCTCCCGGACACCCGGGTTCTCCGGGTGGCTGCTCTTCGCGGCGGGGCCGCCGGGCGGGAGGCGGGGTTGGCGCCCCTCACCTGGGGCGGGGTGGTGGCTTGGGCGGCCGCCGCCTCCAACTGTGCCCTCCTGACATTGCCGTCGCCCCCGCCGCCCGCTGCCGGGATGTGGCCGCTGCCGGGTTCACAGTCCCAGACTCGGGGGGCGTGTGGACAGGGTTATTTTCTTCCCCACTTGAAAGCGTCTGTTGGATCCCGTGTCCTTCCTGGCTCTTCCCCTTCCTCCGCCCCGCGCACTTTGCTCCGTTCCTGCTGGCGATGCTTGTGGTTTTGCTGTCTGGGGTAGACTGTTTTTTAGGCAGATCTCTACCTGCAAGAAATGCCCTGCTTCAAAGTTGACCGCGTGGGCCGTGACAGACACCCATCCACACCCCCGCGCTTGTTGTGGGTGCTCCGTGTCTTGATTACTGAGTCCAAGTTTCTGAGACTGGGCTAGTACTTTGCTCTGATCGCCAACGGTGCAAGGCTGGGCAGTGCGTCAGCATGTGAAAAGAGGCCACTGGCCATCGCGGGAGGTGGCCAAGAGAAAGGGGGATGAACTGACAAGAGTTCATTTCTGATCTCAAGACAGTTTCGGTCAGGTGCTGGTGTTTTCTCCTTTGACTTCTCAGAGTTAGTTATATCAGAAAAAGACTCAAATTTAGGCGATTCTTCTTTCAGAATTGATGGTATTATGCAAATAAAATGATCCGCTAACCTTTCATTGATGGCAAGGGCTTGCTTGACATGTTTATTGCTGTTTGAAAACTGATTCTAAAGCCTGCATTATTGTCATTGGGAGATTTAGATGATTTTAATGCATTTAAGTTTTCTTGTGTATGAGAAGAGGTAGGTAGTTGATTGTTACAATCCAGGGAACACAATTTCATGAAAACCTTAGGACTTTTCTAGTAGTGTTTACAGTTGACATGTGCTGCACTTCTGTAGAATATCCAGCAGTGACCAAGTTTGTGGTTAAATTGGAAGTGGGTTTTGCTCTTGGAAAATACTAGTTCTCAAGCTCCCAGGAAAGGGAAATTGGCCTGTGATTAATTATCTTGGTTGAGTGCTCTACATGAAACTGACACTGAGGTTGTAGAAGAAAGGCTAGATGAATTTAATGTATACATTATTACAAAATTGTACTGCTTGGGAAGCTAGCTAAGGCTTTGAGTTAGATTGATGCCCGTACTGAATTAGTTCAAGATGTACTCTAATATCACTAAATAATCTGGAGGAGAAATAGATGTGGTTGTGCATGGCTTAATTTGTGCTCTGGGAAGCTGCAAACATGAGGCAAATAGTAAGCATACAAACCAAGTGCAAAAGATATGACTGGAGATCTAAGAAGTTTCCTACTTTCTTTCCTTCTTTTTTTAAAACATTTGATGAAAAGTTTTGTATATTATGTTTGTGCTGTTCTGAGAATTTTTGGTTGTTTGATCATTGCCTCATGAGTTATACCATTTTTTATTACTTCAGAGGTTATGTTTTTTTTGTTGGGGTATTAATTTATTATTTTTTAAAAGATTTATTTAGTTTTATGCCTGTGAGTGTTTTGTCTCCACATATGTCTATGCAACCCTTCTGTGCCTGGTGCCAGAGGAGGCCAGAAGAGGGCGTCAGATTCCCTGGAACTGGAGTTGCAAACAGCACCATGTGGGTCCTAGAATTGAAGCCAGGTACTCTGGAGGAGCAGCTAGTGCTCTTAAACTGCTGAGCTGTCTCTACAGCCTTATTTACTTATTTTTTGAGACAGAGTCTTATATGGTGGCTTTGACTGGCCTGAAACTCACTATGTAGCCCACATTGACCTTAACCTCAGCCTCCTAAGTGTTGGGTTTATGGATATGGACTACCAAGCCCAACCATATTTATCTTTTACTGACAAAATATTATTAAGCATGAGAAACAAGAGTTTTCATTTCTATCAACTCATCAGTTCCAAATTTGTTACTTCTGAAAACTTTTCTTTGCCTTACCCGATACTTGAAATGGTTTCATTGCTGTGTATTTATTTGAACTCTCAGATACTTCAGTGAAGCTGAAAGTCCTAGGTCTGGGGGAGTAGTGAAAAGAGGAAATTTTGTTGTTCTAAGTACAATTATTATGATGTGGGAGAGATTAACAACCTTCTGGATACTGACTTTGAAGAGAGGAGCACTTAAATATCAAAAAATCTCTTGTACTGGATGTGTAGATCTGGGGCTTCAGCCTACCTTTTTTTTTTTTTTTTTGAAAATTCTTTTGATATCTATCTACCTACATACCTACCCACTTATCTCTGTATCTATGTATCTATCTATTTGTATGAGTGCTTTGCCTGCTTGTATGTACACCATCTGAGTGTGTGTGTGTGTGTGTGTGTGTGTGTGTGTGTGTATACCTGGTGCCCCTGGAGGTAAGAAGAGGACATCACATCCCCTGTCTGGAGTTAAAGATAGTTGTGAACTACCTTGTAGGTGGTGCTGGGACCTCTGCAAAAGCAACATGTGCTTTTAACTGTTGAGCCAACTCTCTAGCCCTCAGTCACCAAGCTTTAAATGGTATGGAGATGAGGCTGTTAGGAGATTGAAGTCAATAATGTAGTAAGTAGCCTTTGGAAGTCCCCAAACAGAGAGCCCCTCTCCTTATGTCTTACAAATTTCAGTCATTTCTTGCATGTTTATAACATCTTTTAAACATTATTTTAAACTTTATTATAAAATGCATTGCCAAAACTGAAACAAAACAAAACAAAACAAAACAAAACAACAACAAAACATCATTGATGTTAATCAGACCCAAAGTATAACTTCTCATCTCATATAAATGATTCAGCCCTGTGGTTTGAGGATGATTGTCAGCCAAAGACTGACAATCTTATTTTTTTCTTTTTTCTTTTTCCTAGTTGTTTTTGAGACAGGCTCTTGCTGTGTAAACCCATCCTGGGCTCCAGTTTACTATGTAACCTAGTGTGCCTTTGAACTTGTGATCCTCTTTGATTCTTGAATCCTGGGATTTTACGACTATGCCTGGCCAACCCAGGGATTTCTCCATAAATAGTTTTATGGTCATTTGCTATGAAAAATTGGAAATAAAAATCAGAGTTGAACCTGAGTAATGAAGACATGTGCATTAATATTTTATTTTTAAAAATTTATTTATATGTATGAGTATTTTGCTCGCATGTCTATCTGTGCACCACATGTGTGCCTGGTGCCCTTGAAATTCAGAAGAGGATGTTGGATTCCTTGAAATTGAAGTTGTGGATGGTTGTGAGCTACCACATGGGTCCTGGCAATCACACCTGGGTCCTCTGCAAGGCCAAGTGCTTTTAACTGCTAAGCCATCTCTCCAGCCTGATATATTCATTTTTTTTGACTTGCCTGCTGTCTTTTTCGAGTAGGCAGTAGTTTTGACTTTATAGTTAATATTTGAATTGGGTATAGGTATATAGACATTATTGGATTCTAGGAAGTAACAGTTAATGGAGTTAAGCAGATTTACTTCTCAACATTTTCTATTTTGTATTTTTTTTTAACTTTCCATATTGCTCTTATTCAGCCAACAAAATGTCACAATTGTTTGAATATGGCAAGTTCATGCTCACGCTGACTCATTTTTGGTTATCTTTGGACTTTTAAAAAATATATAATTTTGGGGGATTTTCCTAGGAAACCTGTAGGCATATTTTTAGTTGATTTAGAGTTAGATTTGGGCTAAGATTATTAGTGTGCTTGAAATTTTGAGCCTTCTTGTTTTATAAATAGTCTTAAAAATAGAAAACACACTTTTATAAATACTCATGAAAAATCTGGCTACAGGCAGTGTTGTTGTGAAAGACAAAGTACAGCCAAAAATACATTTAGGAAACTTCTTTGCTCCTTATCCAGTTTAGTATGCCTAAGTAAAAAGTTAGAAAAGTATTTCAACAAAACTTGATTTTTTCAGAGTATAAAGTCTAAACAATAATTTGTGAATTTTATTTCACTTGCCTGTTATAAGCTCAGCAAGTTCTATCTGTCTTTAAGAATAAAGTAAAATCCTAATTTTAATAGAGGATTCTTACTTAGTAATAGAAGTACTATTGGAAGATGCAAGCTTGTGTTGAGAATTTGGGGAAAACCGGTAATGGAAAATTTGCTTTTTTTTTCTGCACTGGTTTTTCTGTGTAGGCTTGTCAAGTGGATGGGTGCATTGACACCAATACCAGAATCCATGTGAGATTTTTGTTTTTCATAATATAGAATACTTGGGAGTCATTGGTATTAGTAGTACTGTGTAATGTATTGTGTCCATCAAGCATATGGATCTGAACAAAGGTAGAGAATCTTGACCTTAGCTGATACTTTCTAAACCACATGCCTACTTCCTATAACTTATTTGACTTACACCGATATCAACAGGTGTCTGTACTTTCCTTTTTGAAGAGAGCTACGAATTGTGATGAAGAGACCATGTAACTAAGAATAAGATTTATTGATTTGTATACATGAAGGATACTGGAGATTGCTCTGCTGAGCATTTATTAAACTGTTTTCACTATACTCCACAGGATGAAATATTGAATATCTTGCTTGTGTGCTCACACACACACATGAACAGTGTGGTAAAATTCTTTTTATCTTTCAGGGCTGTACTGATTGGCTACTGAACTTGGAACAGAAATTGTACAAATCTCTTTCTAACTAGCTTTGCGTGTAGTGATGTAGTCATAGTCTTGCTTGACTGGTCATAATGGTATTATTTATATTGGGGACCACCACCAACTAGTATAATTTAGACTCCCTGCTGTAGTTGTTAGATGTAAAACACATTACTGGCTTTAAAACACTTGAAGTATTCTTTTCATGTCACTTATGAGAAGATGCTAGGATTTAACTTTCTAATTAATTTTACATTCTCGTAAGGATGACCAGCCTCATTTAATATAAGCACCATTTCCACGAACATCCAAAAACAAATGAACAAATAGATGGACATATATACATACAAAGTAGTTGAGCATTCTTTTCTAACCTGCAGATGAACATACAAAAACCTAACACCCAAGATCATATGGGTGTTTATTGGCAAAGTCGGGGTTCTGGATTGGATTTCAGTATCTATGTTTTTGCCTGCCTCAAAAAGACAGACTTTCACATAGCTTAAAATTACCCCAGATTTCCTTTGAGATGATCTTGAACTCCCTGTCTTCCTATTTCTACCTCTCAAGTGTGAAGATTGCAGACATGCATCAGCTAGTGGACTTCTGTCCTTTCCTAACCCAAGCTATTCATTTAATTCAGCTCCAGGACTCTGTTAAGCACTACTCAATTTGAATATAGATGAATAAGGCATGGTCCTTGACCTTGAAGTCTTCATGCTTATGTAGGGGATTAAATATGGGGATACAGGTATAGTGTAAGTCAGAAAGTAATGGGTAGTAAAGAGATAAAGTACTACAAGAGTTTAGAGAGAGAGGAAAATTACCCTAGTTGTAGTAACAGGGGAAGAGGACATTTTAATTATGCTTAGAAGAATATGTAGAATTTTGAACTTGTGGAGATAAGATGACTAGTTTGGAAGGAAAGCCTTCCTGGGCCATGAGCTTGTGTGATCAGAGGCTTAGAGGCATGGGTGGGGAAAAGAATTGAAAGAGCTAGGTGAGACTGCCAGTCACCCTCCGATGGTTAAGAGCCTAGAATGTGTTTTTCTTCTGTTTTAGGCTTATCTTTTGTTGTATATCTAGAGTCATCTTGTACTTTTTAGCATTAAACAAGTTTTATATGCTGTGCTCTTGATTAAAACATGACCTTAAGAGCGGTTAAATTTATTTATAGTAAAAGTTGAAGAAGAGAAAATCTGTGTTAGCGAAAAAAACCTGGTGTTCATTGGCTCTCAATGTGTTGGAAAGACAAAATCTTTTAGAAGCTATTAGTATTTCTTTCATTTTGCTTTGTTCAGTATAGAGCATCAAATTGGCTATACCAGAGCAGGAAATAATTGTTTTCAAAAGATCTGCTAGACTGTGGTTTCTAAATGACTGTGTTCTCACATTTTTGAGGCCGTTGCTGGTTCAGACAGAAAGTAGTTGAACTATTGGTTTTAGAATTTAAGGCAGCAACGTAAAATTTCATACCAAATCCGTATGGGAGAGATTGAGTAAGTAGATGTATGTGTGTGTGTGTGTATGGCTGTGTATCCATGTGTGTATATGTCTTTTCATGTGTCATATGGGTAGGTATGTGTGTGTAGAGGCAGAGGTTGATGTCTGGTATCTTTTCTGATGACTTGTTTTCCACCTTGGGTATTGAGGTGGGGTCTCTTGAACTGAGAGTTTGTTGGTTGTGTTAGTCTAGCTATCGAGCTTGTTTCAAGGAATTCTTACCTCTGTATCTGACCTTTGGGGTTACAGATGGGCTTGACATTTACTTGGGTTTTGGGGACCTCATGCTTTTGTAGCAAATATATTATCCACTGAACCATCTTCTAAGTCTAAGTCTTAGCTCCAAAAGATTTCTTGAATTTCAGTTTTTTTTTGTTTTTTTTTTTTTCAGTTTTTCGAGACAGGGTTTCTCTGTAGCTTTGGAGCCTGTCCTTGAACTAGCTCTTGTAGACCAGGCTGGCCTCGAACTCACAGAGATCCGCCTGCCTCTGCCTCCCTAGTGCGCCATTAAAGGCATGCGCCACCACCGCCTGGCTTTCAGTATTAATTGTTGACAGCCAGTATAATTGACCATGTTTTAAAGTCTTGTATGGAGTATACCTTTTTCTGCAGGGGCACTGGGTGGCTAGAAATGAAGATAAATGGCCGTACGTTCTCTACAGACTGAAGCACTGGTAGCAGTTCTCCAGCTTTTCTGTCTGCTGGTTTCTAACTAAAACCATGCAGTTTGAAGGAGGGTTGCTTCTCTTTGACTCTTTAGTTCTGTAAAGGTAAAAGCCTTCTTTAGTGTTGCCCAGGTAACAGCATACACACAGGCTTTGATAGCTCATTACTGAAGTGTGTGGAAAATTTTGGAAATCTTGGTAATGAAGTTGCTATAGTAAATAACTATTTGGTTGGTAAAACACAGAGTTTTGGAGATGAGTCTTGGTTCCAAAATAAATATAAATTGTGTCATTGCTAAACTGTTTTTCTTATTTATTTAAGCTTCTGCTATGTTAACTATTTTGTCATGTCTTTTTAGACAGTTGCAGCAATTTCATTAACAAGACAGACAGCATACTCTATATGCTGTCTAAACCACACTCTATGTCTAAACCATGGTGAGAGTTTAGATGCAGCATGTCTTTATGTAAATAAAGCAGCTACTTAAATTACCACAGTTTTTTTCTTTCTTTTTGAGACATAGTAGGTTTTACCAATTGAGATTCTTAAATTCCTTCTAATTTTCTATCATAATTTAAAAAAAGTGTGATGTTGATCTCCTTAATTTAAGTGGTGCTATCAGTTCTAGGGTTATGCACATGATATTAGTTGTTGGAATATGTGGTGAAAATATGGGCTGCTTGGTAAGTGACTGAAAATATGAATACATTTTGGCTCCTGGAAGACTTATGTGAAAATAAGATAAAACCCAAATGGAGTTTTTGTATGCCAAATTCCTGGGAAGAAACCCATTTTACAAGGCAAGTGTAGAATTCATTCATGTATCAGAGAAATATTTCTTACTTTTATTATATGTGTACATGTATGTATATTATTATGCCCTCAATTCAAAAATAAAATTAATTTTTTGCATATTATACAAACATACTTTTTATTTCTTTGTTTTATTAATTCATTCTCTCTCTCTCTTTCCCAAGATAGGGTTTCTCTGTGTAACAGTTCTGACTGTCCTGGAACTTATTCTGTAGACTAGACTGGCCTGGAACTCCCGGAACTCCTGCCTCTGCCTCCCTAGTGCTGGGATTAAAGGCGTGCACCACTACTGCCTGGCTTTTATTGATTCTTTGTGGATTTCACATCATGCATTCTGATCCCACTTATCTCCTGTCCCCTCAAATCTGCCCTTAGCCTTTGCCAACCTCTCCCCCAAAACAAAACCAAATTTAGAAGAAAAACCAAAAACAAAACAAAGAAACAAAACAAAACAAAACAAAAAAAAAAAAAAAAAAAGAAAAAAGAGAAGAATCGTGTCTGGAAGCTGTAGTATGACCATTGAGTCACACAGTTTACCCCTTAGTCCATTCATCTTTACTTGTATTCTTTGCCATGAGCCATTGGTTTGGCTCAAGGCCTCTGACTTCTACTATGTCACTGATAATGTGTTCTCATTGGGGCAAACAGACTTATTTTTACACATTATGCAAACAGCAAACACATTTTTTCTTTTTTTTCGAGACAGGATTTGTCTGTGTAACAGCTCTAATAGGAACTCACTCTTTAGATCAGGCTGTCCTTGAACTCAGAGATTCACCTTCTTCTGCCTCCTCAGTGCTGGGATTAATTTGAGTGCTACCATCACCTGGCTCACAAATTTTATAAAAAATTCAGTCCCGTGATTTTCAGTTTTAAGGTTTAAGAGACATATACCCCCAACTTTTGATAAGCCTTGTTACAGAGTGTTTATTTTATACTTTACGATGCATTTGTTAAGAACTTTTAAAAAATGTAAATGGTTCTGAGAATGGCTACTAGGTAATTGTGTGTGTGTGTGTGTTATATTTAGAGAGTGTCTTGTCTCAGATTCTTTAACCTTCCTTCTGCCTCAGCCTCTTGTGTATTGGGATTACAGGTAGATACCATGACTCTTAGCTCTATGTTATTTTAAATTTTTTTTTTGTCTCTTTAATTGAGTAGTTTATTTTTCATGGTATACTGTGATTAGAAATATTTGTAAATTAATGAAAAATTAACTATTGCATGGAGCCTGTACATATGTTGGCAGACAATATGATTTTTGAGGTTCATTTAGAGCAGTGGTTCTCAACCTTCCAAATGCTGTAATCCTTTAATACAGTTCCTTATGTTGTGGTGACCCACAACCATAAAATTACTTTTATTTCTGTGTCATAACTGTAATTTTGCTTCTGTTATGAATCATGATGTTAATATTTCTGGAGATAGAGGTTTGACAAAAGGGTCACCACCCACTGGTTGAGAACTGCTGCTTTAGTGTTATTTAGTGACTTAGCAGCTGTTTGCCAACAGACTTCATCAATCTTTGCTCATAGAAAGATATATAGTCTATCGTTTTAAATCCTTGTCTTATATTTGTCTATCACTAGTCACGCTTGGAATCATATTTTCCTTTGCTTTTGATCTATTATAAAGAAAAATTATCAAGTCACAGTCAAGAATTATTTAGTCAAATGTCTTATTTTCTCCAACTTTTTACACTGCCGTCCCTCAACATATAACCCCAGTAGCACAGCAATAAGAGCAACATTGAATAAATGGGACCTCCTGAAACTGAGAAGCTTCTGTAATGCAAAGGACACTGTCATTAAGACAAAAAGGCAGTCTACTGAATGGGAGAAGATCTTTACCAACCCCGCATCAGACAAAGGTGTGATCTCCAAAATATATAAAGAACTCAAGAAACTGGACATGAAAATTCTAATTAACCCAATTAAAAAATGGGGTACTGAACTGAAAAGAGAATTCTCATCAGACGAAGTTCAAATGGCCAAAAGACATTTAAGGTCATGTTCAACCTCCTTAGCGATCAGGGAAATGCAAATCAAAACAACTTTGAGATACCATCTTACACCTGTCAGAATGGCTAAAATCGAAAACACCAATAATAGCCTATGCTGGAGAGGATGTGGAGTAACGGAAACACTCATCCATTGCTGGTGGGAATGCAAATTTGTGCAACTACTTTGGAAATCAGTGTGGCGGTTTCTCAGGAAATTGGGAATCAGTCTACCTCAGGATCCAGCAATACCACTCTTGGGATTATACCCAAGAGATGCCCAATCATACTACAAAAGCATTTTGCTCAACTATTTTCATAGCAGCATTATTTGTAATTGCCAGAACCTGCAAGCAACCTAGATGCCCCTCAATGGAAGAATGGATAAGAAAGTGTGGAATAAATACACATTAGAGTACTACTCAGAGGTAAAAAATAATGACATCTTGAATTTTGCATGCAAGTGGATGGAAATAGAAAACACTATCCTGAGTAAGATAACCCAGACCCCAAAAGATGAATATGGTATGTACTCACTCATTAGTGGACTCTAGCCATAAACAAAGGACATTAAGCCTTAGTTCGCAAACCTAGAGAAGCCAAATAACAAGGTGAACCCAAAGAAAAACATATATAGATCCTCCTGGAAATTGGAAGCAAACAAGATCGCTGGGCAAAAGTTGGGAGCATGGGAATGGGGGTAGGGATGAGAGTGGGAATAGGGGAAGGGGAGAAGGGGAGAGAGAAGGGAGAAAGGAAAGACTGGAGAGAGCTTGGTGGAGATGGAGGAAGGGTGGATATAGGAGCAGGGAAGAAGATATCTACATTAAGGGAGCCATTTTAAGGTTGCGACTTGGCTCTAGAGGGGATCCCAGGTGTCCACAGGGATGTCCCCAGCGAGGTCCTTGGGAAGCAGAGGAGAGGGTGCCTGAACTGGCCTTGCCCCACTATCACACTGATTGGTTTTTGATTTAGGATCTTCCCTTGATTTCCTGCCTCGGCTTCCCTCCATGATGAGCTGTAATTTCTAAGATGAAATACATTCTTTTCTCTACTCATTGCTTTTGGTCATAGAAGAGTAACTAGAACATTTGATAAAAAAACTGGTGACTCTAAGGAAACTTTCTGCATGAGTTATACAACTTAGTTTTTGTTGACTCTAGGCATCCTAGTTTTCTTTAAAGTTCTGACATGTCCATTTCTTGTCAACATTGTCATTAATTTTGAGAGATGAAACAGGTTTTGCCTTCTGTATTTGGCATTTTGAACAAAAAATTTACAATCTTTACCATTTGAAGATAAAAGAATAATATAACAATTGATTATGGAAATGAGTTTGTTGTTCTATTTTTCTTTTTGGGTATGAATTTCATTATCCTTTTGTGCTTTGTTCCATTGAGGAGTTTTTATTTTTTTTTTTTTTACTTTAGCAGATTTTCTGCTTTTTGGTATTTTGCTTTGACAAAGATAAAAATAGTACCTTTTACTGACAGGTGTCATGGCAGATGTTTTTAAACCTACCACTAGGGAGGCAGAGGTAAGAGAACTGAGTCAAGATTGAGGGCAGCATGGTATCGAGTGAGTTCTAGACTAGCAAGGGCCACATAGCAAGACCATGTTCCTAAAGAGAAAAGCAAAGCAAACGAAGTAAAATAAAAGCTTCAGGAAAAAAGGAGAAATTAGTGGTTGTTCAATGTGGAGGGAGAGGAATAGTCCTTAAGGTATAAATGGCTCAGAGCATTTTTGGCTTTGTGGAAGATAGTGTAAGTGGAATTCAGGACCTTAATTCTAGGTCTAGTGCTACTGTGAGATTCAGACAGAATAAGTTTTAGGTCAAAGTTTCTTTTCTGTTCTGAGTATAGAAATATCAAGCTAGCATTATTTATATCAGGGTAGTTATTAATAAGGTAACATATACTTTATAGTTAATCTTTTCTCCTTAGATTTATTTATTTTATGAGTATGAATGTTTTTCCTGCATGTATGTATACCATGTGTGTGACAGCAGAGATCAGAAGAGGGTGCCAGATTCCCTGGATCTGCAATTACAGATGCTGGTGAGCCTCCATGTGGGTACTGGGAACCAAACCCAGTTCCTCTGCAAAAGCAGTAAATGCTTTTAACCTCTGAGTCATTCTATAAGTAAGTGTTTGAAGTAGGAACTATTATGTATTGCTAGTTTGCAAATGAGAAAGTGGTCTTATAGAAATCTAACAACTTGCCTAACAAAAACCTTTATAGAGAGCTTTCCTCTTCCTAAATTTGTCCCGTATTGACTCTCAACAACTTCTCTGTATTTATTATTTGTAAAGAATCTTGATAATACTTGTTGTGGTAGTTTGAATGTAATTGACCCTTGTAAGCTCATAGGAAGTGGCATTATTAGGAGGTGTAGCCTTGTTGGAGTAGGTTTCACTTTGTTGGAGGAAATGTGTCCTTTTTGAGGTGGGCTTTGAGGTCTCTTTTGATAAAGCTTGGCTCAGTGTGACACTCAGACCACTTCCTGTTGCCTGTGGGTCAAGATGTAGAACTTTTAGCTCTTTCTACAGCACCATCTCTGCCTGTATGCCTCCATATCACACCGTAATAATAGACTAACCATCTGAAAATGTAAGCCACTCCAATTAAATATTTTTCCTTTATAAGAGTTGCTGTGATCATGGTATCTCTTCACAGCAATTGAAACCCTAACTAAGACACATGTCATACCTATTTTATAAGGGATGGCTATATTCATTTTATTAGATCTTATTTGAAATCTTGCATTTTGTTAAGTTGTAATTAGTAATCAGTAGTACCAAAGAATAACAAATGAAGATTTGAATGTCTTGAGAAGTAGAAGACATATTTTCTGTTTGTGTAGAAGATCAGTGAATAAAATGCAGAGAAAGACAGAAATACAACTGCGTATTAGGCAAACATGAATTAGATGATTTGTGATATTTTGAGTTCCTTTTTTTCTGTAATGAAGAGTATTATAGTTAGGTGATATTATATTACCTATAAGATTCTTTCATCATCAATAGTTTATGAATCCAAAAAGGAAAAATAATATAAATAAAAAAGAACAACATTTATGAGTCTGTCTCCACCTTCCTCTTCTCTTTGCATGTGTGTCTGATTACATTTGTTATTGTTAGACAACTCTGACTTTTTTGTTTTTCTGAGACAGGGTTTCTCTGTAGCTCTGACATCCTGTAAACCAGGCCAGCCTCAAACTCAGAGATTCATCTGTTCCTGCCTCCAGAGGGCTGGGATCAAAGGTGTGCGCCACCACCTGGCAACTTTTTGTTTTCTTAAAAACACTTTCTCTGCTTCAGATAAACAAAGTCCAAATAAATGAAGAGTCAAGATGTCAGTCTCATTAATCTTCAATTCAATGAATCAATAAGCAGCAACCATTTGTGATAAGTGATAGATTGAAAGTGATCGTAAAATTTATTAATGTTTTTCTATTTTTAAGCCATCCTTAAAGAAAATCACGTATAAGGGTGCCTCCTGGTAGCCCAGCAGAACAGCTATACTATTTAAATGGATTTGTATTTTCACCAATAAAGAACTGGTAACTTTTGAGATTAGTAGACATGTACTTGATTTGTTCTGCAATTCCTGGCATAAAAGAGTTTGCTTTTTCTTCTCTCTATTGCTCACTTATCTTTGATTGGCTTCATGTAATCTTTGATAAATATCTCACGGCTCATTTTGTGAAACTGGTTTCATGCAAGTATACGATAATATCAATACCAGTGATTATTATACTTTGAACCCCAGGGCCTTCAGTGAAGGCATTTCTACCGATGACAGCCGCCAGTGGTGCCTTCTTCCTACAGATCATCTTCTCCACGTCCAGGCATATCCTGTTGGCCATCTCTGGACTCTCATTTCAGAGGTCACCTGACTGTGTTTGATGAGGCCTAGGTAGATATTCCTGATGGTGTCTGGAAAGAACACTAACTTGACAGTACCTCAGAGCTCAAAGCTGCTTAGTGTACCCTGAGCATGGTTGGAGAATGGGTTGGGAAGGTGAGAAGGAAAGGGATTATTTTAATGTTTTGTGGTATATATAGATGTGTGTGTAAACAAAGTTTTTCAAACACCTTTTAAAATTGGTTCTTTGGCAATTTCATATATGTATATAATGCATTGTGATTATTTTCTTCACTACCCTCTCTCATATTTCTATTATCCTCACCCCTTACTAGCCCCTTTTCAGATTTATGACTTTTGGTTTGGTTTTGACAAATTTAATTTAGCCAAAACCCTCTGTGTGACCATTGAGTTGTACCCATTGGAGTCTGGTGGGATCATTAGTAGGTATACAATAGAACACAATGATTCCCCTTCTCCCCAAATCTGTCAGTAGCAAATAGTTCAACAGTGAGCAGTAGGGTAGCCTGATCCTTTTGTCTATCCATGGCTGGCTGATGATAGGCCCATTCATGTGCAGGTGTAGTATAGCAATCCACAGTTGCTGTGAAGTGCTTAGAAAGTGGCATTTTGCCACAGTTTGTCCTTGTGTTCTTGATCTTACATTCTTTATATTCCCTTCTGCTGATTAGTTTTTGTAACCTTGATATAACCTAGATGCAACCGAGAAGGAACCTTAATTGATGAATTTCCTCCATCAGATTGGCCTGGGTACACATCTGTGGGGCATTGGGAATATTCAGCATGGTGGTGGGTGGTGCCACCCTCTGGGCAGGTGGTTCTGGGTTAATATGAGAAAGCAGGCTGAGCAAGCATGAAAAACAAGCTAGTAAACAGTATTCTCCATTGTTCTGCTTCAGTTCTTGCCTCTAGGTTTCTGGCTTGAGTTCCTGCTCTGACTTACTCCAGTGATGGACTATAACCTGTAAGGTGAAATAAACTTTTTCCTTCAGAAGTTGTTTCTTTTTGGTCAGGGTTTTACCACAACATTGAAAAGCAAACCAGAATACCCCTCTTTCAGAATGTTCTTCAGCCTTAGAGAGGAAGATGTAACTGTCATGTTTAGGGCTAAGTCCTCAACCTTCGCTTAATCTCAGCACCTTGTACAGCTGTCAGTCTCTGCATTCACCACTGTTCATTAGAAAGAGAGGCTTCTCTGATCAAGACTTAGAATAATATTTTTTTTAGTGTAAATATAAATATATGGAAGGTGGTTTGATGCTATGTCAAGATAGCTAAATGCGTGGTTTGAGAAAGCTCATATATTTGAATACTTAGTCACCAGGAAGTGGCACTATTTGAAAAGATTAGAAGGATTAGGAGATATGGCTTTGTTGGAGGAAGTATGACACTGGGGTTGGGCTTAGAGTTTTCAAAAACTCATGCCAAGCCTAGGATAGGATATCTCTCAGTTACTTCTCCAGTATCAAGCCTGCCTTGCCACCAAGCTCCCTGCTGCATGTTTCCTGTCATGATGATAATGGATTAAGCCTCTGAAATTGTAAGCAAGTCTCCAATTAAATGATTTTTTAAAAAAAGACTTGCTGTGATCATGGTGTCTCTTCTCAGTAGTAGTGCTGTGACTAAGACACTAAATAACAATATTAAGTTACATGCTAGGGTCCATCTATGACCTTCATTATTATTGGATTTTGACTATGGTTTATAGTTTTAAGTTCCCTCCTTTGGAGCAGTCCTCAAATCCAGTCAAAGGGTGGTTGGTTACCCCTATGACTTTCATGCCACTATTGCAAAAGTGGGCATATCTTTTTTTTTTTTTTTTTTTTTCGAGACAGGGTTTCTCTGTGGTTTTTGGAGCCTGTCCTGGAACTAGCTCTTGTAGACCAGGCTGGTCTCGAACTCACAGAGATCCGCCTGCCTCTGCCTCCCAAGTGCTGGGATTAAAGGCGTGCGCCACCACCGCCCGGCAAAAGTGGGCATATCTTACCTGGAAGGTTGATATTGTAATTGATGGGGGTCACAGATGGTTAAGACATTCATGGACTTTGTTTTCTGTCTGCCTGCATAGGTAGGGGGAAGCTTTCCAGCTCAGTTGAATTTCTGTATGACATACAACCAAACTATGTAATGTGTTCAGCAATAGTTTTAGCATCTAGTTATTTTTTAAATTATATGTTTTCTTTATTGTTGAGAATTTCATACACGTAAACAATGAAATATAATACTTACCACCATTTTCCTTTTCCAGCTCTCTCCATGTCCTTCCAACATGTCCTGTCCCAACTTTATATCTCTCCACCACTTTTTGATAACTCACTAAGTCCAGTTATTGTTGCCAATATGTGCATGGGTGTAAGGTCATCCCTTGGATCAAGGGAGACCTACCAATGGTAATATCCTCAAAAAGGAATGATTCTCTCTACTATAACAACTAATCAGTTGCTGGTAGCACTTCATTAAGGGTTGGGGCCTACAGAATACCTCCCCCATTCATGTTTGAATTTAAGCTGGCTTGATTCTGTGCATGTAATCAACAGATGTTGGAGTTTATGAGTATAATAGCCATGTGTGCTCCAAAAGACAGCATTTCACTGCATTTGTCCTCATCCTCTGGCTCTTACATTCTTTCTACCCCCTCCTCCATGCTGTTCTTTAAGCCTTTGTGGGTTGGAGTAGGGGGATGTATTATAGATATGTTCCCATTTAGGGCTGAGCCCTCAGTCTCTTATTCCCAGTACTTTGACCAATTATGCATCTGTTTGAGTTAGAGTTTCTATTGCTATAATGAAATATCATGACCGAAAGTAACTTAGGGAGGAAAGAATCTATTTCATTCATCCACATCAGAGCACTGGACTGAGCTCCTAAAATCCAGTTGAAGAGTGAAGGAGTGAGAGTATGAGCAAGGAATCCAAGACCATGAGGGGGTCATCCACTGAGACAGTTTGCTTGAAGTAATAGTATAGGATTGGAGGGGGTGGGAGGAGAGTGGGAGGAAGGGAGGGAGTGGGAATTTGGATTGGTATTTTTTTTAAGTAATAAAAAAGAGGAAAAAAAAGGGAAAAAAACCTTAAACCTATTTCTTTTCATTTATGTTTTGCCTTTGGGCTTTTAACCTTTTTTTCCTTTTGTATGTCGTTCTCCGTGTCTGTCTGTCTGTCAGTTGACTGGCCCCGGGTGTCTCTTCTCTTCTGTCTGCTATATCAAGCCTAGATTCCTCCTTCTACTTATTCTTTCTGTCTGCTAGCACTGCCTGTCCATCTACTCGTAGCTATTGGCCATTCAGATTTTTTATTAGACTAATCAGGTGCCTTAGACAGGCAGAGCAACACATCTTTACATCATTCAACAAATGCAGCGTAAACAAATGTAGCACATCTTTGCCTAGTTAAAGTAATATTCCACAACATTCCAGAGTTTTTTTTTTTTTTTTCTCCAAAACAAGGTTTCTCTGTGTAGCCCTAGCTGTCCTGGAACTCCCTTAGTAGACCAGACTGGCCCCAAACTTACAGAGATCCATCTGCCTCTGCCTCCCAAGTGCTGGGATTAAAGACATGCACCATCACCATCCAAACACATAATTACTACATTTTGCATCTTCTCTTTCAGTTTCTGTACAGTGCTTTTCTTAAACTGAGTAAAGAATGTGTAAGGCAGGGGAAAGTAGGCGTACATTTTGGGGTGTACCTTATAACAGTTTGAATATGTCATAAAAGTTTTAAAAATTTGTGTGAATTTTATATTTGTTTTGTATTGTTTATATAAATACAGAAATATTCCAGTTACTGAAAGAAAAAAATACATTGCTTGTCCATTAATTTTGGAAATAGAATGAATGCAGAGATCTGAAACTAAATGACAAGTTTAGCATCCACTTTCTCTTATTGTCTCCAGTGTGTTTCATTTATGTTGCTGGTTTGAGAAAAAAAAAACAAACAACAAACTGGCCATTTATATCATGAAACTTTACATTCTTGATCTCTGTAGTGTAACCATGTGCAAAATTAGTGTTTGCTGTTCTTAGAAATCGAGCTAATACTGAGTATCTATACTTATTTGGGAGGAGATCATGTACTGGCTGCTCATTAAATATTGATTAACCACTTTCACCATTCTCTCCCATGTTCCCTTTGCTTCTTTTCTCCTTGGTGTTAGCCCTGGTCTTATGTTTGATCTCACTGGTGCATCATGGCCAGCTTGCTTTCTGCTCTCTTTGCTTTTATTAGCCATGACTGGAATAATGCTAGAAGATGTGTAGAGAATATAGAAGTTTGTGCAAAACTAGAGACAAGTCTGGAGTGGTCACTACCCAGGGAAACAATCAGATTTAGCTCACCAAAGTAAGTAAAAGTTTAGAAAGGTTCCTTCATGGCTACAGGGAAAGAATTGACTATGGTAGCTAACATCTGTATTCTTAGTACCCTGGAGGCTGAGGCAAGAGAACAGTGAGTTTAAGGCGAGCCTGGAAGATAAACAAACAAAGGAAAGATGGGCCAGATTATAAATGTTAGGCTGTAGGACTGAATCCTTGTAGACCATCTAGTTTTTGAGAGTAACAAAATTAGGTGATGTTGATTTAATTCTTTTTATTATATTCAAAATATTAAAACAAGTAGTTTGAAGATTTTATAGTCAAGTAAATGCATGTTCAAGAATAGATTTATGAGACTGGAGTGATGACTCTTCCAGAGGTCCCAGGTTTGATTCCTAGTTACCCACAAAGTGGCTCCTGACCATCTCTACCTTCAGTGCTAGAGGATCTGTTACCCACTCACTATCTATGGCCTCCAACAGTGTTGCATCCACGTGGTGCACAGACATACATTCAGGCAGAACACCCATACTTAGAAAAAATAATAAAATAAAACATGTAAACAAGTTTTATTAAACATGTAAGTAAGTTTATTATGAAGCCTTGCAAATAAACATAAAAATTATGTTACTGGCTTAATTTTAAATGACAACATCTGTTCCTTGTTTCTTTGATGTTAGCAGTGTGTTTTATTAGAGACAACCACTTCATTTTAGACACCATTTTTCTATAATCACACTGTCAGGTGGAGGTTGGAAAGGCCAATTAAGTTGTTTCTTCACCCTTGAAGCTCTTAACTAAGATCAGACATAGGAAGCTGCTATTGTGTATCAGACATTGATTAATAAAGAGAAGATTTACAGTTTTAGTATCTTTAATGTCCAAGATGGAGTGACCTAATCTGGTGAGGGCTGCCGTCTTCTGTCATAAAATGGCAGAAGGCATCACATGGAGTCAGTGCAGGAGGATGGGGAAGAAAAGGACTCCAGTCTCTCCCACTTTATAACTCACCCACTCTTAAGTCACTAGCCCCCTCCTGAGATAATGACATTTAACCTGTTTGTGAAGGCTGAATCCTCATGATCTAATTAAGGTTTCATCTTTTAATATCATTAAAATGGTGATTAAAATTTGACATAATTTGGAGGGGAGATTCAAGTCACAGAAGAAGCCGGATGTGTGGGAGTAAAGGTGAGTTGGAAAATGTGGTGAGGATGCCAGTACTCCATTCCTTCCAACAAGTGAGAATCCCACATAGAAACAGGGCAACAGAGAGTAGAGGTTTTCACTGCAGTGGATCATGGTGCCTTTATTGTTGTTGTCATGTCGGCTGAAAATCTTGGGCAGGGAGTTGGGCAGGCGTGTTTAAAACCACTTGTGCAAATTTCTCCGCAGACAGTAATTAGACTTGAGATATATACTTGTCCAGTGGGCAGGCCGCCATTGCAGGAGGCAGATGACTACAGTTGAAAGTAATTTGTCTGCCTCAAATCTGGATTCAGTTTTTACTTAGATTTGGTAAACTAGAACAAATTATTTGCTCTTTTTGAATGTAGTCTTCCACTTGTACACTCAGAATAAAATTGGTTAATATTTTATTGTAAATGTAAACTGAAAGATAATTAAAATTACCAGAATTTTTATATTATTAAAAATAAATAAATAGTAGTAATAAAATAGTAATTAGTAAATGTGGTTTGGGGGACCTACTTTGAATCAATGACTATTGAATGATTAAATCTTTAAAAAATACTGAAAAAATCTTAAATATTAAATCTTTAAAAAATTATGTGTTGAGAGGTGCCGCATCCCAACACATAGTTTTGATGATTGTTAAATTTCTAAATTATGCCATTAAAATGGAAAACATTTTTCCTCAATATTGGTGTTGTTTCTTTGAACTACTCATTTAATGAAATTAAAAGGCTATAATTGCTTTTATGACATGCTGTTACATAAGCCCTGATGTTACACATTTGAAAAAATTAACATAATGTGGAGTGCTGACTATAGTGTTTGATTTTCCTGTGAGAATGAAATTATGGGGCTATCCTTCATCGTTTGGAGAAAGGAACAACCATATGAGACAACCATACATTAGTCTACATGTTCTGTTTTGCCATTTGAAATACAAGTTTTAAGAAATGTGTGTATTTAAGGTAAACAATATATTTTGACATATACAATGCAGTAAATAGTATGGTGTCATTTGAGCTTGTGGATGGTGTGAAAAATGGGTTATTAATAATAGGATATAACAAATTTACAAACATTGATCTGACATAAATGTCTTGCAGATGCTTACTGTCTAGTATGTATTTGTTCACTTGCCACTTGCCGTGCATTCATTTACCCAGATGCATTAGCAAAGATCCTGTAGTACTCCACTAAGCGTTTCATATGCGGTGGCACAGGCCTTTAATCCCAGCACTTGGGAGGCAGAGAGACAGGCATGGAGTCTCTGTGAGTTTCAGGCCAACTTGGTGTACAAGTGATTTCCAGGACAGCTAGGACTATTACACAGAGAAACCCTGTCTCGATAAACCAAAAACCAAGACAAAACCCTAAAACCAACCAACCAACCAACCAACCAACCAACCAACCAACCAACCAACCAACCAACAAAAAACCAACAGAGTTTCGTATGTGGTGGCACACACCTTTAATATTAGCACTCTGGAAGCAGAAGCAGGCAGATCTCTGAGTTCAAAACCAACCTGGTGTGCAGAGTTCCAGGACAGTCAGGGCTACACAGAGAAACACTGACTTGGAACAACAACAACAACAACAACAACAAGAGTTGTGTTATGCATAGTAGACAGTCTCACTACTTTAGAAACAAAGACCATCTAAAATATACATTTAGTTGTATCTAGTTTGTTTGATGCTAGAAGTCATACGGGTTTGTGATTTCTGGTAGTAATGTATTCTTTAGCGAAAAAAATTCTGAATTTCCTTTTGGAATAGTTATAGTTTATGGATTTGGTTCTAAAAAGTATGTGATAGAAGTCATTTCCTGTGTGCCTTCCCAGGTTTCCTTGTCTGCATTAACCCCCTGTTGTTATTTTCATCCTTCTTTCAAAGGAGAAAATTGAAATTGAAATGTGTTCTTGGCTTATAGAAGGTTGACATGTTTTGACAAGAGTATGAAAAGTTGAAAAAGCTTCATCTTTTGCTTTTCATAAAACCTTATTTTCTGTTACTGATTTACTACATTAGGCATTATCAAAGTGCTGTACTTGGGTTATAATGGAAGGTTGATAATACCTAGCATTTTAGGCACAAATTGCTAATTACACATGTAAGTAAACAGTTTAAGGTGCCGAGAGAAGCATAGATTGGAGGGAGGCAAGTTACTTGCTGATACTTAAAAAGGGAAGTTTACTTGAAGAGTTTGCTGTGCTGGTTTCTGTGTTTTTATCTTCAGAACTGTTTTCTGTTGAAGAAAAGATGGTGATTTTGTAATATTAAAATGTCACATCTATATGCAATTTTTATGTGTTAAATAGGGAGAAAGCTACTTAACAAGAAAGATAATTTTGATATAAAATACATAAAATTTTATTTCAGTTCCTTTGTTCTGGAGCAGGACATCTAACACATCCATTAGTGATGTATGTATGTATCGAGTATTTGTGAGGCTCTCGGTCTCATCCCTAGAACTGTGGGTAAAGTTGATGAATCTGAAGCAGAAAGGAATTTCTGTCTTAGGATAATAAACAGTCTTTTTGCAGTCTGCTAGGAAGATAATTAGGGAATTTAGTGGGAAAGTGCCTTTTTACTTTGTGTTTGGGCTGGTTTATCATTGTAAAGTCCTCAGGTATATACTTGAAAAAGTGTTTCTCATGCAGCATCATTGCTTGTGGCTATACACTTACGATCTGGGTCTGTTACCTATTACGAGAAATCATTAGTTTTATTTTGTGCTTATAACCTGTTTTGTGTTTCTTATGGCAGAAATAAGTATTTATGGTGGTATTATCTCTCTGTAAGTAACTCTACTAAAAGAAGTGCCTTTAGTTAAACTGAATATCAGATCTTCTGAAAAATGGCTTGAAGAAAACAGCATTTATCTTTCTAACATAAATAAAAGTAGCATGAGTTAATGCATAGTAACTTTAAATTTATTAAATCATATTTGTATACTTGTGACAAAACTTTTAGACTTAAGTGCTTTTACCATTTCAAGTTTTAACTATTGCTTGCTTTATATCCTTCCTTCCCTTCCTTCCTTCCTTCCTTCCTTCCTTCCTTCCTTCCTTCCTTCCTTCCTTCCTTCCTTCCTTCCTTCCTTCCTTCCTTCCTTCCTTCCTTCCTTCCTTCCTTCCTTCCTTCCTTCCTTCCTTCCTTCCTTCCTTCCTTCCTTCCTTCCTTCTGCCTGGTGCTAGGGATCAAGTCCTGGATCTTATACAGGTGTGCTACCTCTGAGCTGGTTTCCAGCTGAGTGACGTTAAAGTGTGATGCTAGCTACAGAGGGAACCAACTAGGTTACTTATATTATTTTAAACATTTTGTAATTTTTTTTTTTTTTTTTTTTTTTTTTGATTTTCAAGACAGGGTTTCTCCGTAGCTTTTGGTTCCTGTCCTGGAACTAGCTCTTGTAGACCAGGCTGGCCTCGAACTCACAGAGATCCACCTGCCTCTGCCTCCCGAGTGCTGGGATTAAAGGCGTGTGCCACCACCGCCCGGCTGAACATTTTATAATTTTTATAATGGGATTTGTTTTCAAGGTAAGAATAGAGCTTAGTATAACTCTATAATCTCTCTTTCTCTCTCTCTTTTTTGTTTTTTTGAGACAGGGTATCTCTGTGGCTTTGGAGTCTGTCCTGGAACTAGCTCTTGTAGCCTAGGCTAGCCTCTAACTCACAGAGATCCTCCTGCCTCTGCCTCCCGAGTGCTGGGATTAAAGGCATGCACCACCACCACCCAGCTTAACTCGATTCTCTTAATGTCTTTCTTTATCTGATGTTTATAAAATCCACTTGAGTAGGGGCTGGAGAGATGGCTCAGCGGTTAAGAGCATTGCCTGCTCTTCCAAAGGTCCTGAGTTCAATTCCCAGCAACCACATGGTGGCTCACAACCATCTGTAATGGGGTCTGGTGCCCTCTTCTGGCCTACAGACATACACACAGACAGAATATTGTATACATAATAAATAAATATTTAAAAAAAAATCCACTTGAGTACAGAATAAAAATTGTTATTATTATTGTTGTTGTGAGAGCCTTGAGATAAGATAATCTCATTCGGTGTGAAATTCATCAGACTATATTGGTTCTTTCCCGAGAGCTTCAAATTATTTTATTTTGTAAGAGACTGTGCCTCCTCTTTCCCTGGTTGGCCTTAAAACCCCTATGTTGTTGAGCATCGCCCACCCCCTGATCCTACTGCCTCTGTCTCCAAAGTGCTGGAAGTATAGGTATGTGCTACCGTGCCTGCCTTGAAAGTGGTTATAGACTTAATGATACATACAAGATTATTCTTGCATCAATATAACCTCATATACAAGATGCATGATTTATAACCTGCAGTGCAAGTTAAGGACTCAGGGAGTTCTATTCAACTTCTCACAAATGGATACTTTCTTTCTGTACTGTATTTTTTATTTTTAGTTCTGTTTTGGAAGAGAGTCTCATTTTATGATTCTTTTTTATTTATTATGTATACAATATTCTGTCTGTGTGTGTGTGCCTGCAGGCCAGAAGAGGACACCAGACCTCATTACAGATGGTTGTGAGCCACCATGTGGTTGCTGGGAATTGAACTCAGGACCTTTGGAAGAGCAGGCAATGCTCTTAACCTCTGAGCCATCTCTCCAGCCCTTCATTTTATGATTCTTTATTTAATTTTGATACCTTCCTCTCTCCCGCCCCATGTGTGTATAGCTCTGGTTGTTCTGAATGCTATGTAGATCAGGCTGACCTTGAATTGAGTTTTATTTTATATATTCATGTTCAGTAAGAGACCAAGCCAAAGGGTTTGTTCTATATGGCTTTATGTTTGTGGAAAGTTGGAGGAGAATGTTGTAGAAGTTCCATTTTTGTTTTTGTTTTTTTGAGGCAGGGTTTCTCTATGTAACAGTCCCGGCTGTCCTGGAACTCACTTTGTAGATCAGGCTGGCCTCATGTTCACTGAGTTCCTCCTGCCTCTGGCCCCAAGTGCTGGTATTAAAGGCATGGGCAACCACCGCCCAGCAGAAATTGTTTTCTTGATTTTTTAAAAAGAGAAAACAATCCACAAGGTATATATGATAATTTGTTGTAGGTACTATTACCTGAAGAGTCTATAGGAGAATTCCTATTTATATTCCCAGATTATAGTATTTAGTAATATACATGATGGACTTAATAGTAAATGTTTGAATGAATGAATTCATGGCATATACCTTAAAAATCTTTGGTGTCCTTTGCACCAGTATTTTTTTCCCCATTTTTGAGATTGCAATTAAGAACTATAATACATCATAGTTATTTGCTCTGTTATCTCATAGTTATTTATTATTTATTCCATTATCTCAAGGTTAGACAGATGTAATTAGATATAATTTACAGAAATTTTTACTTTATCTTGCACTTTTTTTAAAAGTAGTCGTTTAAGGGTTAATTAGATGTTTTAAAGATGAAGTAACTAGTTTCTCATTCCCAAATCATTCTTACTTTTAACCTCAATATAGGTATGCTCTGTCTCCATCATCACCTTCAGGCTATTAACATCTTCTAATTCTGTATATTTTAAAATAGAACATGGGCTCTCTTCCTGCTCTTCTTCTGAAGAGTCAAGCAGGTCTCTCTGTCTCTCTTTCTCACCCCTCCTTTCCTTGATCTCAACAAAAACACTTCACTTAAAAAAAAAAAAGAAAATAGAACATGATACATAATTACCACTTTGTAATAGACCTAGAGTTTTGTTGTTCTTGGGTGAGTCAGTCCTTCTTTTAGTCCTTCCTTCCTCTGCTTGTCTTCGTTCCTGTCTGTGTTGTACTGGGGAGTGAACCTGGGACCTTATGTTTGTTAAGCCAGTGTTCTGTTAATGAGCATTATCTCTCGCCCTTAATTTAACACATAATCCAGTGATAAAATAGGAAGCTCCTGGATTAGCAACTGATATATAGTAAGATGGTAACTTGAATAATAAATAGCAACAACTGTGGTTGACTGTGTTTACTAATGGAAAAGCAGACTTAATCAAGAAGACTGATGATATATTTGCACTCAAAGATCAAGGAAGTTAAGAGTGTGGAACTAGTAATTTTCTGTTTTAAGATATTGCAGGGTGCTTGTTTTCTGGATGCAGACTACTTTTTCTCTCTCTTAAAAAGTCATTGAAATGGCAAACAAGAAATATGTGTTAATTGAAAAATGTTGATGAAAATTCTTGGAAAGAAGTTGTATCTACAAAGACTGATTAAAGCTGCAGTGATGTGGAGTGATTGGGATGTTCCAAGTCCAGGGCTAATTACCTTATTTTGGGATAACTTCAGCCCCTCGAATCATTCCTTACCTTCCTCTGTGTTGGGACCTAATGTTCTGTGACTAATAGATAAAAAGATTTTGAAATCTATTGACTTAGTAGGTTTCTAGTGTTTATCAGCCCAGAAGCTAGGAATGTTTTCAGAGAGACTGAAGCTTATAGAAAAGCTCCCCCACATCTTGCTGTGATCACCTTACCAGTGTGTCCACTAATCTATTTTGAGCTTGCTGGAACACCCTGTGACTAAATAGCTAAAACCCTTTTGAAATCTATTAAAACCACTAGCATCCCCCAACCCGAAGGCTAAGAATATATCATCAGGCAGCATCAGGGGCCTCCCCCATCTTGCTGTGACTGTCTCACTGATGTACACATCAGTGTATTTTGAATTTGCCTTGATTCATGACTTTCTTTGTTTTGCAAAACTATAAAACTTCATGAAATATCTTCTACATTGGAACATTGATTTTGGGATAACCTAAATCTGTGTTCCCTGGCCTTGGTCACTCAAAATGGCTCTAGAATAAACTCTTAATCCCTTTAAGGTGATTGCTGTGTTTTCTGTGTAAAAAGTCGACATGTAAAATTCTGCAATTCATCTTGTAATTCTATGAGGAATTTCCTGAAAAAGAAGTGTATATAATATAGTCTCTGCTATAAAATAAACTTCAACTCAGTAAATTGTAGTAGTAGTAGTAGTTTGTGTGTGTGTGTGTGTGTATGTGTGTGTGTGAGAGAGAGAGAGTGCTTAAAATAAGGACAACCTCTCTATTGCTTCAGTCTGACCATATCTCTTATGAAAATAAAGTATCACAGGTTATTTCATTGGTCAGATTGATTGCCTTGCTAACCATGTAATTTTTGAGATGCCATTTAACATTTTCTTATTTATTTATTAAAGAAATGTATTAATATTAATTCTGGGTTGTGTTAAGAGTTTCATAAAATAGAATGTAAAGTTTTTAGTTCAAAATAAACACTCAATAAACATTAGCTGTTATTTCTATGCTTTTTTTGAGAACCATGATTCCATGAGGAAAGCAGATTTTCTGGAATTGGGTAGATTGGCTTTGATTCTTATCTTAGCTATTTATTTACATGTGACATTGGACACATTACTTAACTATCCTCTTCCTGTTTTTCATTTCCATAAAATGAGGATAATAGCTACCTTATAGAGTTTTCTAGAGTATTTTAAATACATAGGTATTTTGTAAATGGTAATTATTATAGGTGTTGTGTCTAGATTCCAAGTCAACAGTGTCTTCTTGGGTGGCAATATGAGCAAGTTGTTGAAGTTTTTCTCATACTTGACAGCCAGTCAACTGAACTGAATGTTTATCCTCTAATCAAGTTTAATTTTTCCATGTATGTGAAAGCTTATGCCAGGACTGGTGTTCTATACCCGTAATGGCTGTTACTCCAGAGACTGAGGGTAGAGGATTACTTTTTTTTATTTTTTTATTTTGAGACAGTGTCTTCTGTGTATTCCTGGCTGTCCTAGAATTTGCTTTGTAGATCACATTGGCCTCTCTGAGTGATGGTATTAAATGCGTGTGTCACCATACCCAGCTGGATTACAATTTTTTTTAGCTTAATTTTGGCAGTGTTTTAGTTTACATAAGAATGACCCTTATGGGTTGATATATTTGAATGCTTGGTTCCCAGTTGGTGGAAGTGTTTGGGAAGGATTAGGAGGTGTGGCCTGTTGGAAGCGTTATGCCAAGAGGTAAGATTTTAGATTTCAAAAGTTCATATTACCATTAGCTCTCTCTGCCTCACACTTGTGGATCAAACCAAAATTCTCAGCTACTATTCTAGTGCCATGCACCCCTGCCTGTTGCCATGTTCCCTGTCATGATGGTTATGGACTCTAACCTTTTGAAACTGTAAGCCTCTAATAAACTCTTTTGTAAGTTGTCTTGGTTGTGTTTTAGCACAGCAATAGAAAAGTAACTAAGTCAGGCGTCTTAGGAAGACCCCTTTTAAAATAAAACAAAACAAACCAGGTCAGTCCAGATCTGAACAACAAAATAGAAAAAGACAAAGGTAAAAGAGCACTTGCTATTTGTAAACAGAGACTGCACTTTCGTTTCCTGGTTGTCCAGACCTGAATAATCACACATAAACTATATTAATTACAACACTGTTTGGCCAATGACTCAGGCATATTTCTAGCTAGCTTTTATCTTAACCCATTTCTAAAAGAACACTTGCCTACCACACATGAGGCAAGTTTAATCACACACACACACATACACACACAAACAGAAAAGCTAAAACCAACCTGGTAGCATTTACTTATTTAAAATGTTTTAATATGAAATAAAATATAAAATTTAATGAGTATGTGTATACAGTGAGATATATAGGTTATGGAAATGAGAGACAATTCTGAGGAGTTTTCTCCTGCTACTTTGTGGGATCCAGGGATCAAACTCAAGAGTGCTAGGTCTGTGAGGAAGTACCTCTAACAGCTGAGACATCTCACAGACTTAAAAATAAAACTTATAGTACAGTGTACTTTTTATGTTCTTTTATTTATTTCTGTAAAACCATGTAAAAGCAACATTGGCTTGTTTTTAGGATAACAAAATGCTATTTTAATTCCTCAGGCTGCCTTCTGTCCTGGTTTATGGGAGGTTATCTTTAGACCTTCACATATAATGAAACAGTGGTAGCTGTCTACTTTCTTGAAGTGAACTTTCCCCTATAGCACAAAATCCCTATTCGAAATTGGCAAGTGACTTTAGAAAAATATTTTAAATTTTATTAGGCTATGTCACATAAGACTATTTTCATGTATACTCCCTCCCATCCCCCAACCTTCCCCTTTAACCCTTCCCACTGTCTGCTACACCCCATACAGATTTACCTACTTCATGCCCTTGTACATATATGATTTTATGTATCTAGATATGTAAACTATCTAGAACCCATAAATTAGAGAATGTGGTATTTGTCAGTACCACCCATATTTCCTTAGAGGAAATGGTTAAAAAAGTATGATCTATATACTCAACAGAAGTTACTTTGTGGGAAAATAGTTATAACTGGAAATAATCATATTAAATGAATTATTCTTCTCATAGTGTGCTGTGAGCAGGCTGTCAGTGGGGATCATGTTGTTCAACTCCCAGCACAGGTTTGTAAAAAGATGAACAGTTTTCCTTCAAGAGGATACTTTTTTTAGAATTTACTAAACAGTACTGGGTACAACATTAAAAAAATAAAACAAGCAACAACAACAACAACAACAACAAAGTGAACAATGAAAAAAACCAGATCTCAAATATAGTCAGCTTTCACAAAGTTTTCTAATTTAGTAGAGATGTGTTTATGAAGAATGTTAGCAAAGGGTTTGTGTGTCCATTTAGATATTCAACTGTCATGGTTTATCACGGAGACAAAATATGTACTTTTGTGTTTTTCATTATTTTTTTTGAGAAAAGAAACTAGGTATACACTGAAACTTAGATTTGATAGCATATTCTTGCTAACCACCGTATTTCTGGTGAATAGTAGCCAGTTAACCTATGCTTCTCTTTATCTTTTGGAAGATTGGTCATGTGTTAATTACTAATATTTATTTTTAATTTTTAAAGAGTTATCTTGAGTGTATAAATGTTTTGCCCGAATGTACATATTTATTCCACATGCTCATGAATGTCAGAAGAACTGGAGTTACAGATGGTTGTGATCCTCTGTAACCACTGTAACCACTTAGCTCTTAACTGCTGAGCCCTCTCCCTCATCCTAGTTACTAATATAATTCACATACCATAAAATTTACCTTTGTAAAGGTACAACTGGTTGGTTTCTAGTAGATTCAGAAAATTGTTTACCACTCTCTAACATTAGGTAGTGAAGCTTCCCCGCCTCTCCCAGGTCTTGTGTGTTGCCCAGGCTGGCTTCTTCAAACTTGTAACCTTCCTGCCTTAATCTTTCAAGTCCTGAGATTAAAGTCATGTGCTATATACCTGCTTCTAGAGTATGTGCTTTGTAGAAAGACATATATTTTAACTTAGCTCTCACTTTTTTTTTTTTTTTACCTTGAGAAAACTGATTTTTGGTTTTCCTTTGACTCCTCATTAGAAGTTTGGAGTTTGCTATAGTTTCATTTTACAGTGGCAGATCATCTAGTTATTAGTTACTTACCTTAGCTATTAGTGTTTAGCATGTATTCTAATTGCAGAATCTTCAAAAAATTTTGATAAGTTTCTTTAAAAGATTTATTTATTATTTATTCAGTGTTCTGCCTGCATGTATGCCTGCAGGCCAGATGAGGGCACCAGATCTCATTATAGATGATTGTGAGCCACCATGTGATTACTGGGAATTGAACTCAGGTCCTCAGGAGGAGCAACCTAGTGCTCTTAACTGCTGAGCCGTCTCTCCAACCCCAGTTTCAATAAATTCTTAGGTGTATCTTTCTATATAAGTTTAACTTTTAATTTATTTTGGAATTTGTGAAGCTAGGAAAATATGATTTTGCATGACTTTGCTTTAAGAATGAATGTTGTTCAGTTAAGTATTTCTTTTCTTAACATTTATATTGTGTGAGAATTTCTTTTTTTTTTTTTTCTTTTTTTTTTTTGATTTTTCGAGACAGGGTTTCTCCGTAGCTTTTGGTTCCTGTCCTGGAACTAGCTCTTGTAGACCAGGCTGGCCTCGAACTCACAGAGATCCACCTGCCTCTGCCTCCTGAGTGCTGGGATTAAAGGCGAGCGCCACCACCACCCGGCGAGAATTTCTTAATACATATAATATGTTTTTTTGATCAAATCCACCCCCTGTATTTCCTTCTAGTTTTTCTATCCTGCCCACTACTTTTCTTTTCCAACCTTATATGCTCTCTCTCTTTTTATTTTTAGATTAAGTTCACTTAATGCTGCCTGTATGTGTGAGTGGAGCTGGGTGGCCTCTCTGTCACTGAATCCTGTAAAACAAACAGCTCTAGCTCCCTTCAGTTGCTCTGAGTTAACAGTGGCTCCTGTTAACAGTAGTCCAAGTGGCAGGACTTAAACCCCTTCCCCATCTGTCCATGCTGGGAATTTGGCTGACACGGTTTTGTGCAGGTCTTTTTATATGCTGTCACAGCCTCTCTGTGTGTCATGCACGCAAAGCTGTTGTCATGTCTGGTAAGTACTGTTTCACTGAAGGTGTCTGCTACTGTCAGCTGTACAATCTTTCTTCCCCCCTCTTTTGTGATGATACTTGAAACAGTGAAATATTTCTCGATAATCCTCTATCTCTTATATGATTTATTAGATTTTATTATAAACTATTTTTTTAAATTAATTAATTAATTTATTAAAGATTTCTGCCTTCTCCCTGCCACCACCTCCCATTTCCCTCCCCCTCCCCCATCAAGTCCCCCTCCCTCGTCAGCCCAAAGAGCAATCAGGGTTCCCTGCCCTGTGGGAAGTCCAAGGACCACCCACCTCCATCCAGGTCTAGTAAGGTGAGCATCCAAACTGCCTAGGCTCCCACCAAGCCAGTACGTGCAGTAGGATCAAAAACCCATTGCCATTGTTCTTGAGTTCTCATGAATATGACCATTTTCCTTACCAGCTCACAGTAGTACAAACATTTCATACACTGATGTATATTTCCTACATAGTTTTCAATTGTATAGAAATTTGACGTTTGAGGAAGGTGGATCTCTATGAGTTCGAGGCCAGCCTGGTCTACAAGAGTTAGTTCTAGGACAGTTATGGCTGTTACACAGAGAAATCCTGTCTCGAAAAATAAAAAATAAAAAAAAAATAAAATAAAGAAATTTGACCTTGCCGGGTGGTGGTGGCACACGCCTTTAATCCCAGCACTCGGGAGGCAGAGGCAAGCAGATCTCTGTGAGTTCGAGGCCAGCCTGGTCTAGAAGAGCTAGTTCCAGGACAGGAACCAAAAAGCTACGGAGAAACCCTGTCTTGAAAATCAAAAATAAATAAATAAATAAATAAATAAATTTGACCTTTTTATTCATCTAAATATTTTCTGTTAAGGTTTGTAGAGGGTTATAATTTACTTTGTTTGCACAGCAAAATATTACAGGTATAAGTTTCTATATTCAAAGATAAATAATAAGCATAGAATTTAGCACTTTGTACTTTGTTTATCTTAGCATTTTGTGTTATTTACCAGTTTAATATTTATTATAATTATTCACATTAATCTGTAATTACCCCATAACCACAAAGCATGTCTTTTATGGTTCTTTAGCATCTTCAGAGATGAAGTTTTATTTATTTATTTATTTTTAAGTCTCTTTCCTGATAGCTTTTCCTCTTGTAGGCCTCATGTCTATATGTCATGCTATCCTCAGATTCTTCTATGAGTGGTTATTTCTGTTACTCTTTGCTTGACTCTTGTCAAGAAAACAATGTTAATAGGCATAAGAGTCTGTGGCTCTTGGAAGTAAACACTAAAGGTTAGCTGACTTCGAGTTCTTCAATAAACCTCCCCTCCAGCCTGATCTCTGCATCACCGAGGAAAGTATAGAATGCTTGTTAGAAAATTGTATGTTTATTGGTTATTCATCTTCTATATCCTTTATTTCATTTTGATTGGACTGTTACTCTTTTTACTATTAATAGCACATTCCATAATTAATTGGTAAGATACTACCAATTTGTCACATATAAATATTTAAATACTTTTGTTTTTGAATTTTGTTCCTTACAATTTGATATGCAGAATTTTAAAATTTTTCTGTAATATAATTTATTAGTCTCTTTTTGATATTTTCTCTTTCTTTGCTTTATAATTTTTCCCATGCTGCTATTAGAAATACTCATCATTTCCTGCTATCTACTTAAGAAAGGAAATAACAATAGCTAAAGACTGTTATTTTGGTAATAGGGTTCCATATAGCCCAGGCTGACTATGATTCATGCTCCTGTCTATGCGTCTTTAAGAGCTGAGATTTTAGCCATTTAGGACCATACCTGACCAAAGTTCTTTGGAAATTTGTTTCAAATAGGATTTTTAGTAGGAAATAAATTATTTTCCCTGTACAGTTGATTTTATTGAATAATCCCATTTTGTACTGATGTTTTGAATAAACTAAGTGCATAATGTCACTGTACCAAAACACCTGAAATTGGAGAATTTATAAACTAGAAAATTCTTTTTCTTACTGTTCTGGAAGCTGGGAAGTCTAAAATCAATCTTTGGTGCCTCATGAGGGCGATACCTGCTTCTATGAGGGGGTATTTTTGGCATATTATCTGAAGGGGAATAACGCAGTCTGGTTATATGGAAAAGGAATGAAAGTTGTGGAGAGTACTCCCCTATGGGTGCTAATCTCACTCATTAGATCTCATGACCTTATAACTTTGTAACCTTTAAAAGTCCACACTTTTATGGAAAGAGGGAGGGAGAGAGAGGGAGGGAGGGAGGGAGGGAGGGAGGGAGAGAGGGAGAGAGAGAGAGAGAGAGAGAGAGAGAGAGAGAGAGAGAGAGAGAGAGTGTTATGTGGGTTCTGGGATCTAACCTGGGCTGTCAAGCTTGCATGTCAGGTGTTTTATTCACTGTGCCTTTGCTTATCTAGATAAATATTTCCTCTTGTCTTATTATAGCTACATGAATGCCATCATTTCACATACCACTTTTGTTTGCCTTAGAAGGAAAGTACCTGTTTCAGTCTGTCTGTCTGTCTGTCTGTCCGTCCTCCCTCCCTCCCTCCCTCCCTCCCTCCCTCCCTCCCTCCCTCCCTCCCTCCCTCCCTCCCTCCCTTTTTTTCTTTTTCTTTTTTCTTTTTTGTTTCTCGAGTTTTGAGATAGGGTTTCTCTGTGTAACAGCTTTGACTGTCCTGGAACTTGCTTTGTAGACCAGGCTGACCTCCAACTCACAGAGATTCGCCTGCCTCTGCCTTCCGAGTGCTGGGATTAAAGGTGTGTGCCACCACCGCCTGGCTCAGTCTTTGTTTCTTAATAGTTACCCATTATTCTGATAATTTCAGAAACTGTTTAAGTTATTTATGTATTTTTTAAGTATGTGTGCTCAGTCTGCATGTATGTCTGCATACCAGAAGAGGGCACCAGATCTCTTTACAGATGGTTGTGAACCACCATGTGGTTACTGGGAATTGAATTCAGGACCTCTGGAAGAGCAGCCAGTGCTCCTAACCACTGAGCCATCTCTCTAGCCCTGAAACTATTCTTTAATTGTAAGATATTTTTTGTCCTTTCATAGTTTATTTTATTTAGATGGTATATAATGTTCTAGAGGCTAAAGAGAATATATATTTTTTACTTTAGTCATATATATATATATATATATGTATATATATATATATATATATATATGAGTGTTTTGTCTGCATGCATGTCTATGTAACATGTGTGTCCTGATGCTTGTGGAGGTCAGAACAGGCATCAAGTGTCTCAGCTCATCATGGACTAGAATGAGCTGCCATGTGGATGTTTGGGGTCAAATCCATTCCTCTGGAAAAGCAGCCAGTGCTCTTAATTACTCAGCCATCTCTCTGGCCTCATGGGTGTGCGCACCTGTGTGTATGTGTGTGTGTGGTTAAACTAATCTTTGTTGTTGTTGTTATTATCTTCATTTTATCTTTTTAAAACCTGCCTGACAAATTTATAAGCACACAAAAAGTTAGGGGAGTGATATAAATATTCCCATGACCTTTAACCACCCTTAGCAGGTGATGGTGCTAAGGTGCTTGCCATCACCTGCTGACTGATCCTTTGTTTATCTTCTGTTTTACTCAAGGATATACTAAGAAAATATCAGGCAATTTTATTATTGTAGTTATTTTAGTCTGTATTGCTAAAAACAAGGATCCCTTTATAATAATGCTATATACAATCTCAAAAATAATCCCATATAAGCACCAACTATTCATTTATCATTTTTGTTTTTTTTCCTAAGTGGTATATTTTCATAGAGATTGGGAGGGAGAAGGTGAACGGGCACAGGCTGTTCATTAATGGCTAGGGATGAAGCTTAATATTGTGCATGTGCCCTGATATCAAATGGGAATAATTTTTTTCCTTTATGTTTATACCTCCTATTGTACAGAAGATTATATGAGGAAAATTCATCACTACTAATAGAAAAATAAAATAAAATGCCAAAACTCTGATGAGGTTGTAAGGTTCTGGATGGCTATTAGATTTTTCAATAACTGAACTCACTCAGTCTTAGGTATATATTCATTTATTTATGTAGCATATACTTTAGTGACGGCTATGTGTCAAATATTCTCTTTGGTTGGGTTGCATTAGTGAGTAAGTATCTTTGATGTATTTACTTTTTTTTTTTTTTAAATTCAGTACTTTTTTATTGCAGTGACGAAAGTGCCTGAGAAAACAACTTAATGAAGTTGAGGTTTTTTTTAGTTTGGATCATTGTTTAGCACCATTCACTGGGACAAAACATCAAGGCAGTGTGAATATGTGGAGAGGGGAACATCCTGGTTGACAGGAGTTCTTGCGAAGGGGATACATGAAGAGGCCAGGAATGTATACCCAAGTGACCTGCTTCTTCCAGCTAGGCCATATTGCCTACATTTTACCATCTTCCAATAATGCTATCATAATATAAATCAACTAATGGAACCTTTATGATCAAATTGTCTCTAGAAATATTATCACAGACGTACTTAGAGGTGTGCTTTGAGAATCTTAGCTCTTAGTCTTACCAAGTTGACAAAATAATCGTCAAACTTCCTTTGACAATGTAGTGTACTATGAGAGAAAAAGGTAATAAGCAGTGAACTCAATGTAGAAATAAGTTAGGTTAAATATTAGAAGAAAGTATGCTGAAAAAGAAGAGTAAGTAGAGCAAGATAAAGGGAGGATTGGTGATGCTTGTGGGAAACCATGTTAGATGAGCTGATCAGAGCAGATCTCTCTAGAAGACAGTGTTTGACCAGAGAAATTAATGGAGGGCTAAGAATGGTGGCCAAACAGATATCAGAGAGAAGAATTGTGATGGTACAGAGCAAGTCTGTCAGCTGTGTTTTAGTCTAAGGAAGGGGATTGTTAGAGCTGGAATTGAGGAAACAAGGGGAGAAGGTAGAAGATGGGCTTTAGAAGTAAAGCCATGTGGTGTGGGTCAGTGATGAGGAAGGTTGGCTTTGTAGAATACCAAGAATATAAGATACTTAAAGGATATTTGACATTTGTTCTTGGTAAAATAGGAGAGACAGAAAGAGCTCTCTCTCTTTCTCTCTTTCTGTGTATGTGTGTGTATGAGTGGTACCTTGCATATCATCTTCAGAAACACTGCTCATCTACTTTGATTCCTGGCTGGCCAGTGAGTTTCAGGAATCTGCCTTTCTCTGTCTCCCTAGCACTGGGTTGTTAGTGTAAACCATCACGCTTGGCATTTTTACAGGTTTTTGTAGATTAGACTCAGGTCTTTATGCTTATAAGTCAGTCACTTAATAACTGAGTACCTCTTCATCCATTGTTATATTTTTTAATTTTTGAGACAGGGGTTCATGTAACCTTGGCTGACCTTGGACTCCTGCCTTCTGAGTCCTGATATTACAGTGTATTTTTATAAAAAAATATGTGGTTTGATTTGAGTGAAGGCTTATCCTCAGAAAGGTTTGGTTATTACTGGACAAATAAAAATAGATATCCAGTAGAGTAAAATTAATAAAGTTCTTTTGATACCCTGTCAGGGTCAGAGATATACTTGCATGCAAGTTGGTATAACTCTTACCTGGGAACTTCTAAAGCAGTGTATGGATTATTTAATAAATGGTCATGGTAGTTTTTTTTCTGGACTGGCTCAGTCTTCAAAACACAGAAGGACTTTGGTTGGCAAATGTCCCATATTATTCAGGTCCACTTACTTATAAAAGAAGATTATCTCCTTTTCTACAATTGTAAAGGATATTCTGTAGTTTTTATGCCTAATAGTTCTCCCAGTGTATATGGTTTTGACTCACACTTATATTTTTATGTTTCTATTTTTGTTTAAGAGACAATTGGAAATGAATGAATAGGTGCAGAAAACTACACAATTTAACGACATAAGAGGGTTAACCACATTTGGCACAGAAGGAGATTAGATTGTGTGCACTACAATTTCATACTTTTGGCACTGTTATTTTGGGAAGAAAATACACTTTGTTGAATGTTGTTATATCGTTTCTAGTATGTATCTGAAAATTTTAGCTCTAAGCATTCATGTGTGGTATGAATTTGGGAATCATCATTGCTCACTGAGCAAAAATAGTGTTGAATTAAAGTAAAATTTGAAAGCTGTTTGACCGAGCAGAGGTTGATGTTGAGGTTTTCCCTAGCCACTTTCCACCTTATTTTTTTGACATAGACTCTCTAGGTGAACCCAGAGCTTATCGATTTTGCTAGTCTGGCTGGCCATTGAAGTGCAGGGACCCCAATTATAGATGCATACTTCTGTTTCTGACTTTAGTGGATTAGGATCCAGACTCCATTTCTAATGCTTATGTGTCAACAGTTTATCTGCAGAGCTACTTTTCTGGCTCTCATTGGTGGGTTTTGAATGGTGAACCAATCTTGTATACTTCGTGTACAATTTGTGTGCATTGTTAGGTATTGTTTTCTAGTATTGAGAATTTTTTAAAAATCTAGATATATTGGTCTATAGTTTTCTTGTAATCTAGTTTTAGTATAATGCCATGATACCAGGTCTCTACCAAACTTTTAAGAGATAATATTAATTCTCTATGATCACTTTAATGGTGTTGTAGCTCTTATTTTTTCTTTATTGATGATTATGTAGGATTTCCTCAACCCTGTTTTCCATTCCTGGTGCTATTCTTTCTTTTGCCTGGCTGACTTCACTGGTGCTGCTTTCTGCTGTTGTCATTGTTGTTGTCTTCATCTTCTACTACTACTATTATTATTTTTACCTTCTTTCTTATTATTTCCTTGACCTCTGTCCATGTAGAAGTCAGAGGACAATATGCAGTAATTGGGCCTCCTGTTCCACTATTTGAGTTTTGGATGAAACTCTGGTCGTCAGGCTCTGCAGCAGCTGCCATTTCCTGCTGAATCATCTTGTTAGCCTCCACTCTGCTTTTCATTTGATTTCTTGAGTTCTCCACTTTTAACATTTCTTTACATGTATGTTCTTAGAAATTTATTTATTTATTTATTTATTTATTTATTTATTTATTTATTTATTTATTTATTATGTATGCTATGCTCTATTTGTGTGCAGGCCTGAAGAGGGCACCAGACCTCATTACAGATGGTTGTGAGCCACCATGTGGTTGCTGGGGATTGAACTCAGGACCTCTGGAAGAGCAGGCAATGCTCTTAATCACTGAACCGTCTCTCCAGCTCCTACATATATGTTTTTAAATCTCAATTTCATGGCAGATTTTTTCCCCGTGTTGTTTACTGTTTCTTATTCTTTGACCTACATTGTTTGTATTTTCATCCATTTGGTTCAGTTCCCCCGCCCCTCCCCTCATGTTGCTTATTTTCCAGTGCCTGAATTATAGTCATCTGCTTGCTTATATCTTCTTTGAGGTCACTGATCATTTTTACTAGTAAATTTCTGACCTTTCACTTTCACTTAGTCTTTTACTCATTTTTAGTATCTTTGAATCCAGTAGCTCAATTCTTTTAGAGGTTTTTTTTTTTTTTTTTTTTTTTTTTGTGTGTGTGTGTGTGTGTCTGTTGTGTGATTTGCATATGTGTAGGCTTCAGTATCTCTTCTGACTTTATTGTACTTGAGACCTTCTTCTTTATTACCACTTAGGGAAAAGAAAACAATTATAATAGCAATAGTGTCAAACTATGCAAGATACAGAAATACACTTAATGTCCATTAAAGCCACTTATACATCATTAGTGACCACAACCGAAGGGAATACTAATGTAGAATAGTATTCTATTCCCCCCCCGCCCCCGTTGCTGTGATTAAAAACATTTTGACAAAAAGAAGCATAGGGGAGGAAAGAGTTTATTTGGCATATATTTGTGGGTCATAGCCCATCATTGAGGGAAAGTCAGGGCTGGAACTCAAGTAAGAAATAGAAAGGGAATCTGTGGGAAAAAAAAATCTACTTGCCGGCTTACTTATACATAGGTTCATGGTTTTCTTATCAGCCCAGGATCATCTTAGTAGGTACAGTATAGCCCACAGTGGGCTGGACTCTCCTACATCAAGTAACAATGAAGACAGTCCTTCACAGACATGCCTTCAGACCAGTCTAATCTATTTAACTTCTCAGTCAAGGGTTCGCGGATGATTCTATGCAGTGATATTTCATTTGTATTTTAATAAATAAAGTTTTCCTGAAGAGAGTAAAATAGCCTCACTGTGATGCCTTACAGACCAGATAGTGATGACATACCCCTTTAATCCCAGTAGCTACACTAGTTTGCCGTACAAACCTGGTAGTAGTGGTACAAGACCTTTATCTTAGTACTAGAGAGGACTGTAAGATGGGAGGAGAGAGCTCTCACACACAGTCTAGTCCTGGATTTCCTGGAGGCAGGATGGCCATTTTGGACTGAGGAAGAGGTAAGAGCCAGTGACTGGCTGTTTTAGTTTTCTGGCCTTCAGGTTGAACCCCAATTTCTGTCTTTGGGTTTTTATTAATTGTGCTACAATTCTAGGCTGTGTCAAGTTTACAATTAAAGTCAACTAGTAAAAAAATGTTTTCTGATGTTAAAGATTATTTAAGATTGTGTAAGAAGGAAATGAATAAGATGAAGAAAGGAAGGGAAAGAAAAAAAATAGAAAATCAAAGTTAAATAAGGGTTGGAGAAGGATGTTTTAGAGTGAAAGAGAAAAGACCAAGAGTTTATAAAAGCTGAAAATGAAAAATTAAATAATGTTTAGAAAAAAATTAGATAAATGTAAGAAGAAGAATAAAAATGAAAAGAGGTTTACTGTTTATTTTTGAAAAACAACAGTAACAATTACTGAACGTGTAGTAGAGAGAAAAATAAACATGGTGGGCAGGGGAAAGAAAAGCAAAAGGATGGCCCAATAATGAAAAATATGTAAATAAGACATTTTTAAAGCTATAAGGAAGCAAAACTACTGTTTAAAATCTATTAAAAAGAAACAGGGGAAATACCAGTGGGTGGGGTGGGGGACAAGAAAGGGAAGATGTGGTGGAGGAGCAGCTTCCTGTGGGTTGGAGACTGTGTACTTGGGCCACTGAGGAGCATCTGTTGAGTTTGTGGGCTCTTGTGTTTCCCTTGTTTAGGCTGGCGTTGAACTTTCTGGAGCGTTTTCCTGTTTCCCATCTTCCTTCTAGGGAGCTGTGCTCATCTTGGCTTCTTTTCTGTGAGCACCTGCCTGTTTTTCCTGAACTTTTGAGGTGTCCTGTGGCTACCTTTGTGAATTTTGACACCCTTCCTTCTCTTTCTCTGTTTGGAATAGAGTGTTTTTTCTTGTTTTGATTCTTCTCTTTCATTTGGTCACATGGGGGTAGCTTCTGGTCTGACATCTGGCACAAGGTTGGGAGATCACTTCTTATACTGTATGCAGTTTCTTGTGGAGACAAACTGTTCACATGAAGATGATTAGTTCACATTCACAGAAGTCATTCTTATACTAATAGGAGGCTGTTGTGAAGTTATGCTTATAGTGTGTGCTACAGTTCATTTTACACACTTACGATAATTCAATCTTTGTGTTTATACATTTCTCTTGAAATGGTATTGTATGGTCTGTTAATGTTTGTGTGTCTGTGTTTTGATAAATTTTAACATTTTATAGGTTTATTTGTATTTTATAATAGTAAATGATAAAAGCAGACTGTCATCCACTTATATGTTATACATTCATGACAGGCCTTTTAAACTATTACTGCTTAAAATTGTGATAAAAACAGCTTAAAATTCTGATCTATTGGGAGAAAGTTTATTTTCACAGAGTTAGAGACTTTAGTATACAACTGCTATGAAAAACATGGGGCCACTGAAATAGAGCAATGTAAAAGAACCTACTTTTAAAATGATTAATTTCTAATTAGCTTACAAAGTAATATGTTTCCTTGTAGCATTTTCATACACCTTTTGTAGTGCTTATATCAGGGTGTGATCTTGATTTGTTTTTTTCTAGATTCTTAAATGAGAATGTTAGCTTTATGAAGATAGAGACAATGCTTTTATTAATGATTATATTTTCTGGTGCATAGTAGGGACTCATGGAGTATGTGTTAAATGCATGAATGAAAGTGAATAGTAGGTGTAGTCGTCCTGAGAGTCAAGTCTGTAACATGGGAAAGAATTTGCTTTGATTAAGGTGTTCTAATCAGAGAGTGTGCACCTAGTAAGGCTGGGTTCTGCTTGAATTATAGCAAAAATGATTTTAGTCTCAAGTCTCAAGAATATAATTTTTATGTATGCTCTCACATATCCTGTTTCTTCTGTTGGAAGTATTTTCCTGGAAGTAGATAGAGGGGTTTGTTTTAGAGGGACTGACCATAACCTGCTGACACAGAGTGAAGATATAAGGATGACATCTAGTTTTCTTTGATTAAGTTGGTAGAAAGTGGCTTAGTTACTAAAATGAGAAATATGGATGAGAAACAGTGATGGAAAGTTCACTGGAAATTCTGTTTGATGGACTGGAAAGATGACTCAGTGGTTAAGAGCATTGGCTGCTCTTCCAGAGGTCCTGAGTTCAATTCCTAGCAGTCACATGGCAGCCCACAACTGTCTGTAGCTCCAGCTCTAGAGGACCTGACACCCTCACACAAACACACATGCAGGCAAAACACCAATGCACATGATAAAAAAAGGAAAAAGAAAAATTCTCTTTGGCCACATTTGACTTAAAGACACTGATAAAACTTCTTTGGAAATGACAAGAATGGTTTTGGATTCCAAGTTAGGAAATGAGAGAAAATATTTGCGTTGGGATAGAAATCTGGGAGACTGTGAGCATAGAGACACATGGGAGCTTTTCATTCAGCCTAGTGAGATGGTGGCTACAGTGAGTTGGCAAGGGAAAAGAACTTCCAACATTTAGAGATCAGGTAGAAAAATATAACAAACAGTAGCTTGGAGAACGATTGACCACATATTTGATACTTGGGTTGTGTGATACTTTGGCAAGTAAGGATTCAAAGTGCAACTTAAAAGAGGAAAAGACAAGACAAACCCATACTGGAGTTTCATAAACACAGAACATAATAATTGAAGGGTCTTTACAAAGAGAAGTATATTAAAGCAATACATGACAGACAGCTGAGGAGTATAATCCTTTTTTTGTGGGTATTCATTGGAATTTTGATTTTTTTTTGAAAAAGTTTAAAAGTAAATTTTAAATGTGCAATTTGAACTTGGATCCTCCCCCCTTTTGTGTGTCTAGCTTGGTGGTTTTAGTGCCACCTACTGTCAAAGTGGAATATTGCAGTCACATTTATATGAGCAGCGAAAAGTGATGTATTTGGAAGAACATTTCTGGGTTTTTTGTTTGTTTGTTTGTTTATGGACTATCCGTGGATTGCAGGGTTATGTGTTCATTAAGTCAGCCTGTTATCCTGCCCTCGTCATATTGCCATGTATTGACAGTGTACGTCATTTAAGTTTTTTTTTTTTTGTCTTTCAGGTTTTACTTCTCTAAGAGTTCCTTTTCTACCAATGTACTTAAAGTTACTCTTACACTCTGTGCCATTTCCTCTGTCATTTGCGGTTGTACTTTCTTTATAACTTTTAGATTGGGAATGATCGCTCTTGTTCCTTCCCTCTTCCTCTTGCCTTCTTTCTCCCTCCCTCCTCTTCCCAAATCTTTTCCCCCTTTCTCTCCCCTTTTCCTGCTCTCTTTTCCTTCTCTAGTATTTAAACTTTGGGACAGTGACTACCTGTCTAGACTTCTTTAGGCGTGTACCCAAAGATTAGGTCCAACGTCTGTTATGTAGGCTATAATATCCTCAGTCAGAATTAGTTGTGTGAACAAATGTATGAATGTCTAGAAATTTTGAGTTTCCGTGAAACTGTAGATCTATCAAGATAATGGAGTTTCATTGTATTTAATTATTGAGACTGAACTTGGTATATCAATACCATGTATGAAGAGTTTTTTGATTGTTATTAAATATTAGTATCTCTGGAAAAGAAAGACATATCTTAGGGTGTTGAATTTTTATTAATTTGTCAGTTTCAGTGATCTCCCAAATATTTCAAAGTATAGTACTTGGCCTTTAGGAGATAATTTTTCAAAGCATTTGGATTTGATAAAGTAATTGAATAACTATATATTTTATGAGACATGGTTTTTGCTATGTTTTTCTTTCTTGCTGTGTTGAACTCTGCTTAAAGGCTTTTGCTGTCTCCGACCTGGGTATCTGAGATTACAGGCATGTACAGTTTGTGTGTGTGTGTGTGTGTGTGTGCGTGAAATTTTCAGATTTTTTTTTCTAGTCATTTGCTTACTTTCTCTGTTTATTGAAACAAATGAATAAAACCTCCAGTATTTCTTAACAAAATAGTTAAGCAGAGGTAAATTTTTGGTTGAGATAAGGCTAGTTTGTGTTTTTCAGGTAACACTATCCTTTTGGTCTGAAAGTTAAGAGTTGGGAGAATGCATTTCCACCGTGTGGCCTAGTCCAAGAAGACAGCCCCCTAATTTGTAGACAGTCTGGGCCAGGATTCTTTTTATATGAACCATCGTATAAAGTTTTCTTAGTTCATTTTTTAAACTAGTTTGTTTTTAATCAAGTTTTACTTTTTTTTGGTATCCTTTAGCTTTGTCAGGTGGATGTGGGAAGAGACGTTTGCAGAAGTGAAATGGAGGTCAGAGCTTCATTACAGAAGGTTAGTGGGTCATCTGATTCTGTGGCCACAGAGAACAGTGAAGAATTTGTTTTGGTTCCTCAGCATGCAGATGATACTTCTACAAAGGATGATGGAAAGCCACGGCTGAAGGTATTGTTTTTTCTTTTTCTAATATGGTACCATTTTTCATTAAATTTGTTTTTTCCTTTTAACTATTTGGAGCACACGTGAGGATGAAAACTGAAGGGTTTCTTAAAGTACTGACCTGAATAATAAAAATCAGTGTTTGATTGATTCTTTTAGATGATCTTGATAATAATAAAAATATTTAATGCTTTATTATCCAGGGGCTAATTATTTGGTTTGATTTTTAACTTTTTTTAAAAATTCTTTTTTGGTTATTTACATTCTAATCAGAAATTCTAGGAGGAAAAAATACAAGGAAAATTAGATAAAAAGTAATATGTGACTTAAACTTACTGGTTAAATCTTACATAATTTTATTTGATTGTGTTTCTCTTCTGAGTTTTAATTGAAAGATTTTCTGTTAGGTGTTTTGTGCCTTGAATCATGTGGTGAGAATCTGGCGGATGGTTTAGTAGTCGACTAATTAGTTTAGAAGTGCATATATTATATTTTCGGCAGTTGAATTTTCATTTGGATATTTTTCTTTTCTCTCTCTTTTATATTTTGGGTTGCCTTTTGTAAGTCAAAGAATAGAAAGCAAACGAACCTGGGTATATGTGCATAGGTTGGTAACTATTCTTTGTAAGCAGGATTGGAACTAACCAAGTGCTACTTTATTGATGACTGTTCTTAATATTAAGTATGGTATCAGAATGTATCAGTGAGTCAGAAATATAACTTTAAGAAAATTAGCATCGCTCTTGTAGCTAATGAAGAATTTATAAAGAAATTAAAAAATGTTTATAGGATGATGCTAAGAAATATAATTGTGTAAGTGTTATTTACAATATACCATATTTAAACATTCATTTTCCTCTTAAAACACATAAAATTAAGTTCTGATGTGTGTGTGTGTGTGTGTATGTGGCATGTGTGTGATACCGTATATTGTGTGGAGGTTCAAGGACAGTTTTCGTGAGTTGGCTCTCTCCTTTGACTACAAGGAATCTGGATTGTAGGTAGAAATTGCTTTTTCCACTGAGCCATCTCACTGGTCTTGTATCAATAGGATCTTGTATCAAATGTAATTTGAAAATACCTGCAGTGTTTTATGAAGAATTCTTTTGCATGGGTTGAAATTGGACTCTCTGAGCATGGCGGACAATGAAGGCTGATGAGAAGCCAAGGACAACGGCACTAGGTTTCGATCCTAATACATGAACTGGCTTTGTGGGAGCTTAGCCTGTTTAGACGCTCACCTTCCTGGACGTAGATAGAAGACCTTCGTCTTCCCGCAGGGCAGAGAATTTGGACTGCTCTTCAGTATCGAAAGGGAGGGGGAATGGTGTGGGGGGTGGAGAAGAGGAGTGGGGATAGGGGGAGGGGAGTGGGGGGAGGGGGCAATATTTGGGAGGAGGGGAGGGAAATGGGAAACGGGGAGCAGGTGGAAATATTAATTAAAAAAAAGAAAATTAGCATCGCTCTTGTAGCTAATGAAGAATTTATAAAGAAATTAAAAAATGTTTATAGGATGATGCTAAGAAATATAATTGTTTAAATGTTATTTACAATATACCATATTTAAACATTCATTTTCCTCTTAAAACACATAAAATTAAGTTCTGATGTGTGTGTGTGTGTGTGTGTGTATGTGGCATGTGTGTGATACCGTATATTGTGTGGAGGTTCAAGGACAGTTTTCGTGAGTTGGCTCTCTCCTTTGACTACAAGGAATCTGGATTGTAGGTAGAAATTGCTTTTTCCACTGAGCCATCTCACTGGTCTTGTATCAATAGGATCTTGTATCAAATGTAATTTGAAAGTACCTGCAGTGTTTTATGAAGAATTCTTTTGTGGAACTAATAAGCCCCTTTTTATTCAGTTGATTTTATCATTCAGGATTTCAGTGTGTTATGGATATGTGAAATTAGGTATCACTGGGTAAATTCTCAGTATTAATTGACTATATATTTGAATTTTTAGATCTTAGTTTCTCAAAATGAATATTTTTAATGGATTAAGCTTCATAATTAAGAGGATTGAAAAAGAATTGTCTTGTTCTACCTATAGATAGCTTCCAATGGTGATGAACAGTTGGAAAAAGCCATGGCAGAGATTTTGAGAGATTCTGAGAAAGGACAAAGCAGCCTACTTGTTGATTGTCAGGGTTCCAGTGAGATTTCAGACTACTCCTTTGGAGATGTTCCAGCCGGTCAAACAAATAAGCCATCTCTTCAGTTAGTTTTGGATCCATCCAATACAGGTAATGAACCAGATACTTAAAGATGATATGAGGAAATGGGATAAAGAAACAAATAAACAAATAAAAAAGACAAAAACTAGAAAAATGTTAGTTTAACATTGCCTTTATATTGACAAAAAGATTTGTGTGTGTATGTGTATGTGCCTGTGTCAACATAAGCACATGCCACAAATGTCAGAGAATGTTGGCAAGGAAAACCTTTTGTGTATGTGTGTGTGTGTGTGTGTGTGTGTGTTTGAAACAGCATTTCTCTGTGTAGCCCCAGCTGTCCTGGAACTTGCTCTGTAGACCAGGCTGGCGTTGAACTCACAGAGATCTGCCTGCCAAGTGTTGGGATTAAAGACCTGAACCACCACTGCTGGACTAATCATTGAGATTCTTCAATATAGACACTTACACATTTAAACTCTTTCTTCTTCACATTAATTCTCCTATATTCCTGGAATTTACTTAACAAAGTGTTAGTCATTTGCATACTGTCTCCTGCTTGAGCAGAGTCTTTCCTGGGTGCTTTCAGTTCCTTCTCAGGTCGTTTTTTTTTCAGTTGGAGAAATTTACTGCAACAGTTTTTCTTTTATAGAAAAAAATCTCCTGCTTGATAACCTTCCAGAGAATGTTTCATTTTTAGATCCCATTTTACTCAGATTTAGAATATTTTAGTTATCCTTTTATTTTTCTACTCACTTTGTTAAAAAAATTAAAATCCTTATTCATATTTTTAATAATTTAAGTCTTGCTTACTAATTTTATTGTCTATATTTTTAGATCCATTTATCTATATTGTTTTGTGCTTATAATATATAGTTATGAATATTTTGTTACACAGATAAAATTTTCTCTTCATTTTTAGAAATCCAGTTGCAGAAATATCAGTAAGCTTCCCTATGTATAATGTTTTTACTACAGGACCTTGTTTATTGTTTCACATGTCTAATTTGACAGAGATGCATAACAACATATGTGCATATAATACTAATACTAAAATAATTAAATATTGATATTTATAGTTCAAATAAACAATGGCTTAAATGATTTATAGTTTTTAAAAATGAATTGTTATCTTTTTAACATGCAGATAGATATTATCTAACAATAATGAGTTCTTTAAAAACGTGTGGGGCTGGAGAGATGGCTCAGAGGTTAAGAGCATTGCCTGCTCTTCCAAAGGTCCTGAGTTCAATTCCCAGCAACCACATGGTGGCTCACAACCATCTGTAATAAGGTCTGGTGCCCTCTTCTGGCCTGCAGGCATACACACAGACAGAATATTGTATACATAATTAATAAATAAATATTTAAAAAAAAACGTGTGTAGAATTACAAATGTACTCACTCTGCTCCCTGCACCCGTCATTATATAGAGAGGAAAACTGGGTGAAGCGATCATGAAAATCAATTGAAAGAAAAGCAGCTTCATTAGAAAACTTAATAGTTTACACAGGCTAGTGAGCCAGTGGTAAAGGAAACAAAGAAATGTCTTGTTTTTGGAATGTGTACTAGTGACTTGATTGTTTTCATTTTTTTTTTCCCAGAAATTTCCAAACCCAGACCGTCTTCTCCCAGTGAACTTCCTGAAGAAGACAGTGTCCTATTTAACAAATTGACCTACTTAGGATTTATGAAAGTTTCTTCCCCACGTAGCGAAGTAGAGGCTTTACGGGCAATGGCAACCATGAGAGCTTCCAGTCAGTACCCCTTTGCTGTTACACTGTATGTGCCCAATGTTCCAGAAGGTTCTGTGAGGTAAACTTTCTTTTTCTTAGTGTATAATTAAGTATTCTGAGTGTTGGTGAGTATGTTATAAATCAAATGTGGGACTGAAATGTGAGTTCACATACACTCTCTAGACTTACAGTGCAAATCAAAAATTACATTTAGGCTTAGAACTTGTTCTTGCTTGCAGAGGGTATTTTCAAATTATTAATCTAGTAAATTAAGTACTAAGTATCTACATAGCATTGTAAATTTACAATTTTTAAAAAAGATTTGTTTACTTTTATTTTATGTGCATTGGTGTCTTGTCTGCATGTTTGTCTGTGTGCGAGGGTGTCAAATCCGCTGGAACTGGAGTTACAGACAGTTGTTAGCTACCATGTCGATGCTGGGAAATGAACTCAGGTTCTCTGGAAGAGCAGCCAGTGTTCTTGACCACTGAATCATCGCCCCAGCCCCCAAATTTACAAAGTTTTGATAAAAATGCCTTTAGTGTCTTAGGAAAACATTGTGTTAATATATTCTTTGTGTGAAATATGTGTGGGGACATGTAGGTGTCTGTGGAGGCAGAGGACAGCTACTGGTGGTATTCTGTAGGTGCTATTTACCTTCTAAAATTTTAAATTAAAATTTTTTGAGTCAGAGTGTCTTGCTGGCCTGGAATTTGCCAAGTTTGCTAGACTGGCTTGCTAGCTAGTCTGTGGGAGCTTCTGGAGCTACCTGTTGACCTCTCTTGCACTGGCATTGCAAGCACAGGGCGTGCAGCACTCAGAGTCTCTTCTTTCCTAAGGTCCTAAATGTCTAACTCAGGTCCTCTTACTTGTAGAGCAGTTACTTTCCTTTGTCTCCCAAGCCTTCAAAATGAGAGGCAGTGACAGGCAGATCTTTGGGTTGCTGTTGTTTAGCCACAGGTCCCAGTGAGATATTCTGTTTCAGCAAACAAGGTGAGCAAGAACGCTTACTGTACAAGACAGAGGACCTAAGTTTGAGGTATTACCATTAAAGTTAAAAGAAAAAAAAATTCTGGTGTGGCTGCATGCTTGTAACCCCAATGTTGAGGGACAGGATTGATGGGACTTGTTGATTGCCACTCTAGCTGGGAAAGATCTAAACAATAACAACAAAGAAAATAAGATGGAATAGCTCTTAAGGATTGATAACTGAGGCCGACTTTTGACCTCTTCATGTATTGTACACCTGCACACACAAACATCTACAAATACAAACCCTGTGACAAACACACACAAGCACATACATAGAAAAGGAAAGGAATAAAAAAGAAATGGACTGGGGCTGGAGAGATGCCTCAGCGGTTAAGAGCACTGACTGCTCTTTCAAAGGACCTGGGTTCAATTCCCAGCACCCACATGGCAGCTCACAACTGTCTGAAAATGCAGTTCTATGAGATCTGATACCTTCACACCAATGCATATAAAAATAAAGTTAGATAAATCATTAAAAAATATTAAATAAAAGAAATGGACTTTCTAGGAATGTTCTGTGCTAGTCTTTCTCTTTCTCTCCCCCTTTACATACCTTTATTTCTAGTGATCTGAAAAATGCTTCTTTAAAAAAGTTCTTTAATTGGTGTGCTCATGGTGAACATCTCAGGTAGAGGGAGGCGTATCTGAGTTTAAGGTTAGTCTGGTCTATATAGTGAGTTTTAGGACAGCCATAGCTTTGTAATAGAAAGACTTTATCTTGAAAACAAACAAACAACAAATACAAATAAAAAAACAAAAAAGCCCCCCCAAATTCTTTGACAATATGATGCATATATATGCTGAGTTTTGGGTATTTTCACACATCCTCTATTATCCTTGTCTAGCCCCTTCTTTCTTCTGCTGAAACCTTTTTTTTCCCAACAATCCTCCTACTTCGATGTCTTTTTCCCCGTTTACTGGCATTGCTTTTAACAGAATAACATAAAAACTTGGAATGAGTGATACATACATATATGATACGAAATAGATATGACAATATAGTTATAGTATATATATATATTGACTTTGGTGAGTATGTGAGTTGGCTCATAGGAAACAAGAATGAAGAAATTGTTAAAATGAAATGATTTTGTATGTGTGTTTGTATATATAAGATTTTGAGGGCTGGAGAGATGTCTCAGAGGTTAAGAACATTGCCTGCTCTTCCGAAGGTCCTGAGTTCATTTCCGGGCAACCACATGGAGGCTCACAACCATCTATAATGAGGTCTGGTGCCCTCTTCTGGCCTGCAGACATATGCACAGACAGAATGTTGTATACATAATAAATAAATAAAAAATATTTTTAAAAAATTTTGAGTAACATGAAGACAATTCATTTATTTGTATTAATAACCATTTTGTGATTTTTAAGATAAATATGTCATATTGGTATGGCTTGTTTTTTGATAGTTGATATCCTTATCTCATTTTTTGTTGTTTCAGAATCATAGACCAGTCAAGCAATGTGGAGATAGCATCTTTCCCAATTTATAAGGTGCTATTCTGTGCACGTGGGCATGATGGGACAATGGAGAGCAACTGCTTTGCATTTACAGAGAGTTCTCATGGTTCAGAGGACTTTCAGATACATGTTTTCTCCTGTGAAATTAAAGAGGCAGTAAGTATGATATAGTGTAGCAATTTTCTTGAGTTAAATTAGGATTTTTTGAACTCTTGATTTCCCTGTCATAGAAAGACATATATAAACTAGACATTATATAAACTTGGAGTCTGTAGCAACCATGTTAATATTTGCATTGGCATGGCACCGACTATAGAAAGCTAAGTCTGACTGGGCATTAGTGGCACACACCTTTAATACCAGCACCAGGGAGGCAGGTGGATGTCTGTGAGTTCAAGACAAGACCAGCGTGGTATACAAGAGCGAGTTCCAGGACAGACTCTGTACTAGGACAGGCTCTGTAAATGTTGTGCTTTGTGTATGAACATGATATTGTAGTTAGAGCATGCATAGTAGAACATGCCACTTGGGAAATTGTCCTTCTACCCTACCATTGTAATATTTGCTTATGCTCAGAAAGGATGAGTATTTTTGTGACTTTTCTTATTTTGCTCAGGTTCATTTGTCCAAATGGCTTTTAAAAAATGCATCTTCAGTGCCCGATTTTCTGCTGGGCTTGATAGTTGTGTAATGCTTTTACTTACATAGTATACTGACATTATTTCTTAGATCTCTTTTGATTTCACTGGTGATTCCTGTTTATAACTTTAAGCCTTGAATTCATTCTTGAGTTGGCACAGTAAAAATATACAGATGCTTTCATAGAGTTAGGGGAACTTCTCTTTTGAAGATTTCAGTATATTCTTAGCAGTTATTATTAATTAGTGATTTATTTTTCATTGGAATAAAAGTTCAGAATCAAATATCTGCAAATGCGTTCTTTTCTGAGTTTACCGACTCGTCCCTGCGCTACAAATTGTATTAGTTTAGTACTTGAAACTATTTCAAAGGTTTTGAAAAGTAGGTTTGTGTGAACAATTTTTCAGATATGCTCATTTTTTTAAAATTTAAAAGGTCAACAGAAACAGCTAAAAGCAGCACCATTTTAGTCTTTATTTATCATGCAGCATGTACATATAGTTTTAATTATAGACACTTATGACCACAACACAAGAATTCATAGATACATAGATCTTTGTGAGTTTAATACGAAATATGATTGGTGTGCTATTTCTTATGCCATAGTAATTATTTGGCTTTACACTAAAACATGTGGAAACATATAATTTATATTGTAACTATAGAAATTCTCTGCCAGAATTCATGACTTAATGAAACTTCAAGTTGTTAATTTGCTTTTTCAGGTAAAGCCTTAATCTGTTTCCTCCTAAAATTTAAGTCTGTAATATATACTCACTACTTTCTGAAAAACTGTGGTTGACAAGAGTGAGTTGGTCCAAATGTGCTAATATTTTATTTAGACACGAATGTAAGTATGTTGAAAGAATACATGGGTTTTTGTGAGTAAGAGGACCATTTGTGATCCTTATACACTTCACTGCAGAGTTGGGGAAACAGATTGGTAGAGTCCCGGCATTTCATGTTGACAGCTGTCACTTAATAAACCTGTATGGTTACTGGATCACTGTTGCTGAACAGCAAGGGGATGAACTCTGAAGAATTGAAGAACTTGCTGCTTGAGAGATGGAAATCTGCCCTAGGAGGAAACTGAAAGGGAACCTTATTGCAAGCATATACTGATGGTATGTATGCAACTCTCTTTGGGGATTATAACGGCTATTTATTTATGAATGTAGGAGATGTTCTTTGTTTAAGAGCTTTTAATAGTTGGGTGGTCAGTGGGAAAACATATGAAATTCATGATAATTTTGGAGATACCGCTGTCCATTATATTTCTAGACAGTGTATTGCTGGTTGTAAGAAAGTGATTTTCATGTATTAGTTTTTAAAAAAACACATTTTTGAAAGTGTTTTATTTTCATTCATTGCTGATAAAAATATATTGTTTGAAAAAGAAAGTACAGGACTCTGGCTATTAAACTTTATTGAGAAGGAAAATTTCTAGATGTTGAGTAACCCAGTGTATATAGAGAGCTTATACCAGACATTGTAGGGAGCATCTACTTGATTGATGCTCATAGCATACCATGGTTTGTATGTGTAGGATTTTTTTTTAGACAACTGACTTTATATTTGCCTAGAAAAGCCTTAATATGCTTTTTGTCCAGGCATATTACTAATACCTTTATATTTAATTCAAAAAATGTTCTGGTTTAGATGATATTTTGTGTGGTTACCTTTTGCTTGATCCAAGACAAAGAGAATGGATAAAAGAGCTGGGTTTAAAAGTCTTTCTCTCAGAAGCACTATATATTTTCAGCAACAATTTTCTTGTTTAAATGTTGTAAAAAGTAGGGGCCAAAGAGATGGCTCAGTGGAAAAGCGTGCTTGCTGCTAAGGCTGACTACTTCAGTTTGAGCTCTCACACCTATAAGTGGACCTATCCTCTGCCTTCCACTCACATGTGCAACACACACACACGCACACACACACACACACGGGAGGGGGGGAGGAGAGAAATAATGTAACAAAAGGTAAAATTAAAAAAAGGTAAAACATAAATGTAAGCTTTTGTTTCTCATTGTGTTTTGAAAGTAGATTTATTAGATGTATAGCTTGCATTTCAGTTATACTTGTGGTTTACTCAAGTCTTTACATAATCTGTCAACATCTTTCTTGCTTTATCCAAAAAAATAAAAAAATATAATGTAATTCCACTTTAAGTTGATCTGAAATCTTTTAGTTATCTGTTTCCCAGGGGTTATCTGTTTTGTGGTAAAGGGACAAATACTATTTGAGTCCTTTTTGGTAGGCACAAAGAACTTAGGGACTAAAGGACAGTTTATCACTTATGCATGATGTGTAGCAATGACATTAATTAATTTCTCTTCCCTTTCTTTCTCCCTAAGGTTCCTGGATGGTACCTGAAGGTTTTTCTCTGACAGGGAAGCAGATACTTCTTCAAGCAATAACAGCATGTCTTTTACCAGCTGTCCTCTTATTTCGCCATGAATGTCTTCAAGCAGCAAATACCAAGAGTGGAGAAGGGTGCCCAGCAAGAGTGATGACTCTCTTGGACACTGTGATATCAGGATATATTTGACTATTGTCCTGGGTAGTCTTCTGTAGGACCCTATTGGACTGGATCTTTGTAACATAATTGGACAGTCCAACCAGATGTATCTTAATGTCTGTGATCTTTGTACAGGGAGAATAATGCAAGATTTCTGCTGATGTATTGCAGACAAATCAAAATGTCAGAAGTAGTGAAAAAATGATAAGGATTTGCCCATGCTTCTTGTATCTTTGTGGATATGGTACAGAGAGCTTTAAAAGAATACTTTAAAGGGCATTGGTAATGCTAAGATATACGCCTTCCCATTTGTGTGTGATTATGGGATATGTCCCTGTAAGTATTCATTTGTGTGTGTATATATGTATTTGAAGGTGTAATATACCTGTGGTCTCAATTTTCCTAGTTATAGGATTTATAAGTACCCATGCCCAGCTGTATAGTATTTTTTTCTAAAATTCTTCATTTTGGCCATTTTCAATGATAATGCATTTGAGCAAGTTGTAAAATTACAAGTTGTTAAATAAAAATTGGTAAAAGGTTTTTTTTTTTTTTGTTTTTTTAGATAGGGTCTCAGTAGATAGCCCTTGCTGATCTGGAACTCACTATGTAGCCCATAGAAATCTTCCTCCCTCTACTTCCCAAGTACTGGGATTAAAACAATGTGCTAAATATACCTGATCACATGCTTGTCTCATATTTTTATGTTCATTTTTTTTTTTTTTGAGACAGGGTTTTCCTGTGTAGCTTTGATTGTCCTGGAACTCACTCTGTAGACAAAATTGTCCGGAACTCCTAGAGATCCTCCAAGTGCTGGGATTAAAGACATGTGTCACCACCACCCAGCACTTTTTTTTTTTTTTTTTTGAGACAGGGTTTCTTTGTATATTCTTGGCTGTTCTGGACTACCTCTGTAGACCAGGCTGGCCTCAAACTCACAGAGATCTGCCTGCCTCTGTCCCTTGAGTGCTGGAATAAAAGGCATGTGCCACCACTGCCAGATTTGAATGAACATTTCTTGGTAGTATTTCTAAAGAATAGATTGTTTCATGAATTTTAATGGAAAAATTTTATATTTGAAAAAGAAAATATATTTAAGTATGTACCTCTGTCACTTAATAGCATCATTTGAACTTTAGCTGTATAATATTTACTAATTGGAAAATATTGAAATAAAGAAGATAAAGCTATCCAAGCTCTATCATAGGATTGTAGGTTATCCGTAGTACCAGATGTCTATGTATTACATCCCCACCTCCAGTAGCAGCAGATACCTAATTTTATGTCTAATGTTTTCTGCAGATACTTTCTGTGGAAACAATCCTACTGTACTATTTGTCAATAAATCTTTGCCTTGCACACAAGTGTCAATTTTAGATTGTTTTTGTGTGTATATGCTTTAATAATGTGCCATGTATTGAAGTGTTTGCTATGATATGTATTTTCAATTTACTTTATATAGTATATAGTGCTCAAAGAACTGATGTTAGTAATCACTGTTTCTGAACTTTGCTGATCTTTGTGTCACTTTTGTTCTATTCACTGACTCTAGAATTCACATATAATTTTAACCCTTTTGGTGGAAATAGCAATTTGTGAGACATGGCATTTAAATTAATGGGCTACATTATAGTGAAATTTAAAACTTAAACTAACATTTCTGATTTTGACTGACCTAATGATTCTTTCTTGGTCAATATAAACACATCTTATTTGTATTCATTTGAATATGTTTTATATTCTTCAATGTATTTTCATAGCACCTAAAATGTTACTTTGTGCACAGAAAATGCTCAAAAATTTAATAAGTTATTGTTTTCATTGAAAAAGACTTGTCTCTACTTCTATTAATACCAGTTCTTTACTACTTTTATCATTTTCACTTGTTTATACCAGATCATAGGGGTTAGCTAAAATACTGTATAGTTATGAATGTTGTGCTATAAATATGGATCTACTGTTAATATTCACTATATAGGTTTGCAGTGATATTTCTATAGCACTGTTAGTGTTAAAATATTAAGTAGTTGATTTAAGAATTGATTTGATATTTGAAAAGTAGTTTAGGGTAATCAAAAAATAGGGAAGTCAAAATGTGACTGTATGAGTTTGAGGATAGCTTATTTTAAATTGTAGGATGATTGTGTATATATAAATATATACATACACATAAACATATATATGTACATATATATTCAGGAAGAAGTTAACTTCCAGAATATATGAATTAAGCAAAACAGAAAAATGAAGTAGCATATTTTATTTGAAGTAACAAGTGGCATTTTAAAGTGCTGAGGTCAGTTGTAGTACCTTGCTTATGCTCAGGGCACACTGAGCTACAATTGCAGCTCAACAATTTCTTCTATTTAAAGGAGTATTTTTGCTTTAAGAAAATTTTAAAAATGGTTATCGAGGTTAATATGTTCATTGATAATTTGACTTTCAAATTGAGAAATTTGTTAATATTCAGTAAAATCTTACTTATGTTTCCTAAGGTGAGGTATTAAAAATAGGATCCTTGTTTGACTCCTCTCATCCCAACCTATTTTTATTGTTCAAACCATGTGTTGATGGACTGTGAGATTGGAAGTCTTTGGTGTTTCTAGTGCATAGTTTGAGATGTTAGTTCTGACACTTATTGTAAACCCAGGGATGAGAATAGCTTTTGGAAAGTGTTGTATTTATAGTTCCTGCCCACTTTGGGAAAAAATCTGAGTAATAAATGAATATGAAAATACAAATATAATTTCACAGTCACTAGAGTGCCCTAATGCTAATAGAATAGCTTCAAACTTTTTCACTATTTATCCTGGAAATAATTTTTAATACTACAAAACACCAAGTGAAATACCAAAAACTTTTCAAATCATGTTACCATAAACTGCTGTATGCTGAAAGGGGGTAGCTTCATTGCTGTAGCTCAGTATTTAGCTTGTTGAAGCTGAGGGAGTTCCATAGAGAAACTGAAGACTTTAACTAAAACCTTGTTCGTGAATATTCATTGAAAGATGTAGATTCCACCTTCATTTTTGCTTTCATTGCAATATTTTGTTGCCTAGAGACATTTACAAATGAATATAGTTTCTTTTGTGAACTTAGTTCAGTTTATCCTTTTTTGACACGGGTTTTTATAGCCAAGCCTAATATTCAACTAGTGACAGTTCTGTTTCAGCCCTTCTAATGCTGGGGAGTAGAGCTGTGAGCCAACTGTACCTGACTTTAAAAAAATACGTATTTAAACTGGGCAGTGGTAGCACATACCTTTAATCCCTGTTCCCAGGAGGCAGAGGTAGGCAGAGCTCTGTGAGATTGAGGCCAGCCTGGTCTACAGAGCAATTTCCAGGACAGCCAGCCAGAGCTACACAGAGAAATCCTGTCTCAGAAATATTTATATTTATCTGATTGCCTGTGCATCTGTGCACCATGTCATGCAGGAGTCTGCAGATTCCAGAAGAGGTTGTGGATCTCCTGGAACTGGGATTATAGACAGATGTGAGGACACGTGGGGGTGTTGGGAACCAAACTTGAGTCCTCTGCAAAAGCAACAAGTACTCTTAACCACTGAACCATCCTGGATTTTTGTTTTAAAAGTTCATTTTTACCGGGTGGTAGTGGTGCATACCTTTAATCCCAGCACTAAGGAGGCAGAGGCAGGTGGATCTCTTTGAGTTTGAGGCCAGCCTGGGCTACAAGAGCTAGTTCCAGGACAGGCTACAAAGCTATTGAGAAACCCTGTCTCAAAAAACAAAAAAACAAAAAAGAAAAAGAAAAAAAATCCTTTTTATTAACTTTTTAAATATTAGAGTTTAAAGAAACAAAGCAAGAATATTTGACAGAAAAAGAAAAGAAAAAAAAACTAAAAAAAACCCAAACAACAACAAAAGAATATTTGACAGACAGCTATTAAGTTAAACAGTTCTTTCTTAGTGAGGCTAGTCTTGTTCAATATGAGTACACTTGGGCATATTTATGTAGTTTTGGTTCACACATAGGCATTAATTCATTGATCCTGAGTCTCTACTACTCTGTGAGAACAAGTCTTTGATAATAGAGAACTGATGAAAACAGTGCAACTTCCTTTAAAAATCATCAGAACTCTAGACGCTACCTAGTCACTTTACTGGTTTACAGAAAGTCTTGCAAAACCCATTGGCTTGTTTTGTAAGATTAGTCAAATTATCAAGTGGAGTGCTATGTCTGAACTGAGTTGGTCAACAAACTCACTGTATCTGAAGCTGTATATATAAGAGATTTGTACTGACTGATGATAGCAAATAATATCTATTTTCTACAATAGAACAATCTTTCATGTATCTGCCACCCAAAAGACCCCTGCTCTCCCCCGTGACAAATGTGTTGTACAGTTTCTTGGAATGTTGCATTGTGTTCATTAGATAACATCATCTAGGAAAACCTTTCAAAGAAAATATTCCCTAATAATGAAATGCTCGTGTTTTGTGCATTTTGTTAGTAAGAGAGGTTCTGAATCTCAGTTAACAGTGCTGACTCGCTGTCATTCCTGAGTGCACCTGAACCTGCTACTGGTGTTCATTCTCACATTCCAGTTCCTAGCTTTAGCTCTTTAATACTAGTTGCCTTCAGGTCTCTAGGGTTTATATTGATAGTGTCTACAGTGAATCTTAACTGTGTAGGTGTAAAAATATCCATCATACTTGAACTTAGTTTGTGAAATGATGCATTACTGTTGACTTCATATACTTAAACCTTCCATGGAATTAGTGTGCTTTTTGAGGAATACTTTAGTTGAGAAATGCTTATACTGTATTTACTTTCAAATTGTGGGTATGGAAAGTTATAGGCTTTCAGAATGGGAGAGAAGACTATCACAGTTCATTTAGTGCTTTGGTCTAATTACATTTCTATTTTTACTTTTTTAGGTAAGCAGAATTTTATATAGTTTCTGTACTGCATTCAAACGTTCTTCCAGACAAGTGTCTGATGTTAAAGATTCAATCATCCCGACCCCGGACAGTGATGTATTTACCTTTAGTGTCTCCTTGGAGGTAAAAGAAGATGATGGAAAAGGAAACTTTAGGTGAGAATATCTGAAAAGAAAGCATTGTGTCTGTAATACAGTATTCACTAGCATACCTTCTAGACACCAGATCGTGTTTGTACAAGGTTTTAGACAGGCCCAGAAATATTCGACTGGTGAATAATTATAGTTCACTCTTCTCACACTTCTCTCATGGTCACACAGTTTTTTTACTGATAAAAAAATCTGATATTATAGAACATTAAAATCATAAAAACAGGGCACAGGCTGTAATTTTATCAGCTATGGAGAATCACTTTTTGTTAAAAGTGCTAATTTATTCTCCATTTTCTTATTTATTTTTAACTTTTTTTTTGAGATGAGGTCTCATTGTAGCATGGGCTGGGTTTGACCTCTATATAGCTGAAGCTCGTCTTGAACTTCTGATTTTCCTGAGTCTAATCCCTGAGTGCTAGGATTATAAATGTGTCACTCGCCACTTTCAGCTAGTTAATTTTTCTCCTTTATTGTATTTGTAGGGAAAATTTTACAGCTATTTATATACATTTTTCCTCTTTCAATTTTTTTTATTATTTTTTAAAATTAAAGCTTTAAAAAGATGTATTTATTTTATGTGTATGATTACTTTGCCTGTGAGTATGTTTGTAAAATGTACATGCCTGGTATTCACGGAGGTCAAAAGAGGGCATTGGATCCAGTGGGACTGGAGTTACAGATGGTTGTGAGCTGCCAGGTCAGAATTGAACCTGGGTCCTCTGCAAGAGCAACAAGTGCTCTTAATTGCTTATCCAGCCCTCTATCCCCTTATAGAAATATTTTTCACCAAAAATGTTTTTAGTGGTTGCTGTTAGCATATTATATGGTTTGATCATCATTTAACTTTTTTCTATTATATATTAAAATGTTTTTTTCCAGTTAAAAAGTGAACAGTTAATAGGAAATGGCCTATTTAACAATTACTTATATACCTTAACAATGTCTTAATTTTTTATTTTTTTATCTTTTGATTCAGGGTCTTACTGCATAGCTCTTGGCTGGACTTGAACTCAAACTCATGGAGGCTGGCCTGGCCCTGCCTTCCAAGTGCTGGGATTAAAATGTGCACTACCACACTCAGCCTTTAGTTGTAACCATAATTGCCAGATACTTATGTGTATTTTTTACCAATAAAAAAGTGAATGTCAGATTAAATAAGTTTCTGGAAGCATTTTTCTTTTCTGACAGGGCAACCTGTATTTTAAGTTTTATTTGTTCATTATGAGAATATTTACTTTATCCTTTGTTAGACTTTGATTAACTTTCTGTATATGATTTGTATCTTTTTTGTCCATCTTTTATTTATATTTACTTGGATATGTTAAAGTAGTCTTAAATTCTTGATATTTAAAAGGATAAAGTGTTCCTTACTGTTTTTTTTCTTGGTTTAATTATGGTACAGGTGCTCATGACCACCCAGCAGCTGAACCAGAATATGACAGTCTTTAAAAATTAAATAAGCAGTATTTGAAAATTTGTTCTAATTTAAAAGCTAAATTTGAAATTATGTTTTCATAGTTTTAAATACTGCATTGATCTTGATTGAGAGATAAAATTAGAAAGATTTTGCAATTCATGTTCAAAATTTCTATGAGTTTTATTTTGCTGGTTGCCAAATTTACTGTTCTCTACTTGTAGTCATGTGAGATTCAGCCTGACTTAAGAATATATGCCTGGTGATGGGGGCATACACCTGTAATCCCAGCATTTGTGAGGCAGAGACAGGCAGATCTCTGAGTTCCAGACCAGCCTGGTTTATACACTGAGTTCTAAGACAACAAACCAACAAGAAAGAATATAATGTTCTTGGCTTAATACTTTGTTGTTTTGTTCTCATTTTAGACGGTGTTATTTTATTCTACCATTATATCACTGATTTTTGTTCTTTTTGAATATTTCAGTCCTGTGCCTAAGGATAGAGATAAATTTTATTTCAAAATAAAGCAAGGAGTAGAGAAGAAGGTTGTGATTACAGTTCAGCAACTTTCTAACAAAGAATTAGCTATTGAGAGGTAAGTAGCTTGTTCTTATGTCATAGCTCAGACTGGGATTGCCATTGTTAACATGTATCAGACGCTTCCTATTGAATCTCAGCTGTACAGCTCACTGTGGTTTTTCAGTGTATCTTGCTTCTGTCTGCCCTGCCCCTCCCACTTCTCCATCTCTCTTACCCTGTACTGCCCCTACAGAGCCCCTTTCACTCTTTAAATCCTTTTTGTTTATATTCTATTTTTATTAACACTTATTTACATGGAGGGAAATTAGTTATTTTATTTTGTATCTTTTAAAGCTTCTGAAATTCCAGCACCTAATGGGAAAATGTTAGAGGAGGGGGCACTTGTTTGTCCTGGCTGCCCAGAACTGAAATAATCACACAGAAACTGTATTAATTAAAACACTGCTTGGCCCATTAGCTCTAGCTTTTTATTGGCTAAGTCCTACATCTTAATTTAACCCATCTCCATTAATCTGTGTATCACCATGAGGTTGTGGCCTACCAGCAAAGTTTCATCATGTCTCCTGCAGCGGATCCGTGGCGTTTCTCTGACTCTGCATTCTTCCTCCCAGCATTCCGTTTAGTTTTTCCCACCTAGCTCTGTTCTTCTACAGCTCTGCTATAGGCCCAAAGCAGTTTCTTTATTAACCCATGAAAGAAACACATAGACAGAAGGACCTTCTACACCAGGAAAGTGTATGTGTATTTATTTATAGGAATGCTTTTAGGTAAGTAAATGTTTTAGAGGGCCAAAAAAATTTTATATAAAGTCACTAACATAATCATTTCTCCCAGAATTTGATTTTAGATGGCAGTTATTATTTATAATGTAATATATTTTTAGTGGTTGACAGAAAACAAAGGAGAAAAATGGACAAGAATATGAATAAAAAAATCGCTGGAAAGTTATTCAGTTCTAAAGTCAATTTACAAATAAAGAAGATTCATGTTAAAGGAACCATATGATATTCAATTACAATATGAAGTAAAGATGGGGATATGAAAAAAGATATTCTTATATTATTAATGGAATTGTCAATTGTTGCATACACTTAAAAACCAAACCAAGCTAGGCAGTAGTGGCAGTCACTCTGAAGAGCAGTTAATTCTGTTAACTGTTGAGTTACCGCTATAGCCCTCTATTTCCTCTTACTTTGAAAGAGAGAAATTGTAAATGTTTGAGACTGTACAAATTTTGTCACAGAATGATTATATTATTTTATTCTACTATAGTAGTATTTCCTCAACTTCTAGATAGCTTTCATTGGTGTGTATTATATATAAACGTTTTCTTCATTTATTACATTTATAGCATACTCATTCGCTCTCCATCTCCTTTCCCTGTGGCCCTCTGATCTTGTTTTTCTCCCCTTCTTCCAAATGGTTCCCATTATACTTTTCCCGCCACTCCCACTATAGATTACAGTTTCCTATAGATGACATATATTTTATGGTTGAATAAGACTCCATTATGTGCGTTTTCTTTATCTATTCATTCATTACAGGCACTTAGGGTTTTTCTGTGATGTTATTAGGAGTAGTGCTGCAGTAAGCGTGGGTGTGCAGGTATCTTTATTGTGTGCTGACTTTTAGTGCTTCATTTCTTTCCAGTTCTACACTAGAATGGTGCAATAGAAGCAGATGGCAGTTCAGTTTCTAGTTTTGTGAGGCACTGCCATAGTGGCTACACTAATTTGCATACTCAAATGTGAATGATCAATTTACTCCTTAGCTCTCTCTCATCCTCACCATTATTTGTTTGTTGTCTTTTTGATGCTAGCCATTCATTTTAGCCGGAGTGAGATGTAATCTTAATGTAGTTTTTATTTGTGTTTACTTGATACCTAAAGAATGATGATCATTTCTTCATGGATTTATTGATCATTTGTACTTACTTTGAGGACTATTCAATTCATTTGCTCGTTCATTGATTGGATTATTTGTTCTGTTTTTTTAAAGTTAGTTTTTATGTATTTTGAAAATTAATCACTTAACAGAGGATAATTAGTAAAACTTTGTCCCATTCTGTGGGTGTCTCTTCATGCCAATGCTTGTCACTTTTGAAGAAGCTTTTTAATGTGTGCAGTCTCATTTGTTAATTCTTGCTATTATATTCTGGTGTATTAGAGTTCCAGTGAGAAAGTCATTGCCTATCCTTACACCTGAAAGTGTTTTCTGCATGTTTTTTTTCCTAATAGCTCAAAATTACAAGGTCTTTGATCCATATTGAGTTGATTTTTCTAGCAGGTGAGATAACTAGCTTGATAATCTCATTCTTTCAATTATATGTTGCATTTAGCAATGGTTAATAAATTCATGCTAAATTCTTTGGTTCCTTTCTCATTCTTTTTGTTAGCTGATCTCTAAGTAGGAATTGGCTTGGGATTGCTTTAGGTTTGCCAAAACAATGCTTTCTTTGACAGAATTAATTATCTGTGACATGGGAGATTTTGTAAATACTTAGTTTAATATGTTTCAAAGAGAAACAAACCTTGCCTTTTATCACGCCCAAACTGTAAATGGTAGAATTTAATTATCCAGTAGGTGGCAGTCTCATCAAGAGAATTCTTACACTAACAAAGTAATTTTTGTAGTAGAAAGACAGTTGGTGTGAAAGAATATACTTCAGGTTACATATTCTCAGTGTGTCTTGTCATGGAGAAAATAAATTTATTTAAAAATCAAATATATAAAAGTCAAAATCAAAATATAAAATTTCAATCACACTTCAAAGTAGAAAGAATAATACACTAAACCCTAGGTGCTCTAGTTTTTTTGTTTGTTTGATAGACTTCAGTTTTTGTTAGGAAAGAAGTCACTTTATCTCTTTGCACTCTTGGGCACCTCATATAGTGATATTTCATATGTTGATATTGATATACTGCAGTTGTCTTTCTCAACCCTTATTAGAAAGTACTATGCTTATTTTAACTCCTAAGACAGTGCTTGAAACACAGTTTTAGAGTTACTTCCCCTCATTTAACACTTTCTGCTCTGAGCAATATTCTAGGCACTGTGACCTATGAGTGTAGATATTATTATGTTGTTTCACAGTTGAGGAAAGTGAGGCATGGCGGTTTAGTGCCTTAACTGTGATAAGACAGATAATTTTTTTTTTTTTTTTTTTTTTTTTGCTTTTTTCGAGACAGGGTTTCTCTGTGGTTTTGGAGCCTGTCCTGGAACTGGCTCTTGTAGACCAGGCTGGTCTCGAACTCACAGAGATCCGCCTGCCTCTGCCTCCCAAGTGCTGGGATTAAAGGCGTGCGCCACCACCGCCCGGCTAAGACAGATAATTTTGAGTTGAGTCTGTCTTCTACTATAATTCATGTTTCTACTTTTCCACTTCTGTTTGCAAATTCAGATAAATGAATGAACTGTATAAAATTTTTATTGCCTAAAATGTCTTGAAATATGAAATACATTATTTAAACCTGTATGTAATAAAATGCTGTATTGTTTGAAGAGATATGAGAACTGTTCCCTGTCTCAACAATTTCTACTATTCTTTCCTTTTCTGGCTTATCCATGTTAGATGTGACATATAAAGCTTTAAGAACTGGACAGAAGATAGAGAACACTAACACTAATTGTTACACTTGTACTTAGTTTTTGATAGCCATTAGACAATTTAGTTGTTTTGGCAGCACATGAGAAAGAAAGATGGTATTATGATTACTCCATTTGTGCAGGTGATGGAGCAGAGGCTTAACAGTAGTAACTCAGGTCACTTGGCCAGAAGCTAGAGATTTAAACAAGGCCATCTGATTTCTGAGTACTGTATTCTTTTTGTTCTTTTTTTATTGATTTATTTTTATTATTTAATTAAAAATTTCCACCTCCTCCCCCCATCCCCCTTTCCCTCCCTCTCCAGTCCAGAGAGCAGTCGGGATTCCCTGCCCTGTGGGAAGTCCAAGGTCCTCCCCCCTCCATCCAGGACTAGGAAGGTGAGCATCCAAACAGACTAGGCTCCCACAAAGTCATTACATGCAGTAGGATCAAAACCCAGTGCCATCGTCCTTGGCTTCTCATTAGCCCTCGTTGTCTACCATGTTCAGAGTCCGGTTTTATCCCATGCTTTTTCAGACCCAGTCTAGCTGACCTTGGTGAGCTCCCAATAGATCAGTCCCACTGTCTCAGTGGAGTGGGTGTACCCCTCGTGGTCCTGACTTCCTTGCTCATGTTCTCCTTCCTTCTGCTCCTCATTTGGACCTTGGGGGAGCATGGGATGGTTGGGATAAAGGAAGGGTGGATATGGGAACAGGGAAGTATATATTCTAATTAAGGGAGTTATCTTAGGGTTGGCAAGAGACTTGACTCTAGAGGGGCTCCTAGGTGTCCAAGGAGATGTCCCCAGTTAGTTCCTTGGGCAGCTGAGGAGAGGGAACCTGAAATGGCCCTATCCTATAGCGGTACTGATGAATATCTTGTATATCACCATGGAACCTTCATCTGGCGATGGATGGAGATAGAGACAGAGACCCACATTGGAGCACTGGATTTGTCTTTTAAAAGGATCTTTTTAATGTTTTCTTGTTAGTCTCCCCTCCTACTCTTCCCATTTCTTATGTCTACTGTTTCAGACCTCTACAGGCTATTTTTTTAATATATGAAAGAATGTGTATTATTTTGTTTTTTTCTGTGTCTGGCTTGTCTTCTTACCAAATTAATGCAAATGACTGCATCTTATTGTGTGTGCGTTTCTATGTGTGCTTGTGTTCATTTGTGTGTAAGTGCACATGTATGAATGTGAAGTCCAGAGATTACCCTCAGGTGTTGTTCTTCAGTGCTGTCTACTTCTCTCCCCCCCCACCCCCCACGAGACAGGGTTTCTCTGTAGCTTTGAAGTCTGTCCTGGAACTAGCTCTTGTAGACCAGGCTGGCCTTGAACTCACAGATTTGCCTGTCTGCCTTCCGAGTGCTGGGATTAAAGGCATGTGCCACCACCACCCAGTGTAACTTGTATTTGTATCTTAAATAATTTTCTGAGACCCTCATAATTTATTTAAGCTTTCATACCTTAAGCTTTCATATCCTCAGACCCTTATATATATATCAGTCACAGATTCTCATATTCTCAAACCTTACATAAACTTTACATTTTAAATTTCTTTCTCAGACCCATAGTCACTTACAGAAACTTCCATGGCTTACTTAAACTTTCATATTTTAGAATAGTTTCTTAGATCCTCAAAACCTGTGTTATTTATATGTGTGTGATATCCATCTAATATATATGTGTATATACATATACACATACATCTAATCATTTATCAGAGACATAAACAGCTACTATTGAGAACAGTAATTTAAAATCATGTCCCTTTAGTGGAAAGTTATAGCTGAAATCTGTTTATTTTTATCTCTTCTGGAATCTGGTAGCAAAGTAAGCTGTTTTGAGACCTAGTAATATCTTTAGGGAAGTGAGGCCTGTGACCTGATCTTTACTTAAAAAGAGAACTGACAAGGCAACTGCAGCCTCTCAAAAGGAACTGGGTGCTTGTATCTCTCAAAGCTACAGTCAGTCAATACCCTCAGAGATCTGAGAAGGATTAATATATATGGGAGTGTGGACCAAACAGCTTCTGAATCTATTAAAAGTGACAGAGACTAGTCTATATTAGTTCAGATAGCAATCCCAGGCTTCCATGTCCTCTTCAGTACTATCTATCTATAGAGGCAGAGGAGTCCTCAGGACAGGAGCATCAGTCTTCAGCTGCCAGGCCTATAATGTGAGAGTTTTTCCTGTGGAGGAGGAACACGGGGAAGACCAACCATACTTTGTCTAGGCAAAGGGGGTCAAGCAATTCTCCAGTGTCCTGCTTTTTTTTTTTTTTTTTTGGTTTTTTGAGACAGGGTTTCTCTGTGGTTTTGGAGCCTGTCCTGGAACTAGCTCTTGTAGACCAGGCTGGTCAGTGTCCTGCTTTTTCACAGTCTGGGCTGGGTCCTGGTAGCTGCTGTTGCATTTGTACATCTCACCCAGTTGTCAGTATTATCAACAATCCTGGTGGAGTTGTTGCGTCATTCCATTTGTTTTCTTTGGAGACCTTAGGAGTGTTTGCTAGGAGCTGGGAGTCCCCATCTGTTATAATAAGTTCTTTATTAAACTTAAAATAAATGCCATATTATGCAGATCTCTGAAGCATTTGAGGACTGTTATTTACATCTGAATAGACAAACTTTGTTTCTAGTTACTTCTTTTAAGTTTAACTTTGAAAACATATACAGGGGCTAAGTAAGGCTTATCCCTGTAATTAATTATATTAGTTCTTAGCATGACTACAGTTGTCGTGGTCCAACCTTGATGGGTTTGTACGTTTCACAGTAGGGGCATGTGGATTATAAATGTTAGGCAGCAAAAAACAGAGATACAAAAGAAAAGACAGAGATATAGGATAGAGTTGGGGGGCAACACAGTGAATACTGAATCCACCCATGTTTATTTTTCATAGGCTTTATATACCCCAATCCAAAGAGGAGGAGAAAGACCTCTCTACCAAAATGCAAGGAACAAAGTGATTATCTTCTCAAAACCCAAAGCATCAAGTAACCACACCTTAGGTCAAAATGTCCTGTTAGTAGCCACACCCTGGGTCAAACTTTCTGTCAGTAACTTTAAAGGAACAAGAATAGGCCTGAACTCTATGACCTTTGTTCAAGGTGGGCTCTGACAAACAGTTAAAGAACTTGATCATCTATAAGATGACTCACCATTAACTTGTGTTCCTTACCAGCCTACAATAAATTAGTAGCTTTCATAAGACTAGGACTTTACATTCCATTCCTGTCAGGTTTAGCCTTAAAATTAATAACTTTGAATTGAAGCTCTTCTAGTATCAAAAATAAAACTTTTTAACATAGATAATGGGCTCAGTAAAGAAAGCAAAATAGCCATTCTGTGGGTGAACATGTAACAAGTTTGCTCCAACCTAAGACTGTCTTTTGAGAAGGCAAGGAATAGTAATAGTAACAGGGGAAAGATCCCCCAGGGCCAAATGGGGACAAGAGAAAGGGGCTTATGAATTGGGGTGTGGCACATGAGTAGGGAATGAGGGAGCCTGTAGGCTAGCACCGCTCTTGACAAGCCATGGGGGCACTTACCTAAATGCCCAACCCTGGGAAAGGGACACTCTCAGGTGACCAGAAACTCCATTGTATAATATATATCTTATTTATTAAATATCTTGTTTATCAAACATACGTTTTAATTTATCTGAATTCTTTAGAAGCATGGATTGAACATTTGACAAAGACATAAGTACTTAGGTGTAAATCTCTAAGTCAGCTTTTGTTAATATGAATAGGCCTTTATAATCTTAAGTTTTCAATCACCATATGGAGTATATATTAAAAAAAGAGTTGAATCACATATACAGTATGTTGTAACAAATATAACTTTACATTTTCTATCACCATAAACAGTCCATTCCAATTCTCCAGTGCTGCTGTTCTAGGTCTGATGGTAACCATTCCCTATATCAAGTATAAAGTTACAGCCATATTTTTCTGAAAAACATCCTTATAAGTATTGCTTTTTGTAGACCAGAGTTCTGCATTTGTTTTGCTTTCATCTTATCAGCACTTTTTTTTTAAGAAACAGGTTTGGAGTTTTCTATGAAACTGTGAATAGCTAAGAGCTCTAGTCTTGTCATTTTATAGAAAGCCAATCATATATAGCCCTGCAACCTGGAGGGCTATGGCATAATGATTAATTATTAACTTGCATTCTTAATTATACATTATATATTTTTAAAAATAAGCCTGACATGGAACCTCAGTCCTCCTCTTTCCTATACAAACATTTTATAGAAGAATCATCAGCTTTGTTTTTTTAAATGAAGAAAACCAACCAGACTTAACATAATGTGGTCAAATCTCATATGCCCTCTGGTTAAGCCAGACATTTAGACAGCTCCTCTTTCCCTTCTCTTCTCTTTGTTTTTGTAGTCTCCTGCCTTTTCTCTTGCTTTTCAGATAACATGAAAACTTGTGTCAAAGTCCTTCTTGTGGTTTACTTCAGTAGACTAGAATATTGTATGGCTATAGTACTTTAAATGAGAACAAAAGCATACATACTCCATAACAAAAATAACTCTAAATTTGCATCAGCACATAAAAACCTGCACCAACATGAAACATCTAAGACTAGCAGTAGTTTTTTCTTACTCTAACCAATAGTAATTTGTAACCAACCCCTGTAAATGTTGAGAAATATTTATAACCAACTGAATGTAAATGACCAAAACTATATAATTTTCTCTGTTTAAGCAAAAGCATCATTTTTCAGAAATATAATATTTTATAACCTGGTTCCAGCAGTTTCTTAGGCAGTGTCAGGACAGGAAGGGCTAAGGGGAAGAAGTTGTGGCAAGAACCTTGGTCCACAGTGAAGAATTTGGCCCAGGAAGGAAGGGAAGGGGGGCACAGCAGCTACACAGGCAGCTTGTGACCAGAGTGACTGCCTGACAGTCAGTATCCTGCAAAAAAAGATGGTCAGCTTCCCTGGTTGCAGGCACTGGCTAAATTGTCACAGCAGGGTCACTGCAGTTTAGCAATCATAGGAGGTTTCTCCCTTTCACCTGCTATGCTCATATCAAGCGTGCCCCCACCCTCTCTGGATAATTAGCCCCAAGTCACTAGCTTGGGCCTGAAAATCCTTGGAATGGTCCAAAATAAGACTCAAGGAAGGAAGTTGAGTTCGACTGACCCACTCCTAAGAGAAGTAGGGAGGTAACTTTACAAACAGACAGAAAGACATGAAAATAATGCCAACAGAAATGTACCAGTATGGTGCACAGAAAAGAAATCAGGAGAAGGCTGATGGAATATCTTCCCAGGGGAGTTCTGGTTGCTGTAAACGGAGACTGCTTGTTCCTGGCTGCTCAGACCCAAATAATCACACAGAAACTGTATTAATTATAATACTGCTATTAATTATAATATTAGCTCAGGCTTCTTATTAACTAACTCTTACATATTAAATTAACCCATTTCTATTAATCAGTGTATCACCATGAGGCTTTGGCCTACCAGTAAGGTTCTGGTGTCTGTCACTTTTGGCAGCTTCATGATATCTCTCTGACTCCACCTGCTCTCTTTCTCTCTTCCAGCCTGTCTATATTCTGCCCTGCTATAGACCAAAGTAGTTTCTTTATTAACCAATGGTAATAAAATATATTCATAGCATACAGAAGGGAATCCCACATTATCGCCCCTTTTCTGTCTAAATGAAAAGGAGGGCTTTAACTTTAACATAGTAAAATTACATATAGCAAAACAGTTATCAAACAAGAATTATTGGTTACAATATTTCTTTGTGAGTCTAAAGTTTCATATCTAATTTATTTCTTATCATAACTTAGGAAAGGTATAACTATCTTCAACTTTATCAAAGACTCCAGAAGGATACAATATTACCTAAGTAAACAGGAAGTGCCTTGTAAACAACTTCCAAAACTCTAGAATTGACAGAGACATCTTGCTGCCTGGACAGTCACTCAAAGTTCTTCTGTAATGTTGGAGCATCTACCTTCAGCCTAAGGCCCATAGTATCTGGTAGACTTTTCCATGAAGCAGGATATTTGAAGATCTATTCTGCCTTGTAAAGGCAAAGTTCATCAGTTGCTTTCTTCTGTGTCCTGCAGAATATCTGGCAGTTTCTTCTGTGAAGCAGGAACCCTGAAGGATCATCCTGTCTTTTGCAAAGTTCAGCAGTCACTTTTTTTTTGTGGGTTCTGCATGTCCAATTTATGCAGCATACCTTCAATCAGTCCAGGCAAGAGCAGTTTTTTGCCCAAATGGCTAACAAACTCCATAAGGACACTCTTTGATGCTCATCTTCCTCTTGAAGTAATTGGTGCTACCAGGAGCAGACATGTCTCACTGTTGAGGGTATAGGTTTTTAAAACATTTTAAATGTCATATTCCATAGATCTTTGAAGTGTTGAAGATTATTTATCTAACTGAAAAATATCTCTGTATATCTTGAAAACCTAACAAACTACAAGATTGACTATTATAAATGACTATTAATTTGTAATTTTTAATTGTGCTTCACATTTTTAAATGAGATTCATAGACATAATACCTTAAAGAAGACCAGAAATACATATAACAAAATTGACCTTAAATTTCTATCAATAGACCAAGATCCATACCAATGCAAAGTATTCATCTCTATATTATATCTTTCTTATTTTTTAAAAGAGATTGACTGTGACTATTAATGATTTATACCAGTTCCTTTTAAATGAAAACAAACATTTATAAACAATCATTTTGGGAATTTGGGCATAGTTTTCTCCAAACTGCTTACTGCTGGGTGAAGTATTTTTAGGGTTCATGAAGACCTTTTGGGGAGTCTTGTTCCATCAAACCACATTAGCCTTGAAGGAATCCACAAGTTCTCATCTTCTGTGGAAGCAAAAGCAGAACCTCTTTTCCGTTTTTTTTTTGTTTTGTTTTGTTTTTTCGAGACAGGGTTTCTCTGTGGTTTTAGAGCCTGTCCTGGAACTAGCTCTTGTAGACCAAGCTGGTCTCGAACTCACAGAGATCCGCCTGCCTCTGCCTCCCAAGTGCTGGGATTAAAGACTTGCGCCACCACTGCCCGGCCTCAGAACCTCTTTTCCAAAGCAACATATCCTTAGACTCATATTTTGAAGCCAAATACCTTTAAAAATATATATGTATTTTAAAGGTATATATATTAAATATATGTATATATTTAAAGGTATCTTTATATATATCTTATGATATATATATATATATATATATATATATATATATAGGTTTAGCTTAGCAGCTCATACAATGAAATGTCTCTCTGTACTTACCTCATTCACAATCATAAAATTTAAAGAAAACACAAGAATATACGTAATTCAGACTTGTAGTGTGTATTCCATCTTCATGTGGCTTATTTTTGTTTTTGCTTTATTAATTTTTAATATTTATTTTATTGGTGGCATGCGCCTTTAATCCTAGCACTTGGGAGGCAGAGGAAGGCAGATCTCTGTGAGTTTGAGGCTAGCTGGGTCTGCAAGAGCTAGTTCCAGGACAGGCTCCAAAGCTACAGAGAAACCCTGTCTCAGAAAACAACAAAAAACACTTATTTTATTATCTTTACTCTTGTCTATACTCTTTTTCCTCTCTCTCCCAAGCCTACGAACATTTATGACTACACTGTGACCTGTTCAGAATCTGTCTTTTTGAATATCTATAATCATTTTCTGACCAGGAGCACCCCCCCTTTTTTAATGCTAAGTAAGCAGTCATGGCTAGGACCTACTCTACACCTGTTGGCTCCGCCCTGTACTACATGGGGTAGGTATTTTCACTACTTCTGCAAGTCATGCTCACTGCCCCAGCTTCAGGGATGCAGCGGGTCTGTGTGGCCATTAAACAGCTAGTAGTAGCACATTGCTCACAAACCCCACTTAAGCCTTCTAAAAGGGCCAGAGTTGTTCATGCAGGTAGCACGAAGGAAGCCTTCTTAAAGGAGCTGCACAATTTTTGCTGCTACTGCTGAGTCAGGAAGGCTTCTTTGAAAGGAATTGTGGCTCTGCTTGCCTCTAGAAAACAGGGTCCACCTCAGAAAATGGTGCTACCAGGAAGTTGTGCTTAATTCTGTTCTTTCGTGTCTAGAATTTTGTTCCCAAACTTGCTCAGGTTTTATGTGGATGTAGTTGGCACACGTTGTGGTGCCATTTTATAAACGGAGATTGCTCATTCCTTCCTAGCCGCCCAGGCCCGAATAATCATACAGAAATTGTATTGATTACAATACTGCTTGGCTTTTAGCTCAGGCTTCTTGCTAACTAACTCTTACATCTTAAATTAACCCATTTCTATTAATCAGTGTATCACCGTGAGACTGGGGCCTACCAATAAGGTTTTAGCATCTGTCTCCTTTGGCAGCTACATGGTGTCTCTCTACTCTGCCTACTATCTCTGTCTATTCCAGCCTATTTATATTAATGCCCTGTTATAGACCAAAGTAGCTTCTTTATTAACCAGTGGTAATAAAACATATTCATAGCATACAGAGAGGAATCCCACATCAGTTTGCTATGCGAGTGACCTGCTTCCCTGTTCAACCAAAGAGACCTTCTGTCCCAGTTCAATCAAAGGGACCCTCTATTCCTCCCAGGCCAGCCCAGGATGTCTCCAGGCACACACAGCAGTGATTCCTCTAATGCATCTATCAGGCAAAACTCCAGCCACCAGATTCAGTTAGCTTGATCCTCTTGGGGGAAAAACAACAACAATAAGAAGAAGAACAACAAAAACAGAACATGGATCAAACAATGACAGACCAAACCAAAGAGTGCTCATACCTTTACCAGCCAACCAGATTTTCTGTACTCAGGAGTCTTGAAGGGACTTCCCGATAATGCACCATATATTAGGGCCCATGGGAAGTCTCATAAAAGACAACCAGTCACATGTGAAATCAACAAGAATGCTTTATTAAAATTTCAACATGTTGGGGTGCCACATGGCGATGACAAGAGAAGCCTGTTGGCTTCTTTTAAACAAGATCAGGTGAATTCCAGGGAGAAGAGGTTAGTCTGGGGACTGATTGGTGTGTTTAAACAAAAAGTTTATGGGTTTCTATATGATTGGTTGGTGACTTAGTGGTTAGGGTCTTTTCAGCTGCAGGGTGGGAGAAGGTAAGCTTGCACAAGGCTGTGGGGCACCCTCTAATTGGTTGCCCCTGGGTTGCTGCTTTCCCAAGAACTGGCGTTCGTTCCAACAAGCTCCAATAAACTGGAACTAAGGACTGTCTCTGGGAGGGCTACAAGCAGGGCCTACCATGGCCCTGGCCTTCTCATACCCTATTTTTAAAATGGATTATTTGATTTTTTGATATCCAGTTTAAGTTCTTTATATATTTTGGAACCTCTGTTGGGTTTGGGGTTGGCGAACATCTTTTCCCATTCTGTAGATTGCCGTTTTTGTCCTATTCATGGTGTCCTTTTCTTAAGTAAAAATTCTTAGTCTATGAGTATTAAGAAAATTATCTGTGATTTTTTATAGCATAGTAGTTTTCTATTGTGGTTTGATATTACTAAAGTCAGTGGATGATCAAATTTGTATTTTTGCCTTAGCTAATTTGATTTTAGGGTGTTAGGGATGTATCCCCATCGGGGAGGACTTCACCACCAAATTCCTGGGTTTGATATTTAGCATCATAAAAGAAAATAGTCTCCTGTCCTACTGAGTTGATGTTAGATCTTTTACTGAATTTTTTGGGTACTTGTTTTTACTGTTAGCATTGCAAGTTATTATACTTTTATTTAGAAAGAAGCTCAGGTCACTGACTTAACACTGCCTAGAATTTAGTGTTTTAGCTTGTTTTATTCTCTTATGTAAATTTGTATATTCATAAACACTTTTTAACAAATCAAGTATTTTAGACATCCTAATAATTAAGAAAAATTAAAGGGATAGTCTATATTCTGCATAATATTTTAAGTGTAAACTTATTTGTACTCTGTTGTTTATATTCAGGGAAGCATGATTTAAATCCTGATTTTTTTCTTCTTGTTTTTAAAAGATAAAATATTATTTGCACAAAAATACTTCCAATGTTCTTTCACAGTGATTTCAAGTGACAATTGGTAGAGAGCAGTTGGCATTATCAAGTGATTTGTGTGGTGGATTTTTGGAAACTCCTATTTATCTCAGCCTTTTAACTAGAACTTTTATTACGTTTGATACTTTATCTTGTAGAAGGAGTTGGCACCATGGAGTAAGTGTTAACTATGTGAAAGTAATATAGTTACTTTTCAGAATTTTTATTTTAAGGAATACTTTTTTATATACTGTAGTTAGGGTTTCTATTGCTCTTATAAAACACTGTGACCAGCTGGGCATGATGGTGTAGTATGAGCTGCGGGCCTGCTTTTCGTTCTGCCCGGCTCCCGCATGGTTAGCTTTATACCCGAAATAACAACATATGCACTGTATTCTTTTAAACACTGCTTGGCCCATTTCTATTCATGTGTGTAGCACCCCAAGGTGTGCTTACCGGGAAGATTCTAGCTTACGTCCATCCTGGGTCGGAGCTTTATTGCGTCTGCCGGGGAGAGGGGAGCATGGCGTCTGCTCCAGAGTGCAGAGCTGTCGAGTCTGAGCTCACTTCCTCTTCCTCCCAGCATTCTGTTCTGTTTACTCCACCCACCTATGTTTTAACCTATGAGGGCCAAGCAGTTTCTTTATTACTTAACCAATGAAATCAACAGATTGATATATGACACTCCCACATCATGATGGCCCATGCCTTTGGGAGCCAGAGGCTGGTAGATCTCTGTGAGTTCAAGGCCAGCGTAGTCTACAAAGCAAATTCAGGATAGCCAGGACTGTTATACAGAGAAACCCTGTCTTGAAAAGCCAAAACCCAAACCAAACCAAAACAACCCACCATGACCAAAAGCAGTTTAGAGAGGAAAGAATTTGTTTTATATTTCCCAGAGAAGGCAGTAACTGAAGCAGAAGCTACAGATGAAGTCTTGTTTATCAGCTTGCTTCCTTAGCTTGCTCAATTACACAGAGTTGCCCATAGTGCAATCTGATGGAACCATTTTTTTTTCAGTTCACCTCCCTAGAAATGCCTAAGTTTGAGTCAAATTGACAAAAACCAACGAATACACCACATAAGTAACAAAACATACATTTTTCTGTAGTTTATTCTTATATTTGGTTGATATCTTAGAGTTCATTTTTTTGGATTGGCTGTTAAAAAAAAAGACATACTCTGTATCCCTGCTTGATTAGGAGCTTATAGTGTAGACCAGGTTGGCTGAACTCTGAACTGGCAGAGATCTTCCTCTGCCTTATGACTGCTGGAATGAAAGGTATGTGGTCCCCTCTCTGGCTGAGTTAATTAAAAATTTATAGTTTGAAAAACTATAGTCTCAGAAGAAATTGTATCACTATTACAGAGGGGTTTCATTCACACATACTCAGTTTTCTCCAATGGTAACCCTCTCACACAGCTATAGTTCAGTATCACAAGAGGAAATTGATATTTTTTTTTTCTTTGTTAAGAGATATATTGCCTGTCTCTTTTATTTATTTTTTTTTTATTTTTTTTTTCCTTGCTGATTTTTTTATTAATTAATTAATTTAATTATTAAAGATTTCTGCCTCTTCCCCGCCACCACCTCCCGTTCCCTCCCCCTCCCCCAATCAAGTCTTCCTTCCTCCTCAGCCCAAAGAGCAAGCAGGTTTCTCTGCCCTGTGGGAGGTCCAAGGACCACCCACCTCCATCCAGGTCTATTAAGGTGAGCATCCAAACTACCTGGGCTCCCACAAAGCCATTACATGCAATAGGATCAAGAACCCATTGCCATTGTTCTTCAGTTCTCAGTAGTCCTCATTGTCCATTATGTTCAGCGAGACCGGTTTTGTCCCATGCTTTTTCAGTCCCCGGCCAGCTGGCCTTGGTGAGTTCCCGATAGATCATCCCCATTGCCTCAGTGTGTGGGTGCACCCCTCGCCGTCCTGAGTTCCTTGCTCGTGCTCACTCTCCTTCTGCTCCTCCTTTGGATCGTGAGACTTCAGTCCAGTGCTCAATGTTGGTCTCTGTCTCTGTCTTCTTTCATCGCTTGATGAAGGTTAATATTCAGGGGGATGCTTATATGTTTTTCTTTGGGTTCACCTTCTTATTTAGCTTCTCTAGAGTCACGAATTATAGTCTCAATGTCCTTTATTTATGGCTAGAAACCAAATATGAGTGAGTACATCCCATGTTCCTCTTTTTGGGTCTGGCTTACCTCACTCAGGATAGTGTTTTCAGAGGAAATTGATATTAATAATATCTACAGGCCTCAGATTTCTTTGGTGCTCTTCTGGAAATTTTTTTTGTAAATGGTATACTTTTATGTTATAGTACAAATTTCACAATTTATTGCTTAAAATATTTATAAACTGGAGTATTTGTAATATGTATGTCAGTTTATCTCTCATCCTTGCTCTATGGAGCTTTAGACAGCTTTCCTTTTCCAACAAACACAATATCCAACAGTGACAGTAGAGGGTGCTGAAGAGACACTTCAGGAAGAAGTTATTTTGCCTTCTGTGCTATTCCCCACAGATCTGGGAGTGGTGTAGTATACTAGCTGCATGTCCATACAGTTTCATCATGATCTTGTACATTTGGTTTTGGCACAGCAAGGCACTCATGCGAACCTCTCAAGGTACACATAGTGTGCTCCAGGCTCTGTACCACCTGGTTTAAGTGTTGATGTCAGGAATTTTGATTTTCTTTGCTCTTCTGCCTATCACAGTTAGCTGCCTGCTTTCTGACTTTGCCTGTAGAGTTCAGCAAACTTTGCTTTCCAAAGGGTTGCAATCACTTCTGCTTTTATAGGAAGATCTGAATGTCAGGGAAAAAGTACTACCCATTCTTTCCAAACTTGCTCTTACTTGGGATACTTTCCCTTTCTTTATAATTATCCTCCTATTACAGTAAATGATTCTTGTTAATTTTTAAATCATTTAAATTATGCTATATGCCTGTCTCTGTGTGGGTATATACATGTGAGTGTAGGTACCCACAGAAGCTAGAGGAGTTGGTTTCCTCTGGAGCTGGTATTCCAAGTGGTCGTGGATGGTGGGACTCAAACTCCGGTGCTCTGGAGAAACAGTATGTGCTGTTAACTTCTGAGTCATCTCTCCAGCTCCCTAAGTATTTCATTAGAGTAAACCTTCCTGGTCAAATTTTTATATGCTCTTTTTGCTAATTGAATCTCAATTGACAGTTTAATTGAATGAGTTTCTTTTTTTCTTTTTCTTTTTTTTTAAATCTTTTTTAATTTATGTTTTAAATTTCATTTTACATTCCATCCACAGTTCTCCCTCCTCCTCCCGCCCCTACCTTCACCTCTCCTCTGGCACACTTCCCCCATTCATTCTTCCCAATAGGTAAGGGCTCCCATGGGGAGTCAACAAAGTCTGGCACATTAAGTTGGGGCAGGTCCAAGCTCCTCCCCTGTGCATTAAGGCTGAGTATGGCATTTTACTATAGGAAATGGCTCCAATAAGCTAGTTCATGCACCAGGGATAGATCCTGGTACTACCGTCAGTTGCCTCACCAATAATCCAAGCTTCACCACTGTCTCCCACATGTGGAGGTCCTAGTTCGGTCCCATGGAGGCTCCCTAGCTGTTGGTCTAAAGTTCATGAGTTTCCATGAGCTTGGTTCGTCTGTCTCTGTAGATTTCTCCATCCTTGCTCATATATTCCTTCCTCCTTCTCTTCTATTGGATTCCCAGAGCTCGGCCTGGTGCTTGGTTGTGTATCTCGCATTGGTTCCATCGGTTACTAGATGAAGGCTCTATGATGATAGTTGGGGTATTTACCAATCTGATTACAGGGGAAGGCCAGTTTGGGCTCCCTCTCCACTATTGCTTGGAGTCCTAGCTGGGGTCAAACTTGTGGATTCTTGAAATTTCCCTAGCCCCGGGTTTCACCCTAACACCATAGTGACTCTATCAAGATCTCTCTTTCATTTCTGTCCCACTCTGTCCCTCTCCCCCAAGACTATCCCATTCCCTCATATGCTCATCTCCCATCCCCTCCCCCTTTCTGCCCCCAGTTTTCCCTGGAGATCTCATCTACTTCCTTTTCCCATGTGACTGTAGTCTGGTTATCCTTTGCTTTACATCTAATATCCACTTATGAGTGAGTACATACTGTGTTTGTCTTTCTGAGCCTGAGTTACTTTACTCAGGATGAACCATTTAATATTGACATTAGGTGTTGTGTTACTTGTAATACCTATCCTAGTTCCTGACTTGCTCCTAATAGATATTTTTGTGGTGTTTATAAGAAGTCTTACATGCTTTAATGAAGTATAATTTTGAAAATGGCTAATAGAGTTAGATAAAAAAAAGTGTAATTTTATTGCTGGAGGAAATAAAGTTCCTATGTTGTACTTCTCTTGTGTTTAGCCCAAGGCTGTTGGTTAGGTGCTTTCTCAAATGTCATACTGCTGACTGGAGGTAGTATTTTTTATTTATAAGCTGGGAAAAGAGGAGTGCATCAAAGATCACTAAACTAAGGTGATGAATGAATATTACTATTTAAAGGAAACCTGAACTTTCAAGGCTCTTTTTTGTTTCTGTAGTAAAGAATTATTATGTAAAACTATTATATGGGGTTATTATGCTAAGATAATGTAAAAATTATGGTTTTACCATTTATGTTGAAGTGATTAAGAAGTGATAGTATGATATTTTATATTTTCCAAAGCGATCAAAACTCTTAACATTGGTTTAGTCAGTATCCTTGAGAAATAAATTTTTTTAAGAAATATATAGAACTTTCATGTTTGTAACTTAAAAAAGACTTAAAATCTAGTAGCTCATCCTCAAAAAACCCAAGGAGATGCTAGAGAGAGCCGAGCAGGCAAGAGAGCATGAGATAAACCCACGCAATTGATCTTAGGACACACACTGTACATATGAACAACAATTGCATTATTAATTATTATTAGCAAGAGAGAAGGCAGCAGTAGAAGACCTAATACAGCAAATGAGATAATTAAATTTAAAGGAGATAGTGTAACCTAAAAATTTGAATATTAGAACAAATTGTTTTTTACTTTGTTTCTAGTGGTACAAGAATGTGTTTGGAAAAGTATTTTCTGAGTTTATATGCTTTATGTTGTCTATAAGCATATTCTTTGCTGGATACCTAAAGGAAGTCTTGAGTAAGGCATCCTCACACTTGCAGCAAGCATAGTCACTACTTACTGGAGTCATACTTGTGTAGAAACATGTTGCTAGGAAAGCAAGCCTTTGCATAACAGGAAGGAGCAGATTCAGTGTTGACTGGCCAGCTGCCAGTATAAAAATAAACACTTGATTTCTTTTTTCCCTTTATTTCTTTTTAAATTATTATTTTTATTGAGCTTTACATCTTTCTCTGCTCCCCTCCTTACCTCTTCCCTCCCCTCCAATCCTCTCCCAAGGTCCCCATGCTCCTAATTTACTCAAGAGATCTTATCTTTTTCTACTTCCCATGTAGATTAGATCTATGGGATAATTTAAGTTAAGAAAAGCTGACTAGAAACAAACCAAGCTAAGGCCAGGCATTTGTAAGAAAAAAATAAGACTCCATGTGTGATTTATTTGGGAGCTGGATGGTGCCCCCCCCCCCCAAATCCAGAAGAGTTAAACAACAACATTTTGGCATTTTATTGTGAGACTAGATTAAAAGAAAATCTAACTACAGATTTCTTCATGATTTTATTTTTCCTCTACTATCTCAAGCTCTGCACATCCAAATCCTCACACAGTCTGTACTTTATATGGTCTTTGTATTATATCTTGAATATTGCTTATTTTTGCTATGGCCTTATGCATTAGTAGTAATCTGGTAGCTCCACCAGGAGTAAAAATATGCCATAGTTATTTTTCATCTAAAAGTGCGCTAGCATTTGATCATGGCAAACAGTCAGCAGCACTTTATTTCACATATTTTGTTAGGGATAAAACTCAGGACCTTATGTATGCCAGATACCTCCATACCCCTGAGCTATCTATCCAACTTCTGGCACTATTTGAAATTTTTTAAAATTAGTGTTTTATTTAGTTATATTCTTTACTTTTTATATAAAATTCCACATAGAATATTTTTTATATTTTCAGATTGCTGTGGTTAAAATAGCTATTAAGTGTGAGTATGCATTGGCAGAAAGACACTCTGGACTGTTTACACTGTTTATTGAGTTGTAAGACCTATTTAGTAGCAATATAAATTGAGTGCATTGTTGAACTGATCTGGACATGGCTTTCCTTACCTAGCAGAACTATTAATAGCCTAGAAATTATATAAAAATCTGAATTTTAGAGCTTATTTAAACCTGTTCCAAATAAAGCAGTATTACTAGGATTCCTGAATCTATGTTAGAACCAGGAAACATGTACAGTAGGTAGTAATTATTAATATCGTATTAGATAATATTGTCACCAGTATGATAGAAAAGTCAGTAATAAGGTTTATGTAATTGTTTTTTCTGTCACCTGAGTATATAAAACTAACAAACTATACATGGTTGACATGAATCTTGAGGGCCAGGGTACTGTAAAATTTTATTTTGTTAATCTGACTTGATACAGAGCACAGTGTCTTTTTCTTATTTTAAAGGTACATTTGAAACTTACGTGGGTTAATTAATTATAAATTATACTTTTGGAAAGCAATAAGGCAAATAAATTTTTTAGTTTTTCTAGGCACTGAATGATATCTTACTTCCATATTAAGAATTTACTATCACTGTTAGGTCATTTTCTGATCTTGGTTATTTTTATTTGTAAAATAAAGACCTGAGAATTTTGACAATTTATTTTTCTGATTTGTATATAATTTTGTGGTATGTTTTTTTTATTGTGTTCTAGGAAAAACAAGCAAAGCTATTTGTGATTATAAAACTTAGATTGTATAATTATTATGAAAAGGCTTTTGCTCAGTGGGCTTCTGTGTTTTTCTTGATACCTTATTTTTTTCTTTTCTTTTCCCCCAATATTTTCAGATGTTTTGGGATGTTACTAAGTCCAGGTCGAAACGTGAAGAACAGTGACATGCATTTACTGGATATGGTAATAACAACCTTAAACATCCTAATTAAGTACAGAAGACAGTTATTTTGTATTTAATTTTTTTCATTTTAAAAGTTTGTTATATTGTCAGGGTTGTTTTGTGATAGCAATAATTAAATTTGGACAATCTAAATTTCCTAATCTTCTGAAGGGAAGATTAGGAAAATTTCTACCTAACAATTTTCTGTAGGACAAAAGTACATAAAGGAACCTATTGTGACAGTGCCATCTTTTTGTTTGTTCACCTTTTTAGGAAGATGTCTTTTTTTTGAGCCTAGAAGAACAACCACGGTTATAACAAACATCTGCAATGTTGCTTTGCACCTTTCATTTATTTAATGTACTGTCAACTCAGGGCTTTGACGATGCTCGTTTTCTTTGAAGCATCTCCCTTTCTGAGTTTGTATTTAGCAATGAATATTTACAATATTTCTTTAATAAATGCTAGTTAGAGAGTAATTATTCACGGTTAGGGGTTGGTGTTTGTTATGAAGGCAGCACAAGGCATCTTAGCTCTTAAACCCAAGTACCTTCTGATGTTGCCAATAATGAAAACATTCACTTTAGATTTAGAAAGTTACAGAAATATGCGGAGTAAGCAGAGAATTCCTTACTTTGTGAGAATAGATTTTTATATATTTCCTTTGAAATGTGTCTGTTTTATAAATTTAAGTATCACAGTGGGAACCTTTTATTTTCATTATTTCATGATAATTCCATCAGCATTAATTTCCTAGCAATACTGGAATGTTTTGTTAAAAATTTTGGGTACCTTTTTGTATGCCAAACATTGTATGAGTTTTAGATTTGTGTAAAATATATCTCTTACTAGCTGTGGTCTCTTAGTTTTGTGATGGGATCAGATCTTTTAAGTGTGTGATTATAGCCGTGGGTTAAGTGCTTTCTCAGGTGTATAGTATGCAGTCTTAGGGTTTCTATTGCTGTGAACAGATACCATTGAAAGAGTTAAGGCATGACCCTGGTAGGTCCCCTGGTGGGTGGGAGACAGACAGATAGATATACCATGTGGAATGAGCTTGGGTATAGAGTTTATTTAGTGTGTATTGGGAAGGGTATAAGGGTAAGGGAACTATGGAGGAGAGAGGGAGAGAGAGAAGGGTGGAGAGGAGGAAAGGAGAGGCAGTGGTTGCTTCTTCAGAAGAAGGATGGAGAGAGAGAGAGAGAAGGGAAGAGGAAGGGAGGGGAGGGGAGAGAGGAGAGGAGAGGAGAAAGGAGAGGAGAGGAGAGAAGAGGAGGTGTGAATCAGTTTGCCTTGGTGGGAAGGGGAAGACTGGGGGTGGGCAGGGCTTGTCTCTTAAAGGGACAGGGTATGTGGGGTACCCAGGTGCCAAGGAAGGCCAGCAGAATTATAACATTACCACATTTCTCTTATAATAAAGAGATGAGGAGTTCGGCATGGTAGTTTAAGGGGATGAAGGTGTCAAGTTCTCAGGACTGCTTCCTGCTGATTTGTGGATGTTTGGAGACCTGAGAAAACTGGAATGCTGGTCATGGGTAGCTGGTTGCTTCACTCATGTCCAGGATTTGTCGTGTGGAACTGTCTGGTGTCTCTCTGAACTTGTTTAGGAAGAAAAATTTTTTTCTTTAGGTCTTGGTAATTGAGGAAGAGGGTGTCAATACCAGGGAATTGAGAGAGGAGTGTTACCTGACTTGTTTAAGATGAATCCTTCAATCTGGCTTCATGGAACTCCCAAACTTCTTTGAGTTTGTTTTAACTTAAGTTTTAGACACATACATTGTATAAACAGCAGTATATTTATGCCAGAATAACTGTGACAGATTTTTTTATATTTTTTTATTTTTTCCATTCAAAAATTTACACTTCCTCCCCTCCTCCCATTCCCCTCCAGCTCCCCCACTCTCCCTCCTCCCCCCCCTTAAGAGAGGGCAGGGAACCCTGCCCTGTGGGAAGTCCAAGGCCCTCCCCCCTCTATCTAGGCCTAGGAAGCTTTGCATCCAAATAGACTAGGGTCCCAAAAAGCCAGCACATGTAGTAGAAACAGGTCCCAGGGCTATTATTGATGGCTTCTCAGTCTGTCCCCATTGGCAGCCACATTCAGAGAGTCCGGTTTGATCACATGCTCGTTCAGTCCCAGTCCAGCTGGATTTGGTGAGCTCCCATTAGATCAGGCACACTGTCTCAGTGGGTGGACCAACCCCTCATGGTCCTGACTTCCTTGCTCATCTTCTCCCTCCTTCTGCTCTTCAACTGGACCTTAGGAGCTCAGTCTGTTGCTCTGATGAGGGTCTCTGTCTCTATCTCCAGATAGAGACAAAGATTCTATGGTGATATTCGAGATAATCATCAGTGTGATAGTGGGGCAAGGCCAGTTCAGGTACCCTCTCCTCTGCTGCCTAAAACGAGCTGTTGACATACCCATGGACACCTGATCCCCTCTAGAGCCAAGTGTGACAGATGTTTTTGCACAATGAAAAGTCTTTAGAAAATGACCAAAGAGAATTTAAAATCTTGCGGTATAGTACTCTGCCAGAGTTAGATTAATAACCTACCAGTATTTTATTGATAATGTTTAGACTATGAACAGCAGCGTAATGAGAGAGAAATTTGATAACTTGCATTTGTCCTCAGACCTTTATAACTTGCATGTACACATATTAATAACTTGCATTTGTATATTTTAAAACACCTTTTATTTAAAACATAGTAAGAAATACTGAAATTTGTTTGGTGAAGTTGTCCTTTTTAAACTGGCAAAACCTCTCAACCATCAAATTGCATAGAGATCTTTGAGAAGGATAGAATTTTACTTGGGTTTTTAAATTAAAAAATGACAGAAAACTTACTCAATTGACTACCTAGAGCCACTCCTCAGGGTCCTCCATGGTCATTGAGGGCAGGTCCACTTAGGGCGTTTGTCTTCTGTTGTTAATGCAGGGCCTGCCATGCTTTAGAAGATCCTGTGTGTTAAGAAATCTGTAGGAAGATAAGCCTACCTTGCCCCGAGCAGCTAGGCTGTCGATTCCAGTTCTCCTTCATCCATGTCTGGAGATCTTAAGGAGTTTAGATGAAAGGCAGTTCTACCCAGTGGTTAGAGCTTTCACTTGCTGAAGCGAATTGCAGATGGACATTGTTCTGTACCCATCTATTTTCTGTCTTCTTTGGAGGAAATGGGGTGCTTCTGCTAGGAACCAACCAGTCTCTCTTATGAAAAGCCTTTTAATAATTAAACATTTAAATGACATATTCCCCAGATCTCTGAGCACTTGAGGGCTATTTATCGGATATATATTTAAAGTTATGACTACATTATAGGTTCTGTCTGGAGAGCTGGGTCCAAGCTTGACTGTACTCGTTTTTAACTTAATAGGTGAGATTTATACTTGTGAAAGAAAGAAGAAAAAGATGTTTATGTTGGGTCCAGGCGGGTCGCACAAATATGAGAAGACCACCAAGTCTAATAAACCAGAAGTAAACTTTATTCCAGAAACCAGATCCTAGGAAAACCAGAAGCAAGCTTAAAAATAAAAAATAAAAAAAACACCACGGGGCACAGAAGCTTATCTGATAGCTGAGACCACCCCCATAGATGGTGTTTGTTAGGCTGTGGCAAAAGACCGGTTTCTGAACCCACTTTTTATAGTAGGGGCACCAAGCATTAGCTCTGAACAAAGGAATTTTTACAATCTTGCCCTGACCCATGGGTCAGTCAACATAGGAGGTGAGTTGGTTTTAACGTCAATGGGTAACTAGGCAGCTATCATGAAATATGTTTCAGAGTAGATTACAGTGAAAGTCACTAATTACAATAAAACATGTCTTTTGCAATTAGTCAGAAAAGGGACTGCTAGTAATACTAGAAGGTTGATAAATTAAAATAATTGGTTCTTAGACTGAGAACTTAGAAGATAGCAGAAAGTTCTTTACACTATCTCAAGGTAAAACTCAGATACAGACTGCCTTACTTTACAACCTCCATTGTCAGAGCTTATTAATTAAACCATTGTATTTGTCCACTGTCTCCTGGTACCTCCAGACAGTGTATACTGGAGTCCCATACCTCCCCTTTGGTGGCGCTAGTTTTCCGTAACAGAGACAGTGCCTAAACCAGCTGTCACATATCTCTGTCTCCTAAAGGTTAACTCAGTTCACATGTGTCGTTTATCAAGGATGGCCAAGACACTACTCTCAGTTTGCAGGGAGAAGCTCTGGCTTTGTAAATAGAACAGCCAGTTGTAAAATGGAATGACCTAAGCTGATGGAGGCTTCCCAGGCATCTGAAAAAATAGCTCACTGTGAATGACTGATCCTTGATCTGCTGAGAAAGCTGCTGACAGTCTGTTCTCATTCTCCTAGACTTATAACTTTATATTTCTTTCTTTCTTTTTTGTTTGTTTTTTTTGTTTTTGTTTTTCGAGACAGGGTTTCTCTGTAGCTTTGGTGCCTGTCCTGGAACTAGCTCTTGTTATTTCTTTATTTCTACATTCTTATTTTTAGAATCTACATTTTTTATTTTCTTATTCTTGGACTCCAGTTTACAATACAAGCTTAACAGTAAAACTGACAGTAGTGGAGAACAGCTTAATATATTTTAACACAGGGTTGGATCACATATATAGTATGTCGTAAGAGATTTAAAAGTTCATACCCATTTAAGACATTTCAGACTTACTACTTTCTTAGTCTGGAATGAAATACAATGAACAGAGCCACTGATAGATGCCTCAGTGGGCCCTGTCAAGGTGAGCCATCAAGCAAACATACCAAAGTAGGTCATGTGGGGAACCTGCTATCAGTACCATTTGTCTAGTGGTGGAACTTCATGAGGCTGTGACTCCTCCCTTTCTTAAGCTCAAACAAAATGGCAGCAGTCGTGGTTTCCCACGTGGTGTAACTCTTTACATTTAACCATCTGCTGGTAGACATTAGAAATGTATATGGTTTTGTTAGCCTGTTTGTCATGGGTGAGGCAGAAAAATAAACAACTGGCTCAGGCTGTTATTCATTCAGGGGCCAAGAAAGGGCAGTAGCCCAAGAAGAACTAGGCTAAGTGGGGAATCAGATTCTGAAAAGGATCTAAATATCTGAGAAGCGAAGGCATCAACTGTTCAGGTGATGCTAGGGTTCCTGGGCCTGAAAAATGAATGTACCGCTCAATGAGTACAGTGTTAGGGCAAAGTCCAAGAACCTTGCTTGTGGGAAGTGCAAGAGATGATTGCCAGCAAAAGATGACTGGGGCCACAAGGGAATCTTACCAATTGTTCCAGCAGATAGCGAGTTGGGAAGTAGGCTGGTAGCAGGTCCAGGTCCAGGATCCTTACACGCCAGGAACCAAAGGCCGCCAGACAAACATAGAGAAAGGAAGCTGCATTTCCAACTGGCTATCACTGGCAGAATGTAAGCTGATGATAGGCAGTTTCTGTAGCTTGATACCTTAGGCCGGAGGCGCAGTCTCCATGAGCGAGGAAAGAAGGTCCAGAGACTGAATTTCAGTGTCCCAGAGGTTCAGCATGTATTGTTGCTCAGACTGGCCTTGTGGTTTCTGTTACAAAGTCCAGAGGCCATGAGAACCGGTGGGCTCAAACTAAACCCCTCTGTCATCACGTGGAGTCAGAGCCCGAGTTAGGGGTTTAAGCATGATGCATGATGGGTCTTTTTACACGGGAGGAACGGAGGGGGGGACCACTGCCAATTGATTGCACACTCACAGAGGCATGGCCAGATGTGTGGGAGGAACCTACTGTTAGTGTTGATGTTGGATGTAGAATTTCAGCGATTTTGAGTTGGAAAAGAGACCCTATAAGAAGCTTTAAAGGTTATAGGAACTCTGAGCAGTCCTCAGCTGCAAGGGAGAGCCTGTGGAGTTCATTATACCAGTGAAAGATTTATGACCCTGGCAGGTCCCTTGGTGGGTGGGAAATCCCAGCGGGCGGGAGACACCAAATATGCCATAGGGAGAGAGCTTGGGTATAGAGTTTATTTAGTGTGTATTGGGAAGGGTATAAGGGCAAGGGTATTATGGAGGAGAGAGAGAGGGAAGAAGGGAGGGAAGGAAGGAAGAAGGGGGTCAGAGAGGAGAGAAGGGGGAGAGACAGAGGTTGCCTCTTCAGAAGAAGGATGGACAGAAAGAGAGCAAGGAGAGGAGGTTCGAGACCAGCTTGCTTTAGCAGAAAGAGGGAGATTGGAGGTGGACTAAGTTTGTCTCTTAAAGGGACAGGGTACCCAGGTGACAGGTAAGGCCAGCAGAATTATAACAGCCATGACCATGGCAACTCATATACAGGAAAGCATTTAATTTGGGTGACTTACAGTTCAGAGGTTTAGTCCATTATTGTCATTGGCAGGAAGCAAGGCAGCACGTAGGCAGACATGATGCTAAAGAAGGAGCTGAGGGTTCTTAATCTTGATCCCTACAAACAATGGGAAGTGATCTGTCTTCACTGGCTGTGGCTTGAATAGATATGAGACCTCAAAACCTGCCTCCACAGTGACACACTTCCTCCTACAAGAACACACCTCCTAATTGTGCCACTCTCTTTGGGGTCCGTTTTCTTTCACACCCTCATGTACCATATACATAGAGAGGAAGTACTGTTTAGACACGTCAGGTGAGGACAGCCAATTCTATCAAATGTGTAAGCATAAATTAGATATTGATCCATCTCTCATTTATCCTTCTCTACAACACATCAGTAATGAATGTTGGTTTTCCTAAAGTAAGCCATAGTATTTTGGTGCCATTAGAATTCTATGAGGGGGGTCATTTTGAGAGTACTAGGTATTAGAAAAAGTGTTAAGATACTAGGTTCTAGTTATGGTCTTATAGAATATAAAGGACTAAAATGAATCATTATTAGAGAGTTTTCCCCAAAAAACCTAAAATGAGATTATAGAGTTATAAAACTGGTGTGAACTTCTGAGGCTCCTTAATCACATCTGTGTAATTTAATCCCACATTTGAGTTATCATTATCAATGGCCTTGACAGTGCCCCTATTTCTTACCTGCACAACAAATAGTTGGTAGTGCTAAACTTCGCATTTTTAATTATCAGTAGTTGTGGTTTACTGTTATCTGTTGTCTTCATATCTTAATAGTTAGTCACTGACCCTTGGCTAGATTTTTGTCTAGTAACAAGGAACTCAGTACCTCATATCGAAACTGATGAGGAGATTTTGGTTATTGGCAAATTATTCTTTGTAACAAGTACCAGTTATACTTTTTGCAACTTTGCCTAAATACTTTTGGTTTTGCTCTTTTGAGTAAGATGTTAATACTTTTGCTCCTGTGACACACCCGAATGTCATGTGAAACCGCAATCAAGTCTTCTGCCACTTCATTTTCTTTAACAGATTTTGAGAGGCATGCCAATTACATTTAACAGTTTTTATATGTACATTTATACATTTACCAGTTTTATTCATAGTGAATAATATGATTACAAATTTATTTTTAGATTTTTATACTTGAGTAAACTGAATTTACATCATTCCTACTCCATTGCTCCCTTTTCTCCATTTTTTCTTGGATTCATGATCTCTTTTGTAATTGTTATTGCTACTTACATACATACACACGTATATAGTCACAGTTTTATGACTTGTTTAGTGTTACATTTAGTGTTATTGGTATGTATATAAGTTTAGAGATGATCACTTGATATTTGATAATGAATCAGGAGATTCATCCATGGAAAATAGTGATTTTTCTCTCTCATAGGAAGTATTGACTGCCTATTGTTCTTCATCTAGGAATAGGGCCTTAGGAAATTTCCTCCAACTCCAATGGCATGTTAAGCGATATGGTCATTATTAAATTCTCTTTTTAGGCCACTGTAGTGCTGAGTTTTCATGGATGTTGTTTATTTGTCCTGCCAATTGGTCCTCTGGCTCTTAGAATCTTTTCTCTTCATTTTTCCTGATATTCTTTTAGCTGTAGGGGTTGTGTTGTAGATATCTCATTTGGGGCTGACACTCCATGGTCATTTGTTCTCTGCATTTTGACCAGTCGTGGATATTTGTTGTAGTCTTTGTTGCAAAAAGAAACTTCTTGGAGGGAGAACATGAACAAGGAAGTCAGGACCACGAGGGGTGCACCCACCCACTGAGACAGTGGGGCTGATCTATTGGGAGCTCACCAAGGCCAGCTGGACTGTGACTGAAAAAGCATGGGATAAAACCGGACTCTCTGAACATGGCGGACAATGAGAGCTGACGAGAGGCCAAGGACAATGGCACGGGGTTTTGATCCTACTTCATGTTCTGGCTTTGTGGGAGCCTAGACAGTTTGGATGTTCACCTTCTTAGACCTGGATGGAGGGGGGAGGACCTTGGACTTTCCACAGGGCAGGGAACCCTGACTGCTCTTGGGACTGGAGAGGGAGGAAAAGAGGAGTGGGGGGAGGGGGAGAGGGGCAGGAGGAGGGGGAGGGAAATGGGAGGCGGGGAGGAAGCTGAAAAATTTTTTTTTCAATAAAAAAAAAGGAAAAAAAAAGAAGCTTCTTTGGTGTGGGGTTCCTCTCTGTATGCTATGAATATGTTTTATTTCCATTGGTTAATAAAGCAGGTTCTTTGGCCTATGGCAGGACAGGATATAGGTAGGTGGGAAAACTAAACTGAATGCGGGGAGAAAGAAGGTAGAGTCAGGCAGACGTCATGTAGCCACACAAGAAGCAAGAGGTAACAAACCATGAGCCTCATGGTAATATATAGAATAATAGAAATGGGTTAATTTAAGATGTAAGAGCTAGCTTGGAATATGCCTAAGCCATTGGTCAAGCAGTGTTATATATTTTTTTTAAAGAAAACAAGCTACCAGCCAGGCGGTGGTGGCGCACGCCTTTAATCCCAGCACTCGGGAGGCAGAGGCAGGCGGATCTCTGTGAGTTCGAGACCAGCCTGGTCTACAAGAGCTAGTTCCAGGACAGGCTCCAAAACCACAGAGAAACCCTGTCTCGAAAAACCAAAAAAAAAAAGAAAAAAAAAGAAAACAAGCTACCTTTTTCATTATACATACCAATCCAGGTTCCCACTCCATCCCCTCCTCCCAGTCCCTTCACCTACCTTCCCACCCCATCCATCCAGTCCTCAGAGAGGGTAAAGCACATTGCTTTGTGGAAGGTCCAAGGCCCTCCCTACTATATCTATATTGAACAAGGTATCATCCAAAGAGAATAGTTTCCCAAAAAAGCCAGTACATGCAGTAGGAATAAATCCTGGTGCCACTGCCAGTGGCCCCTCAGTCTGCCCCAGCTATGCAACTGTCAGCCACATTCAGAGGGACTAGTTTGGTCCTATGCTTGTTCCTTCCCAGGCCGCTGGAGTTGGTGAGCTCCCATTAACTAAGGTAGACTGTTTCAATGGGTGTCCCTATCATGGCCTTGACCACTTGTTCATATTTTCATTTCTTCCACATTTCAACTGGACTTTGGGAGCTCAGTCCAGTGTTCTGATGGGAGTCTCTGACTCTGTTCCCATCAGTGGCTGGATGAAGGTTATATGGTGATGTTTAAGATATTTATCAGTCTGACTACAGGGCAAGTCCAGATTGGGGCCCCTCTTCTCCATTGCTTAGGGTTTTAGCTGGGGTCATTTTTTTGGATTCCTGGGAATTTCTCTAGAGCCAGGTTTCTTGCTAACTCTATAATGGTTCTTTCAATCAAGATATCTCTTTTCTTGCTCTCATCTCTGTCCTTCCTCCTTGTATGATTATTCGGGTGTGGGTGTCTGGGAAGTGAAACTCAGTCTCTGAGCACACTTCTTTAATGAGGAATGAGAGTTACACTTATCTGTAGGTATAACAAGAAATGCTTAGAATACAGTTAGAAGTTATAGTAATTTAGAAAAATGATAGTAATAATTTTTCCTTTACGATCTGTGAATTTTCCACTCGTGTGGATGGCTAGGTTTATGGTACCATGCATGAATTCTCTTGCATTATATGGGCCTAAAGTCCAATTATGCAAGGTGCCAGAAGAGAAAAGTAATCTGTAGTTTTACCCATTTGTTGAACTGACAGCTATAACAACAGTCCACCCAGCAGGATGTTCCCAATGGTGCAATAGTGGTACTTATCTTTTGGGTATGCTGAACTATTTTTAGCTAATAATGACTTTTCTTCCATAAGCATATTTTCCAATTAGGTGAATTGAAACTTTATCAAACTTTTTATTGTAGTTTAAAAGCTTCACAAAAGGGAAAGTCATACTTAAAAATGATAGTGTTTTTGTTGTTTTCTCATTGCTATGACAGAATACAAGATGAAAAGCAATTAAGGGATGTAGGATTTCTTGATTCATAGTTGAAGAGGGTACAGTCTTTGATAGCAGGGAAGGCCTGATAGGTACGTTCAAAGTGGGAATAACATTCAGGTGGGATTCCTCACATCTGGGAAGACCAGGAAGCAAAAGAAGGACATGCCAGCACCCTTTTCCCTCTTCCATCCAACCCTGGTCCCTGGGGCATGGAATATATCTCACACATTCAGGGTGGGTGTTTCTCATTTCAGTTTCTTTGGAATTGCCCTTATTGATGTGTCCAGAGACTTGTCTCCCAGGTCCTGTTAATGTAACAGACTAAGATCATAAACATATAGTTTCATTTGTGTTTGTATATACATATATATATGTATATATTCACACACATAATATGTGCATAATAAAATCGTATGCAACAAAATTTTAGTGTTTTTGCAAGACTGAAGAGTACAAGTAACAGAGACTCAATCTTCTACTAATAATGGGAATTTTTTGATCAGGGAAATTGTAGGGTAGGAAGTAAGTGGTTTTAACCGTATCTCTTGATACAGTTTTAACTCAGGAAAAGCCTAACAGCAAAATACCATGAAAGACAGAAAACTCAGTAAATATATGTTCTGTGGAGCTGCAGTACATATATGTTATGTGAAGCTGGACCACAATTTATTAGAGTTACTCCATAGTATGTGGATCTTTATAATTAGCCATATGTTGACATTAGATTAAAAAGGCACATTTTATATTGTAATCAGTATATTTGGAATGCATATGTATGTTCAAAACATGGAGGTAAAGTTTCGTGAAACAGTTTGTCTGTATGTGTGTGATAAAGTGCTGCCCCCGCCCCCCCCCATGCCGTCTTTGTCTTGTGGATCTCCTTTTCTTCCTTTCATCTACTTCCGTTTTTTGTCTGGACAGTATATAATTTTAAAGTTTTTTTTTTTTTTGAGAGCATCTTGTTGTATAATCTAAGCTTGGCTGTAACTCAGAATCCCTCCTTCGTTTATGAATATTGGGATTCTAATTCTGCACAAGCAGACCTGGCTTAAAAATGGGTTTTAGTGTCTCTTTCCTTCACTCTTTCTCGTCTCTTTAACAGTTTCCTAGTACAACTAAATCTGTTCTTTATATTTTCACTGATAGTTATTTTTTTTGCTACTTTATATGTGGCTTGTCACAGCTTCAGTTCTTACTGAAATCTTTAAACTTCCGTGACTAACTACCTAATTTCTGTACTTGTTCATTGAAAAAAAGATTATTACTCTAGTTCATTTTTCTGTACTCAAGCACAGGAAACATTCAAGCTTACAGAAATAGCTGGCATCTTTTAGGTAAGAAACTCATTCCTGTACTGAATGGGGACTAGTTAGTGTGGATAGTGAAGAGCTAGAGGACTGTGTGTGCACGTGCATGTATCTGCGTGTGCACTGTGATGTGTGAGGGAGAGGGAGAGTGAACTTATGGATGTTTTTAGGGTGGAGTTGCTTAGTGTGGTTCCTTTAAAATTAAATAAATAAATAAATAAATAAATAAATAAATTAAATGCTCTTTAGTTACTTCATCTCTGGAATGCAAGATTCTTGGTCTTATACAGTTTGACTAAAATTGATAGATATATTAGAAGAATATAATAATCAAGTGACTGATCCAGTTTTATAGGAATTTAGAGAAATGTCTGTAAGGAATGGAAAAAAGTTTTCTTTGTTTTGGTCTGGTTCCTTTTTCACTGTTCCTAGTACAAGGAAATACAAAAATGGAAAGTTCTGTAGATAGCATTCATGTGTCTTGGCACATGTTATCATGCTTTTGTGGGTGTTTCACAAGTTATCATTTTGGCCTGCTTTCTCTGCAACATTTATGGCCTTGTTTTCAATAGTCAAGAGCTGATTAAGTGAAAACTTTAAAATGGAGGAGATAAGGAGGGAACAGAAAAAAACTAATTTGGAGGGAAGGTAGGAGGAAGGAAGAGGGTGAAGAGAGCTGGGTTGGGGAGGAGGAAGTAAGAGTGATGGAAGAAGAGGAAAGAGAGATAAGGCTACATTTGTTGATTAGAAATAAACTCTCCATTGTGATTTCTTACTGATTTATAGATACTAGAAAATTATTAAGGTTGAAGTTTGATGATATTGCCATAAAAAAGTAACATTACTACTTTTCCCTTCTATGGTTGAGTCTGTAGATAATTGTGAGTGGGTGTATTTTATTATTTGGTCCTGGGAATTGAACTTAGTTCAGGTAATTTTATATTGTGGTCTTTTATATATAGATATTTTGATCTCAAACAAAATATCACATTTAATATACCTTTACAACTTTATGTTTTTATGACTCAGCATGAATAGGTATGCTTCTTTTCATGCAAGAAGTACATGTGTTTATACTGAACCTGTGTTTGAAGATAGCTAGAATATAACAATACTCAAAGAAATGCTTTTGTGTGGGAAAATTTACATTAAAATGTAAGCTTCTGTTTGAGTGTAGATATACATGTTAATAAATTAAATTGATTAAGGGTATAATTTTAAAGTGTGATAATTTTCCTTGTGCATACTGCCCATGATTCCTGTCTGAACTTTTCTAGGAATCCATGGGAAAGAGCTACGATGGTAGAGCTTATGTCATCACAGGCATGTGGAACCCCAATGCACCAATATTTCTGGCACTTAATGAAGAAACTCCGAAAGGTGATTTTCCTTTAATATTTTTTATTATTTCTAAATTTTATTGTGAGTAATCTTGTTTTATTACACTTTTAGAAAGTACTTCTGCCTATTTAAGTTGAAGATATTAATATTTAGAATCATGGTGAATATTTATGAAGTTCCTTTTCATATTTTTCATGTTTTTCTGGGAAAAATTCATTAGTTAAAAGAATAACTTTAAAAACCATGTTTATTAGTTTTATTAGATTATGTGGAAGACATTTGACTTTGTGATTTAAATATTGCTTTAAAGTTGGTTGTTTTATTTGGATGAGAGTGATTGGAATATGTAAGCAAACAAATTTTGGAAATTTGCATATCCTTGTTTACCATTTTAACTAAGCATTATAGATTACTTATATTTTTATTAATTACTTCGTCTAGATCTTAGATCTTTGATCTGCTTAAACTAAATTTAAAGTTTTACTTGCTTTACAGTTTTACTGAAAATGAGTTATTTTTCATTCAGTTAAATATGTATGTTCAGAATATAACAATCAACTTGTTTCATCTTTAATTTTATGTTATTTAGTTTATACCCATATTTGACTTTTGGCTAAAGACAAGAAGCATCAATGATTACTCATAGGAAAATATGCTGTTCTTATAAAGAACATTAAAATGATAGCTATTCTTTGTTGTCTGTAAAGAGAATGGGTGTTCACTAGTTCTACAAAGTACATGCATTTGATTACATACTATGTTTAAACAAAGTATTTTACAATTAAAACATAGAAAAAAATGTTTATATGAAACTGAACCTTGGGCTAGGAAGATATCTTAGCAGTTAAAGCATTTACTTCCTCAGCATGGAAGGGAATAGTAATTCGGATCCCCAGTATCCAAGTAAGTGTTTGGAATGGGAATCCACCCATAATTCCAGCCTTGGAAGGAGGAGACAGCATCCCTGGGGGAAGCTGGCCAGCTAGACTTGGCATGTTGAAGATCTAGATCTGATTGAGAGACCGTGCCTCAAGAAAACAAAAACAACAGTAAAAAAGGATCTTGAGATTCCCAGCATCAACTTTTGGTCTCCATGCTCATGACAAATGTGCATGCACACCTCCACACACTCATTGTCCCTCCTCATGTAAATATGCACACAGATGTACACACCGACTTTCTTTCTCACACACATATAAATATGCATATATATGTACTCATAAGCTCCTTCCTCCTATATGTAAACATGCATACATCTAAACACACATGCTGTCTTTCATACATGCATGTAAACATGCCTACAATCTCAGATACTCAATTTATCTGCCCCCTCACACATGCACACACCTGTTTCCCTTGTAAACACACACACCCATACTGAACACACATGCTCTCCCCAAATATAAACATGTACACACATACTGAACACATATGCTCTCACCACATGTAAACATGTACATACATGAACATTCATGCTCCATCCCCATATATAAACATGCACAATGAACATTTATGTACCCTCTCATACATATAAACACACATGAAGACATATGCTCCATCCTTACAAACTTGTAAACACATGCATACACATGAACACTCATGTTTCTTCTTCCTAAATGTAGCATGATTAATAAAAACCCTGAGACAGAAATTGGGGTTCAACCTGAAGGTCAGTAAAGTAAAACAGCCAGTCACTGTCTTTTACCTCTACCTCAGTCTGAAAATGGTGATCCTGCTTTCAGAAATCTCACAATGAGACTGTGTCTGGAGAGCTGTTCCTCCCTTCTTAGATTCCTCTCTAGTGCTGGGATTAAAGGTGTGCACCACTACCTCCTGTTTTCTGTGGCAAACTAGTGTGGCCACTGGGATTGAAGATGTGTATCACCACTACCTGGTATATAAGGCTGATCAATGTGGCTGTTTTACTCTCTGAACTTCAGGCAAGCTTTATTTTTTAAAATATAAATGATATATTACTACACCTATACTCATGTAAACATGCACACACATGAACATATACACATATATAAGAAAGTAAGAAACAGTTTTTAAAATTCAGCCTTATTCATTTTAGTATCAAATTATTGTTACAGAGTTTACTACAGGTTTGTAGTAGCACCATATAACCTTCTTTCTTCAATTGGGAGGCAGAGGCAGGTGAATCTCTGTGAGTTCAAGACCAGCCTGGTCTACAAGAGCTAGTTCCAGGACAGGCTCTAAAGCCACAGAGAAACCCTGTCTCGAAAAACCAAAAAAAACAAACAAACAAACAAATAACAACAACAACAAAACCTTCTTTCTTATAACCACTGAGAAAGAAAATATAAAGTTGAGAAAAATTTCTATTTTAATACATTTTATTCTCAATTAAAAGATTATTTTGTTAAAATAAGCTTTATTTACTTATTTTTTGAGACAGGGGTTCTTTGTAGCTTTGGTGCCTATCCTGGAACTCCCTCTGTAGTCCAGGCTGGCTGACCTCAAACTCACAGAGATCTGTGTAACTCTGCCTCCCAAGTGCTGGGATTAAAGGATGTGCTACCACTGCCTTGCTAAAATAAGCTTTTTATGCTATTTATATCATACTGTTAGGATCCAAATGATGTTTCTTTTGAAATTATTTAACATGCTACACAAACATGTTGCCTTGACTTTTTAAAAATTTCGAAGGACATTTTTGAAATTATATATTACTCAGAATTCACAAGCTAAAGAAGGCTTGATTTTTTTATGAAAACATTTTAGGCACTAGAGACAAAATATCTCTTAATTTTGTTTGAGATCCTTTTGAGTATTTAAATTTATATCTTATGCACTCTTCTTCACCCTGTACATTTATGGTACTCTAGTTGAAGTACAATGTTTAGAGAATCTTAAATTCTCTTGAATTGGTAGGGATACTTGTCCTTAGTAAATACTTTCACTTAGTAATATTTACACTTATCTCAATTATGCCTTTGGATATTTGTATTTTCCTTTAATTTAGAATTAAAAACAGGACAAGTCAAATTTTAAAAATATTTAAGAAGGCTAGGGCCATAGAGGAATATTGCTTAAATTCCAGCATTTGGGAGGCAAAGTCAGGCAGATCTCTGTAAGTTCAGACCAGCTAGGGCTATATTCTGAGACTCTGTCTAAAAAACCAAAACAAAACAGATTTAAGAGACAAAGAAAAGATTATTCATTTGTATGGTATGATCAAGCCATAAGCCCAAAATTCTTAATAAGTGTCAAGCAGGAAATTAAATAAAATGGAATTCATATTTTAGTCTATCATGATGGAAAAAAATAGGTTCTGGCTTAGAATAGTCTACATTTAGTAACAAGTTTTGCAACAAATTGAATATTTTAAATACTAAGTAGATATGTGACTGATAACACTATAATCCCTTAAAACACTTTTCGTACTTCTGCTTTTACATGTGTAAATAATATGTGCACATGTATACATATATGCGTTTATACTCATATATGTACATATATGTGAAAACTGCATGTTGTATTTCACTGAAGTTTTAGTAATGGTATTTTTACTGTGTGAGTATGTGTATAATGATTTATGTGGTATAGGTGTGACTGGGGTGGTGCGCATACCTGTGTGCCCATGTGGATGGAGACCAGTAAAAGATGTCGGGTGTTCTTCTATCATTCTCTGTTTTAGTCCCTTGAGACAGAGATTCTCACTGAATCTGGAGCCGGGCTGGCATTCAGAAAGCCCAGTGATCCTTCTGACTTGCACTACCCTAGTACTAGGACTGTAGGTATGTCCAACTTGCCTCACTTTTTAATGTCCTTGCTGGGTATTTTCCTTTCACCCAAGTGTACAAGTGTTGTTACTGTCATCTCCCCAGCTCAATTAATTATTTTTACAAGAAAATATATGCATTATGAACAGTGAAAGTATTGAGAATTCTTCAGAGGATGTTTTTCTTAGTTCACAGCACATGGAGATATTTATATCAGCAGTGCTCTACTATAGAGATTAAAATGAGAGGCCTATGCAGTTCCTCTAGTTTGCAAACATACCTTTCACTTTCTGCCATTTCTGCTCTAGGTTGAAAGAATGCATCTTTGATTTTCTAGTGATTGTCTAAGAAATCCAGTAATTTTAGAGTAAAAGTTATCTTCAACATTTTATCTGCTTTCCTGCTGTATGTATGTATGTATGTATGTATGTATGTATGTATGTATGTATGTATGTATGTTGCTGGAAATGCAACCCAAGGCATTTTCAAATTTCTCCACAGTCTTTATTTGTTATATTAAGCATCCTATTTAGAGAATGGAAAAAGACATCTGTCAGGAGATTTAGATACTTGATTATGATATAATAATAATAATAATAATAATCTGTGACTGAGAGACATTCTTGTAATACTTGATTACTTATTTAGTGAATAATTAGAAAATATTTAAAAATAAATATATAGAAGTTAATTTGCTTTTCTAGTACTGTAATTCTTGTATAAGCCAAGGAGATCTTATTTTCTTCAATAATCAAGGAATAATAAAACCCAGAAATTTTCTGTTGCAGATAAACGGGTGTACATGACTGTGGCAGTGGATATGGTAGTCACAGAGGTGGTGGAACCAGTTCGCTTTCTCCTGGAGACAGTAGTTCGTGTATATCCTGCAAATGAAAGATTTTGGTATTTTAGCAGAAAGACTTTTACAGAGACTTTCTTCATGAGGTTGAAGCAGGTAGGATGTTTTTGTTCTTTGTGTAGGAGCATTGTTATCTTTAAATTTTCCTTCCTTCCTTCCTTCCTTCCTTCCTTCCTTCCTTCCTTCCTTCCTTCCTTCCTTCCTTCCTTCCCTCCCTCCCTCCCTCCCTCCCTCCCTCCCTCCCTCCCTCCCTCCCTCCCTCCTTCCCTCCCTCCCTCCCTCCCTCCTTCTTCCCTCCTTCCGTCCATCCCTTTCCTCCATCCCTTCCGTCCATTCCTCCCTTCCTTCTTTCCTTCCTTCCTTCCTTCCATCCATCTGTCCGTCTGTCCATCTTTTCTTTTTTTCACAGGATTGCATGTATCTAAGGGTGGCTTCACACTGATTAAGTAGTTAAGGATGACTTTCCTCCACTTCTCAAGTATTAGGATTATAGATGGATGCCACCACAACCTGTACATAGCTAGGGCTCCAACCTAGGGCCTGGGTAATGCCAGGCAAGTCTCTATCTACCAACTGTTATATCCCTAGTCTACCTGCTTTTTATTTGAATGTAAATACACTCCCTTACAGCATAGCAAAAGCAGTGAAGTTCCTTTAAAAAAATTAAGTTGACTTTAAATAAAGTCAACCCAATGTAACGTTTGAAAACTATACATTTATGTAATGCACAAGTTATGTGTCTAAAGAAACCTGAAATCAAGCTCCTGTAAAGGATGATCGTATTTACTGGAAATACTGATCAAGAAAACACTAAGTTTCTGCTTTTGTCTACATTACTTGAAGCATTTACCCCCCAAACAAACCAAAACAAACAAACAGCAACAAAAACATAACAGCATCTCTCCAAAATACACAGATATGGAAATATTCTATGCTTATAAAGTTAAAATAAAAAGTTCAAGCATATCTAATGGTGATCTCTTTTTGCAATAAGTAATCTTATATTAGTTAATTTTCTCACTTTGCTTATCAGTCCACTTTTCTTCTTATGGCTGGGGTCCCATCTAGCTTAGACCTATGCAGGTTCTTTGTATGCTGCCACAGTGTTTTTTTTTTTTTTTTTTTTTTTTTTTTTTTTTTTTGCCACAGTGTTTTTGAGTTTATGTGTGTTAGTCCTGTTTTGTCTGGAAGGCATTAAACATGTAATTTCTATTTTAAAATAAAGGAAGAAGGTAACTGGAAAATAATGTAAATTCTAATAGTGTCAGTTTGTAAAATGTCTATTTTTAGTGTGTAAAAATCCTTCATGTGTGTTTTGTTAGTTTACCCACTCTCCTAATTTTATAATAATATGCCAGACAGTGGTGGCACTCACCTTTAATCCCAGCACTTGGGAGAAAGGGGCAGGCAGATCTGTGAGTTTGAGGCCAGCCTGGTCTACAGGATGAGTTCTAGGATAGCCAGGAGTGTTTCAAAATAATACTGTCTGCTTTGTAACTGTTAATATTCAAAATGCAATGTGGTAAAATCAATGAGTAAATACAGAAGACATTTATTCAGTTTCATATTAAAAATATGAATATAGCTTAGGGCTCATTTGTTAGGTACTTTGAAATTACTCTGGTTTTTATCTTTCATTAAATTATTTTAGCTGGTAGTTTTCATCAGTTTTTAATTGTTGTGGCATAGTTTTGTAGTATATTGTAAAGAACATTATATGAGCAGTATTCAAAACTTCAGTCTTCCAAATGTCTTTTAGTATTTTATGGGATTTCCCACTTTTTCTCCGTTTACTTTTCTTTTTTGCCTTTTTTTCTTTTATTCTTTTCGATAGCTTATTAGCACTGTCAAGGAATTAATTTTTTCCAAAGGATTATTCAAAGTTGTATAAAGGAACTGTATAGAAAATGGGTTGTCATTCTTATAATGACAGTCAATAATTATGATATAAATTCTGACTCATGGAGAACTAGGAAAAGTTAGCTTTTAGTGTTCACATAAAATTTCTGTTTCTCTGTCTCTGCCTGCCTGCCTGCCCTCTCCCCTCTCCCTCCCCTCTCTCCTTCCCTCTCTCTGTGTACACACACACACACACACACACACACACACACACACACACACAAATTAGAGTATTGCTAAGTATTTTATCATTAAAAATTGCTAATGTTAATGTGGCTATTGTGAATTCTATCAGAGTTTTCTTAGTAATAGCACGACTGTTTAATGTGAAGTGAAAAGGTTAAATTAGGTTCCTTGTAACATTCAGCGATTCTAAATGTGAAACTGATTGAAATGCATCTTAAATCTGAAGAAAGTGGATTCTAACTTTAGTAGTATGATCTGTATTAAAGAAAACCTATGGAAATCTGTTCAAAATATATTATTGATTAATCAACAGAAATACCTGTCTTGAACAGAAATAGTAAAAACATAGTATTGGAATATAGAAAGCTTGAATAATTAATAATATCCACATGACTATTCATAGTAAGAACTGAGATTATTATCCTCACCTCTAGCCAGACTGCTCCAAGGAAGGCCAGACTATCTTCTTGTAACTTCAGATACTGGAGCAATTTGTAGCTGTGGATCGTAGCTGGGAGATTTTAGTATAGATTGGCAGCATTGGTAGAAGGAAGGAATTAGGTGGACATTTGATGTAGTTAAGATTGCCTTTGAAAATCTGAATGCAGGCATGAATACTTTATTCAAAGGAAAATGGTTTATTTTGAGTTTCAGAGAGATTTAACACTCCATGTCCAGAACTCCTTTTATTCTAAGAACATTAGATTTATTTGATGGTCTAAGAAATAGTTCTGTGTTCAGATAGGTTTACTTCAGATTCTTGGGGAAGACACCAAATTGCATGGGATGTCCTTTCACAAGCTGTTTTTTTTCCTCATATTCTCTCAAATAATAGATGAAAGTCAGATCTGTTATAGTTTGTATTCCAACACACACTACTGTGCATTTGCTATTTGTATAACCTTAGGTAAACTCTCTGAAATGAGGACTATAATTATACTACCTCAAAGAGATGTCAGAATTAACAGAGGCTAATCATGCAAAGTCCTTAGAACAGGGATTATGACTTGATAACTGCTTAGTTGATAGTAGTGATTATTATTTTTGTTTTTATTTATTTATTTTTTAAATTTATTTTTTTCATTCAAAAATTTACACTTCCTCCCCTCCTCCCATTCCCCTCCCACTCCCCCACTCATCCTCCTCCCTCCCCCTCCCTCCTTAAGAGAGGGCAGGGAATCCTGCCCTGTGGGAAGTCCAAGCCCTCCCCCCCCCCATCTAGGAAGCTTTGCATCCAAATAGACTAGGGTCCCAAAAAGCCAGTACATGCAGTAGAAACAAGTCCCAGTGCCTTTATCAATGGCTTCTCAGTCCACCCCCATTGTCAGCTACATTCAGAGAGTCCGGTTTGATTGCATGCTCATTCAGTACTGGTCCAGCTGGATTTGATGAGCTCCCATTAGATTAGACACACTGTCTCAGTGGATGGACCAACACCTTGCAGTCCAGACTTCCTTGCTCATCTTCTCCCTCCTTCTGCTCTTCAACTGGACCTTGGGAGCTCAGTCCGTTGCTCTAATGAGTGACTTTGTCTCTATCTCCATCCTTCGCCAGACGAAGACTCTATGGTGATATCCAAGATAATCATCAGTGTGATAGTGGGGCAAGGCCAGTTCAGGCACCCTCTACTCTGCTGCCCAAGGACCTAGCTGGGGACATCCTCGTGGACACCTGGGATCCCCTCTAGAGCCAAGTCTCTTGCCAACCCTAAAATGGCTCCCTTAATGTAGATGTCTTCTTCCTTGCTCCTATATCTGCCCTTCCTCCATCTCCACCCTCCCACTCCCCCAAGAACTCTCCAGTCTTTCCCTTTTCCCTTCTATCTCCCTCTCTCCCCTTCCCCAATCCCCACCCTCATGCTCCCAACTTTTGCTCAGCAATCTTGTTTGCTTCCAATTTCCAAGAGGATCTATATATGTTTTTCTTTGGGTTCACCTTGTTATTTGGCTTCTCTAGGCTTGTGAACTACAGGCTTAATGTCCTTTGTTTATGGCTAGAGTCCACTAATGAAACCTACAGTGATGTGGCAGGATACAAGATCAACTCAAAAAAATCAGTAGCCTTTCTATACACAAAGGATAAAGAAGCAGAGAGGGAAATCAGAGAAACTTCACCTTTCACGATAGCCACAAATAGCATAAAGTATCTTGGGGTTACACTAACCAAGGAAGTGAAAGATCTATTTGATAAGAACTTTAAGGCTTTCAATACACAGATATACAGACACATATATGCACAGACATACAGTAGACACACAAACCACACCCCCAAACAAGCATGCAATTTTTATCTTTGCTTTTTTCTTCTCCTTCTGTTGCCGTTCTTTTTTCTTTCTGTTGTTGAGTTTACTAAAACATTACCACGTGACCTACAACAGAGATACAGTCCCCTCTTTCCCCTGTCTAGCAAGTAGATTCTTTCAATATACTGAAAATTTAACAAATGAAACCAATAGGCTTATTACTTCTAAAAGACAGTATGATGGCAAGTCTGTTTGAATATAGTGATATATATACCACTTATAAAATATAAGTGATGTTTAATGTTGGAATTTTGCCTATCTTATTGCTTGTTCAATATTTTGTTGAGAGCATGCATGCTTTTATGTGCATGTTCATGCATATAGGGAATAAGTGTGTGTATGTTGAGGCTAGATGTCTAGTTCAGGTGTTGTCCTTAGGTACTTCTACCTCCATTTTCAAGACAAGCTGAATTTGGAGCTTGCCAATTCAGTATGTTGGCCAGCTAGGATTCTCCAGGGAGCCTCCTATCTCCATCTCCACAGCACTGGGATTACACTTGTACAGTATCCTACTCACCATTTTAATGTGGGTGCTGGGTGCTGGAGATCAGATCAAGGTCCTAATGATTTCATGGTGGTTTACCAACTGAACTCTCTCCCCAGCTTCTAGTACATTGCTCAGCATTTGGAAATCTGTTCTTTTAAAAAAATAATTGCTGTCTATAAAAGTGATTTATGCTTTTTGTAGTGTCAAATGTATAGAATCAATTTTTTTGTTTTTGTTTTTAAGGCAAGATTTGGAAGCTCAGGCTGGCCTCAAACTCATTATGTAGATGAAGATGTTCTTAGATTTTTTGATCTATCTTCAACTACTGGGGTTGCAGGTGTGTGATATCATATCTGGTTTTATGTGATGATGGAGATTCATTCCAAGACCTTTGACATGGTAAACAAGCACTGTAAATGCTGTAAAATAGATGGAAACAGACTTGTTTTTAGGCGTGAAAGAACAGGCACATAGAGATAGAAACTTGCAAAATGCAAGTGAATTAATTGGTTTTCTTTCATAGTTAGGCACATTTGATGATATAGTCTGCCAGAAAAAATAGGTGATTTGGGTAGTTTGGTGAGGTTTCTATAAAATAGTTTAATTCTTAAAAGGTAGCTGAGTCAGCAATCCTGAAAACATGGATGGCTTTCGAATTCTTTCTTATTCTGGAGATATGTGATACATTACAAGGGACAGTCTGAGGCAGGTACACAAGAGAAAAGCAAACAAAAATAAAAAGCAGAAAAACTAATGTTATAAAAGAGATGCTCTTATGATATTAACTTTAAAGTAATAGCAATATAATACAGTCATTTATGAAATAACATTGATACCAGGATAACATTTATAAAACAAATGCAGATTTCTCCCCATCCCTATCTCTCTGTCTCTTCCTGTTTTGTGATAGAGGATTTCACTCTGTAGCTCCAACTGTCCTGGGACTCATTTTGTAGCCCAGAGTGACCTCAAACTTGATGGCAGTCTGCCTGCCTCAGTTTCCAAAATGCTGAGATTACAGTCATGAGTGACTCTCTTCTCAGCTCTAGATTGGCATTTCATAAATAAAATCAGTAAGGTTTGAATAATTGAAATAATATCTGTTAGCATATCTGATGTCATATTTCAGCACAAATGTTCTGAAAAACATTCTGCTTTTTATTATGTTTATTATGGAGAGTTTCAACTCTACTAATAAATGAATTGCATTTATTTATTGGAACATCTGTCTTAAAGTGATATTCTGAATTTTATACTGACTGTGAAAAGAATTACCTCTCATTATATGTGTTGTTTTATGTAATATGTTTTGGATTTAAACAGATGAAATAAACACTTAGAGCTTAAATATAAAGTATATAAAAATATTTAAAATACTTTAAATATAAAGTATATATATATATATATAGTGGAGCAGATGGGCTTCTCCACAATAGACAATAAAAACTAAGCCCTGACAGGAATCCTTCTCTCTAACTATAAAGTAAGGAAACTTTAGTAAGGAGAGTAAAGTTTCCTTACTTTAAAGTTAGCGTATGGGTTAATAGTATTACTAGAGACCTTTATGACATTGGGATTAGTGAGCACCAGTGAAGATAATTCAGTGACTGTCATAGTCAGAGTAACTGAAGGACAGATTACTTTTGATATATGTGATATAATATCTACAATAATGGTATAGTGTTTAAACTAAACTCCAAACTCTACTGGATCTCCGTGTTAGTAATAAGGAAATATATAGATATTATATATAGCTATGCATATGACACATGTAGATGAAAAGAATGTCCAGTACTGTGCTCTAGGGATGTAGAGACCCACAGCAGTAAAATGACATAGGGGATAGGAGAAGCTCCTTTGAGGAAATATATGCCATTTTCTATGAGCCTTGTAGAAACTTAGAGTAGAGCCTGTGTTCATAATGAAGATAATATGTATATTGGTGATTTTCTAAAGTTTAAGTTTTAGTTTTTTAAGATTTTGAATAGGTGACTCTTATTAAGGTACTAGGCTAGCCTCAAATATTGCAATTCTTCTACATTATAATGCTTCCTGAATAGCTGGAATTGCAGGTTTATTCTACCTCACTGAGCTCTGTTATTGTGACCAAGCAAAGACTCCCTTTTCAAAATTAATAGAAGGCATACTATGGTACTGGGTTTTTTTAAATTAAAAATTTTATCAGGCAATCAGGGATTGATGATAAATGCAGATACATTTTTTCTTCAGGAATGAGATCCTTGTTGTTTTATCCAGTCCCAAGTGATCAGCCCTAAACACATGTATATATATAAGCAACACTGGATGCATTCAGTAGTGTGAATATGTATTTATGAATTTGTGTGAATATATGTTTATGAATTGGAGGGAGAAGAGGCAGATGTGGAAGTGTTGTCAATACAGCTCTTATCTATGATCTTCTAAAGAAAATAAAAAATTAAATTTGAAAATGTTAAAGTAAAAGCTTTATCACACATTTAGCCATCAATGAGAACAAGGCCTATAAGTTCAAGTTGGCTTGCCCTATCTGTGTCTGAGGAATTATGGCAAGGGAGAAATGTTTTGGTGATTGGTGGGTGCCCCTACACAGAAGACGTTTCATTTTATGTGTAGCATGTGCTCTGGAGATTTTGAGTTTGCAATATCATTGGTTGGAGAAACTGGCTTCATTTCCTCTTGTCTCATATTGAAAAGCCCATTCTGAATGCTAAGGATCACCAGCATAAGGTCTGGACTTTTTCTGACAGTCATCTTCGTTAATGAAGGAATTTATGTGTTGGTGATTCCAGGGTTTAGCTGATTTCATCAGCACTTTTTAGACTATAACATGACAATAAGTGGAAATGATAATAATTTGATACTAGGTATGAAACTAGTTCCCTATTCTGTCATTTGGTTGTGTTTATAAACTGTTATTTCTTTATTTGTAAAGTCAAGATAGTATCTACCACATAGTGTTGTTTGGTTATTTTCTCATTCATTCACCAAGCAATAAGTGTCTGTTTGGTGACATTAATTGATATGGGCTCTGTCCTAAGTGTAGATTTAATGTTAAAATAACCTGTATTTTCTTTCTATCTCTGTCTGATTGCTGACATATTGGCCGAGGATTCTTTGGCTCAATTTAACTTAGATATCATGAAAAGGAAATGTAGTATTATAGCCCTGACCAAAAGTTCTCAGCAGCTGACAGGCACTAACTGTTTTCCTAGCTGCTCTTGGCAAGACCTCCAAGCAAACACTCAGTAGCTGGAGTCAGTGACTACCAGAAACTTTTAGCAGCTCCTCATTACTGGATTAGAAACTGCTGGCAGTTCTAGAGCTTCTCCAGCAGTTTTTCTTGAGCCATTCCAACCATCTCAGATTTTGGTAGCTTTAGCAGGTCTCTGGATAGTAGGCATTTTCTAGGCCTGTAGCTCTTGGTAGTAATGTCATCAGATCAACTCACTCTACTTGAGGTACAAATGATGAATTCTGGATTGGATATTTCTTAATAGGTCTAGCTCTTTAGAGCATGCTGGAAACCATGGGTTTGAACCATGCCATAACTTAAACCAAGCATGATGCCATATGCCCATAATCCCAGCACTCATGTGGTAGATGCAGGAGGGAGGATTAGGAGTTCAACATCATTCTTGGGTACATAGCACGCTCTAGGTCTGCCTGGGCTATTTGAGACCCTGGTACAAGTAAGCAAGCAAGCAAGCAAGCAAGCAAGCAAGCAAGCAAGCAAGCAAGCAAGCAAGCAAACAGTTGGCAGTAAAATCATTCCAGGAAGGCTTTATTAGGGCCTATGCTATAGCACATAGCACAGAATAGAGCATAGATTTTCTAGCCTGACCTGAAAGAAAGTGAAGAAATCTGCATATGTAGTTGAAAAGGGCAGTCCAAAATACATGTCATTTTCTGACTGGTAACACAGACTTTCTGCATTGCTTGGCAGTCTTCACAGGCTGTAATGAGGAGGAGTGGGCTTGCTTTTTTAGCCACCTGGCTAGCTTAACCCCTGAAATAACCACACAGAAATTGTATTAATTAAATTACTTCCTGGCCCATTAGCTCTAGCCTCTTATTGGCTCTCACATCTTGATTAACCCATTTCTATTAAATCTGTGTGTCACCACGTGACTGTGGCTTACCAGCAAGATTCTAACCTATGTCCATCTCAGGCCAGAGATTCATGACGTCTGCCTGTCTCTGCTGTTTTTCCCAGCATTCTGTTCTGTCTTCCCTGCCTATCAGTTCTGTCCTATCAACTAGGTCAAGGCAGTTTCTTTAATAACCAATGAAAGCAACACAAATATAGAAGGACCTCCTACACCAACAGGCATACTGGGCTTGTCTGTTCTGACTGTCAGTGGTGAGAGAGGTGTTTCTCAGAAACTGGAATAGGGACATCTAAAGTGGTTGCAGCATTGGGGAATGTGTCTGGAGTAGTCATAAGTAGTACCCTAGTGAAATATTTTTAATGACCATACCGGCTGTGACATCAGAACAAAGTTTTCTCTGCAGCTATTATAGAGGTTATATCACTAGGTAGGTGCAATCTCCAAACTCAGCGATTGTACTTCCCAAGGCTTCCTTTGGCGCTCTAGTGATACTGGCAGCTAGATTTAGACCTCTGCTGGTGTCATGACAGCCTGAATTGGCCACTGACATAGCCTCCAATTGATAGCTTCCATGGCATTTGTGGAGATTATGATGTCAATATTCTGGTTTCCAGTACCTCTAAGGGACTGTGGAGAAGCAGTAATGATGATTACAGCCTTTATTAGAGGGCCGCAGGCATGGTAACTCCAGTTCCAGTCTAGCATATATCTCAGTGTAACCTGGTAGATCTGCCAGGCAGTGCTTCAGAGCATAGACTGTTAACAGAATAGCAACAAACAACCCAACTATGGTAGCTATTGCTATCTTCTTTGATTCTTCTTGGATGTCTACATTTTGTCTCTAGTGTTACAAGTGGTGTGGTCCCCAGATCTCATCCTTGCTCTTCCTCTGCTCTGTCTTGTAGGCCTGGTCTGACTTTCTGGCTGTACCTTAGGGTGGTGGCAGCTGCAGCTGAGCAGTGGCTATAGAGAGAACTTGACAGCTGTAAGCTAAGCATCTGAGCATTGACACTTGTCCCTAACAATCCCTAACCCTCTGACCATTTTAGATGAACAAATGGAAAAGTGTTTTAAAATAAAGTGAGTGAAGAACATCCCCTGAAGATATGCATGTAGAGATTGCTTGATATATGTTACCGCAGAGAGCATAATCCTTGATTCTGTGAAGGAAACCAGAGTTCAATATAATGTTGCATTCTTTAGTAAAAAGTCCTGAATGTACTCCTGGTTAATCTGACTTTGTGGGTGGTGCTATTTTATGGGCTTGGGTCTCATACCTGAATTAAAGGGAGACGTCATGCTGAACACAAGCATTCATCATCCTTTGTCTGCTGACAGGCTGCAGTGTGAGCTGCTACCTCACTTTACTGCTACCATGCCTTCCCTACTTGATGGATTGTGCCCTCAAAATGTGAGGTCCCTGTTGTGTGCCCCCTTCACGCTTAAGTTGTATTGATCAGACATTTCTTTTGTTGTCACTAGGAAAGTAACTAATACATTTTCTCTACCTATTACCTTATAAAGAAAATATATCCCATTGGAACTGGGGGTGGGGTCGAGGATACCTAATTACTAAAATGTCTCTTCTCTTTTGGGTGTCTGACTTTTCGTTAGGTTGGAAACTAAGAACTGCTAGTGTTAAAACGGATAAACAGAAATGAAATACATATGGCATGAAGTTAGAAAGAAGAGAGGACTGTTTTTCGAAGGGGAGGCAGCAAGAGGGGAGCATGAGGACGGGGAATGCATTATAAGAGGACATGAATAGGGACAAAGTATGGTGGCATATGTTAAAATGTCACAATAAAACACATTACTTTCTATGTGATTAGAGGATAATAGAAATAGATTAAAATGAATAAAATGAAAATTACCATTGAAGATGCTTTTCAATTTATACCTATTTATATAAATATGCTCAATAACTAAGAGAAACTGAATAATAATGATAATAATAATTCTTTCTGCTGAAAGCTGAAAATTAACAAGCTATGGAAAGATAAGATATAGGATGTATTTTTGTTTGTTTTGCTGACTTAGCATTTCTATTTATAGTATAATTCTTATTTGTCTTATGAATAGGCAAATAAAACCTCCTTGGAAACAAATTCCCTATTTATACAGACAATTTTTGTTAAACACGAAATCTTGTATATCAGAATTTCTTAACTTTTTCCCACTCAGGATTCCTTTTTGTATGAGAAATTTGTGTACTGAACTAGGTGTATAGATATTTAAAATAAGTATAGAAATAAAACATTTACAATAATAAATCATTCATAAATTTATTACATAACAATTCTTTGAAATATAAACAATCTACATGTTAATGAGAAGCATGTGCTTTTTTGTATAAAGAATGAACTGTTAGGTGAATAGTTGATACTACAGAATGCAGAGCATCTTCAAAGTCTTTCAAAATTGATTGGTATTTTGATTTTATAATCAATTCTGAGAATGCTGCTTTGCATCATAAAGTACAAAATGGCAAAGTATAGTTAAGGTCATTTCAGAAATTTTGGAAATTCTGTCTAAGTCCAAGCAAAATTCATAGAATTTTAAAAAAAGATAAATCTCAACTATTAACTCAAATAATAATTTTAAAAACAAGTGGTGTAATGCAATATAATCCAAAGTATACTAGCTTGATAGAGTAACATGCTGAGGAATGATGGTAGAAAAAAGTGAAAAATCTTTATTTTTTGTGGAGTATGTTTCAGACATATGTGTAGTAAAATACTATTTATAATATTTGACAGTCAGAAATGTGAGCCATTGTTTTTCAGGCTGTAATTGATATGTGTGACATGATGGCATATGCAATGCAGAATGGACATGTTGTATTCAGAGCCAGGGCTTCATTGAAGTTATGTGATGTAATGGTGGGAATTTTTTCTGCCAGAAAACCTTGGGTTTTACTGCATGTTTGATTTTGAATTAAGTTGTTGCACATTTAAAAACCTTTTACTATAGCCACATTTTTTATGACCTGTACACCATTTACATGATTCTATGTAGGATAGTGACTCACAGGTTAGAAGGCTGGTTTGTAGATAGAGGTTTGCAGTTCAGCTCTGCACCAGCATTGCTGTGATCCTTTGAAAATAAATCTTGCTTCTGAATCCTACTCCAAAGATCATGACCAAAGATATTAGTGTTTTAAATTGAAGAAATGCTTAATCTGGTGTCCTTACTTATAGCCAGTGTTCTGATCCTTGACTTGTAAGGATTTGTATATTATTAGAGATATCACCATATGGTCCTTTGTATTTTTCATACTGAAAAAAGCTTTTAGAATTAATTTGTATAACTAATGATCCTTTGTAAGTCAACCTATACTTGTTAAGTACTTATTATGTATTTAAATTTATGCTGCTAAACTTGACAGTTTTTTCATAAATACAGATTGATTTTTAGTTGTCTAATAATGTATGACTATTGAAAACAAAATCATATTAGTAAAAGTACCTCATTCGAACTTACTTGCTGAGTACAATATTTAGGTTCACAACAGTAGATTTGTATAGAAAACTGAGTGCAAGTGAAGTACGTAACACTTCTCCATTACAACAGCAGAGTTTAACAGTTGTGACTTGTAAAGTCTAAAGTATTTCTTGTATTGCCCTTTGTAGAAAAAAAATTGTTGATGTCTAAGAAGGATAATGTTGTAAGGAGGCCACTTGTTTTTTCCTGGCTGCTCAGCCCCGAAATAATCACACAGAAACTGTATTATTTAAATCACTGCTTGGCCCATTAGTTCTAGCTTCTTATTTGCTAACTCTTACAGCTTAATTTAACCCATTTCTAAGAAACTGTATCACCATGAGACTGTGTCTTACCAGGTAAAGTTCCGGTGTCTGTGTCCAGCAGGCTACCTGACTTCTCTCTGGTTCTGCCTCCTTTCTTCCATCATGCCCTTTAGTTTTCCCTGTCTACCTAACTTCTTCTCTATCAGCAGACCAAGGCAGTCTTTATTAACCAATGGTATTCACAGCATACAGAGGGGAATCCCACATCAGGATAATTGCAGTATTAACATCCTATCTGATGAAGTCCTGGCCAGTATTTTTTTTTTTTTAATAAACAAGCAAAACAAAACCAGATTCTGTCTAGTAGTGGTGAATAATGAGCATTCTTGTTTTGTTCTCCAACTCAATAGGAAAGCTCTCAGTCCTTTACTGCTAATTTTGAAGTTAGTTATAAGCCTTCTACTGGTTCTCTTTAGGATGAGAAAACTGTATTGTATTTCTAGTTTGTTGAAGGTATTTTAAAAACATGGATGAATTCTGAATTTTCATATTTTGCATCAGTTGATGTGATCCTGGGGTCTTTCATTTTTTAATTTGTTAATATTATGGAGTACATTGACTTCTTTTTTTCTCCCAATGTTGAACTAGCTTTGCATTTTCCAGATAATTCCCATTTTATTCATATATATTTATATAAAATTAGTAATTTGACCTTTATACAAATTTATAATAAATTTAATTAAATTTGCTATATATTTCTGTGTATAAATAACATTTTAAACATTTATCATATTAATAGTTAATATTCTGACTGTATAATTATTATGTAACATTAATAGTATGTGTATTTATTGGCATACATAATAGTGAGTTTCAGTGTGATATTTTCATACATGTACATAATATATTTTGATCACAGTCATATCCCCTCCCACTTTATCCTTTCTTGTCCTCTTCCTACTTACATCAATTCTTTTCCTCTTTTCAACTAGCCCCTGGGGTTGTTTGCAGGTATATGGGCATCTCATTGGTGACTGAGCTTTTGAACAAATTATCTCTCATTCTCCATCAGTCTTTAAATGCATAGAAATCTTTAGGGATGTCTGGGCCCTGAATCTTCTATCACAGGGTGTTTTCTGGTTCAGTTTTGTACATATAATCACAGCTGTTCTTAGTTCATGGCTATAGCCATGTCATGCCCAAAAGTTAGGATACCATTCCACACCCTAACCCTAGTTCTTAATTTTTTTTCTGTCCCTTCTTCCATGTTGTTCCTGAGTCTTGGATGGGTTATCTCATTTATAACTGGGCATTCAAAAGTCATTTAATTTTAGTACTTTGAACACTTAATGAGACTCTGAGGTCACTGCTGACTAAGGCATAAAGAGCTATTCTTACCATAGCTGACAGACAGTAGTACTAGTTTGTGGGTACAGTTATTTAGAAAGCAATATGACAACCATATCATGTCCATTTAATAAAAGAGCTGCAGTAGCTTCCCTACTGTGACTTATAACTCCCTCAGTTGTGAACTTTTGACCTTGTTTGTGGGATCAGATTTGAATCCTCTCGTTGGACCAGATGACAAATGTGTAAGAAAGTGGTTGGTTACCCTATGAACAGACTAGCCACTGTTGCACCCATGGGCTCATTTGGCCAACTGGTCAGTATTATTGCACACAACATCTATAGCTGAGTCAGATTGTGGATGATAATTTTCCTTCATTAAACGGTCAAGTAGCTGATTTTGATTTGCTAATGTAGATATATTGTTGTATGTTGTTGCAGATTGTTCCCTGGGACTTGTGCATGCTAGATAGGTACTCTGCCACTGAACTGCAATCCCATCCAAGATTTGCTAATACATAGTTGAGATTTTTGTATATTTTTATGAAGGATATTAGTCTGTGGTTTAGACATGGAAGGATTGGCCCCAGATGGTGATATAATTTATCTTGTCCCTCGTTCCTTCGTGTGTTGCTGTTTTTCTGCCTCATATCTGGCACGAGGTGAATCACTTTGCTCTATCATGTATTCACAGTAACCATGATGATCTTTTCTAAGTAATCATAACTGTAGTAAATCTCCCTGTATACTGTGTTTAGGTTTAGATGTTACTCACTAGTATGATTTCTATGTTTTCATTTTTAATTCAGTTTGAAATGTATTCTAATTTAAACATTCCTCTTTGGATTTTTTTTTTTAAGAGGTAGGGTCCATGTAACTGAGCCTGGCTTTGAAATTGAACTTGAACTCTTGATCCCACTGTCTCCAGTTCCCAAGTGCTAGGATTACAGATATTCACCACCATGGTGCAATTGGTATAGTTTGCTTCTAAGCAAGCATGCAGACTTGAGTTTAGATCCCAAGCCTAGACTCAGAAAAGAAAGTGGTTATATAGAGTTACAGTCATTAGTTGGTGAGTCTAGCTGTTATTTCTTTCTCAGCATGAGATAGCCAATAATCAAGCATCATTTGCTGTCTGTCCTAAAACTTGTGATGTCTTGAAGAATAATTGAATTATATCAAAATGGTTAGTAAGTTTAGTTTGGTATATAATGCTAGAAGCTTACCAACATGTACACATCTCATCACTGGAAAAAAATCATAGGCAAATCATTCACTTAAATTATGCCAAGGACAATGTACTAAAAATCTTTCAAATTCTACGTGGTTTAGATAAATGTGATATGTTGTTCTTCATTTTAGTTGTTTTTAATGAACTATTGTTATACTATTTATCCCATATATATATATGTATATGTATGTATGTGTACACACACACACACACACACACACACACACACACATCCCCTCCCCTAACTTCTCCCAGGTCTAGCTCACTTATTTCTAATATTCAGATATATGATTTTATCTTTATCAGTCTGAGGGAAAAGGCCATAGCAGTGCTGGAGATGCAATATATGAAGTGGTGAGTCTTCACAGAGAGTCTGACAAAGAAGAGCCAGTCACTCCTACTAGTGGAGGGGGGCCAATGTCACCCCAGGAGGATGAAGCAGAAGAGGGTAAGAACTTGAATGTGTTCAAAAGTGGAGTGTGCATATGTGTGTGCATGCATGCGTGTGTGTGTGTGTGTGCATAAACATGTCCTCACTCTGGGCAGTTGTTGTTCCTAGTTCCTGACACACTTATTTTAGATTCTTTGACATGCAGAAGGAGATTTGGTTCATTTGGTTCTTTCTTTGGTTGCACAGTCCCCAGTGCCTAAGCATTATTAAGCCACTATTTAAACTTGGTAATATTGCTCTGCTAATTTGCTTCCTATTTGATTTCAAATATTTGTGAAGTATTTAATGAGAATTTACAAATTCTCTGAAGTATTTTTAGAATTTCTGTAATATATTCTGCTTATCTTTGACACTCTTCAGTTTCAACCTGTTTTTGTTGTTTCTATATTCTTTACCATTTACTTCTGTAAGTAGCACAGTATTCGTTCTATTTACTATATGAATTCTGGTGAGAGGTGCTTAAAAGACTCTTATGTCATCTGACTATGGGCACAGTTCTCTTGATAACAAACTAGGGCTAAAATGACAGATCTTAGCTTTAAGCTGTTACATGATTGCTTCTAGTATGGGATTTGTTAATAGTACATTTATTTTTTCCTTTTTAAAAATAATATTTATTTTGCTTATTTTTTTTTTTTTCCGAGACAGGGTTTCTCTGTAGCTTTGGAGCCTGTCCTGGATCTAGCTCTTGTAGACTAGGTTGGCCTCTAACTCACAGAGATCCGCCTGCCTCTGCCTCCCGAGTGCCGAGATTAAAGGCATGTGCCACCACTGCCTGGCTTTGCTTTTATATATTTGTGTATGTACACAAATGTATATGTCCATGGAAGCCAGAAGAGAGTGCTGGAGCTAGGGTCATAGGTGGTTGTAAAGCTACCTGAAGTGATTGGTGAGTTTTCTTCTGAAAGAGGATTTTAACTGCTGAGCCGTCTCCACAGCTTCACAGATTTATATATTAATTCTTAAAATCCTGTTTCTTTATATTATTTTATGTCATTTTGACAATCATAAGTTATTATTAATTAATAATTATTGTTTCTTTTTTTTACTTATGAGGAATCATTCTGTTTCTAATGTGTCAACTAATTTATTGTTTTTGAATTGTACACATGCTTTTATTAACTTGGCTCTAGGGATGGAACTAAGGCACAGAGAACAGAAGTCACTTGCTTATGTCACTCAGCTGCATGGGGCAGTGCTGATATCTGAACTCAATCTATTTGATTCTAGTAAACTAGTCTGTCAAATTAAACAAGTCACTAAATTTATAAGCATCATTTTAGAACTAAGGCAATTTTGTCCATAAGAAAATTAATCATTTAAAAGCATATAATATGTTAACATTGCTGAGATAACATCTTTTTACTTTCAAAAATTTCCATCATCCAAGAAATAAAAGCTATTATCTAAGAAGTCACTTCTTGTTTCTCCTTACCCTAGCCCCTGGCAACCAATAATTTGCATTTTTTGTTTTTTCCCCTTGTCTAGGAGATTAATGTGAATAGAGTTATAAAAATACTGTCTTTCATATGTGTCTTCCTTTTCTTGGCCTAATAGTTTTGACAAAGTCCTCATTGATGCATATTACAGCATTAGTATTTTATACTTTTCTTGTCTGAATAATAGTGATATAGTTGTGCCATGTAGTAACCCATTACCAGTTAAGGCACATTTGAGTTACTGGAACAGTTAGATGTTATAAAGAATATAATGAACATTTATATGAAATTATTTTTGTTTATGTGAAATCATTGTACATCGAAAGGCAGGCAGAGAAAGCATAACAGGAAGTAAATGATTTCTTGCATAGCAGCTTGAAGGAGCACCTTCTGATACTATGAAAGTTAGCCAGCATGGAAGAAGCTTTCACTCAGATCAAGCTTGATCTCATAATGTTCTACAACTCAAGTGTGAATACTACTTCAATAACAATAGAAAACAGTATTGTTGATTATGTATAATATATTACTAATATATTACACATTATTATAAATTTTAAATATACTTATTTAATATCTATATTACCTACAAATAATAACTATACCTGATGAATATATGCATTTTTGGGTAAAAACCTACTAGTAGGCTGACTATATATTAAACATTATATATCTACATAAGAAACCAGCTTTCCAAAGTAGTTATACTAAGTTTTCATCAAGACCATCAAAATGAGTCCTTTGTTTTTATATGATTATTTGCTCTTTGTATCAAATGTCTAGTTACATAAATTTAAAGTTTCTAATGAAAAATCTTGTATAGTTTGAACATGTCATATGAAAATTGGACTACATGGAACTGACAATCTGCAGTGGCTCCAAGGACCATAGATTTCAAAATGATACTGTTTCTTGGCAAAAACAATAGTTCTTCTTCACATTTTTTTGTCCATGTAGTTGCTACATGTCTTTTTGATAAGGACTGACCTACACCAAACAGTATGTTTGAAGAGATAAACTGCAGTGCCTTTAATTTTCTGACTATGGCTTATACAATATCATGTCCATAGTGATCCAGCAATTACAGGGTTTACTTCTATAGTAGGTTCCCCTATTCTGTTTAGAATACTTTCAAGAATTCAGTTACTTCTATCATTACAGGCACAAATGGGAGAACAAAAATCATCAGCAAGAAGTTTTGGGAGCAGACTTAGAAGAAATGAGTGTTTTTTCCCAGTTAATACATGCAAGGTGGTTAGAGAAAGCTACTGAATTCTGTATTCTTGAAACAGAATAAATAGATGTGATAAATATTTACGAGAAAGTTATTAGAACACCACATTTCAAGTAGTATCATAACAAAATGCCATTACCTTTAGAAATGTAAAAAGCAATGATCAAATAAGAACAAAACAAAATTAATATTCGTTAAGAACTCCTTATACAAGATAGTAATTCTGTTTATTTAGTAAAGAATTTCTCACTTCTAATTTTGAAGGCTAAGTAGCATGAATTAAGTGGTAAGTTATTTGGGTGTAACCCAGGGAAGCCTGTGCCATCTTACCCTGAAGCCCATGGGACTTCATAAAGCATGAATTATGCATTCATCTTTAAAACACCACATAGCTAGAATGCCACTTTTCATTTATTGAAAGGTAACATTTTAAACTTTAAATATTATTCTAGATATATCATCTAGTATTTTCTAGATAGCAATATTTAGATTATCCAGGTTTGTCTGAAATTGTACACTTTAGACAGGAAAATATAACACAACCTAATATGAAACACTACCTTATTATTTATGGTCTTTCATCATATTTGGAAACATCAACTACCATGATGTTAAAGTGACTGAAAGCATTGGAATCATTCATCTTTTCACTTGAGGGGTAAACTAAATTTTTCTTGAGGTTAATTTTTATGTACCCATTTGTAAGAACTGTCTTGATAGAGCTACATAAAAGTAACCACCTTGAAATGGAAGAAACAGGAACAAAATAGATTTAGGAGTAATTTAGAGTTAAAATTAAGGAAGTTTATCAATATGGTTATAGGATAGGGCCATTTCAGGCTCCCTTTCCTCAGCTGCTCAAGGAACTAGCTGGGGACATATCCCTGGACACCTGGGAACCCCTCTAGAGTCAAGTCTCTTGCCAACCCTAAAATGGCTCCCTTAATTAAGATATATACTTCCCTGCTCCCATATCCACCCTTCCTTTATCCCAACCATCCCATTCCCCCAAGCTCTCCCCATCCTCCCCTTCTCACTTGTCTCTCCCCATTTCCCCTTACCCCCATCCCACCCCATCCCCAAGTTCCCAATTTTTGCCCGGCAATCTTGTCTACTTTCAATATCCAGGAGGATAACTATTATGTTTTTCTTTGGGTTCACCTTATTTAGCTTCTCTAGGATCACAAATTATAGGCTCAGTGTCCTTTATTTATGGCTAGAAACCAATTATGAGTACATCCCATGTTCATCTTTTTGGGTCTGGCTTACCTCACTCAGGATAATGTTTTCTATTTCCATCCATTTGCATGCAAAATTCAAGATGTCATTGCTTTTTTACCACTGAGTAGTACTTTAATATGTATATATTCCACACTTTCTTCATCCATTCTTCCATTGAAAGGCATCTAGGTTGTTGCCAGGTTCTGGCTATTACAAATAATGCTGTTATGAACATAGTTGAACAAATGCTTTTGTAATATGATAGGGCATCTCTTGCATATCACCATAGAACCTTCATCTGGCAATGGATGGAGATAGGGACAGAGACCCACATTGGAGCACCGGACTGAGCTCCCAAGGTCCAAATGAGGAGCAGAAGGAGGGAGAACATGAGCAAGGAAGTCAGGATCGCGAGGGGTGCACCCACCCATTGAGACAGTGGGGCTGATCTATTGGGAGCTCACCAAGGCCAGCTGGACTGTGACTGAAAAAGCATGTGATAAAACCGGACTCTCTGAACATGGCGGACAATGAGAGCTGACGAGAGGCCAAGGACAATGGCACGGGGTGTTGATCCTACTTCAGGTTCTGGCTTTGTGGGAACCTAGACAGTTTGGATGTTCAACTTCCTAGACCTGGATGTAGGGGGGAGGACCTTGGACTTCCCACAGGGCAGGGAACCCTGACTGCTCTTGGGACTGAAGAGGGAGGGGGAGAGAAGTGGTGGGAGGGGGAGGGAAATGGGAGGCGGGGAGGAGGCGGAAATTTTTAATAAATAAAAATAAAAAAAATTAAGGAAGTTTGTAAATGAACCAATTACAGCAGAAAAGGCAGGAGCAGCAATCAAAGGCTCCACATTTATTTATAGTTTATGTAGTGATTAGATGATCTTGTAAAAGGGGAATGCAGGAGGAAGCTTAGGTTTCTAGGTGAGGGTCTTGAAGATTTATTTTAATTTTATTATGAATAGTAAAGTAGACATTTTTTTATTGAGCTCTACATTTTTCTCTGCTCCACTCCCTGCCTCTCCCCCCCTCCCCTTCAACCCTCTCCCAAGGTCTCCATGCCCCCAATTTACTCAGGAGATCTTGTCTTTTTCTAGTTCCCATGTAGATTAGATCCCTGTTTGTCTCTCTTAGGGTCCTCATTGTTGTCTAGGTTCTCTGGCATTGTTATTTATGAGCTGATTTTTATTGCTTTATGTTTTAAAACCACTTATGATGAGTACATGTGATAATTGTCTTTCTGGGTTTGGGTTATCTCACTCAAAATGATGTTTTCTAGCTCCATCCATTTGCCTGCAAAATTCAAAATGTCGTCATTTTTTCTGCTGTGTTGTACTCCATTGGGTAAATGTACCACATTTTCCTTATCCATTCTTTTTTTTTTTTTTTTGGTTTTTTGAGACAGGGTTTCTCTGTGGTTTTGGAGCCTGTCCTGGAACTAGCTCTTGTAGACCAGGCTGGTCTCGAACTCACAGAGATCCGCCTGCCTCTGCCTCCCAAATGCTGGGATTAAAGGCGTGCGCCACCACCGCCCGGCTCCTTATCCATTCTTCAGTTGAGGTACGTTTAAGTTGTTTCCAGGTTCTGGCTATGGCAAACAATGCTGCTATGAACATCGTTGAGCACATGTCCTTGTGGTACAATTGAGCATTCTCTGGATATATACTCAAAAGTGGTATTGCTGATTCTTGAGGAAGGTTGTTTCCTAATTTTCTGAGAAATCGCCACACTGACATCCAGAGGGGCTGTACCAGCCTGATTCCCACCAGCAATGCAGGGGTGTTCCCTTTACCCCACAACCTCTCTAGCATAAGTTGTCATCAGTGTTTTTGATCTTGGCCATTCTCTTACAGGTATAAGATGGAATCTCAGAGTTGTTTTGATTTGCATTTCTCTGATGACTAAGGATGTTGAACATTTCCTTATGTGTCTTTTAGCCATTTTAGATTCCTCTGTTGAGAGTTCTCTATTTAGGTCTGTACTCCATTTTTTCATTGGATTATTTGTTCCTTTGATGACCAATTTCTTGAGTTCTTTGTATATTTTGGAGATCAGACCTTTGTCTGATGTGGGGTTTGTGAAGATCTTTTCCCATTCTGTAGGCTGTCATTTTGTCTTGTTGACCATGTTCTTTGCCTTACAGAAGCTTTTCAGTTTCAGGAAGTCCCATTTATTAATTTTTTCTCTCAGTGTCTATGCTACTGGGGTTATATTTAGGAAGTGGTCTCTAAGGTAGACCTTTTCAGTCATTAGAAGTAGTCTTGTACTGAGAGATCTGTTATAGTTAGAAACTTGTGAGAGTCATAACATGAAGTAATAAGAAGGCCTGAAATTATTTTAGTGGCAATGTGGAATAGTTGGAATCAAATCAGACATTAGATCACTGATATTTTAGCAATATGTCCAGACCCCAGCTAAAGGGTCTGCAGAAAAATAATCTGAACAATTCAAGGAGGAGATGGCAGTGCAATGCAGGTGCATGAGTGGAAGTTCTGAAGCAGATGAATACTCTGACTTGTCATAATGGAGCAGGAAGTCCTTTGGGAGAATTCAAACCTGAACATTGGATTTGTGTATTTGAAAAGTCCCCTGGTCTTCTTGAGAGTGATTCTGCTGTATTGAGAATGAGCCTTGTTTTTGATTGAATAATAGAGATGAGGGAGGGGAAAACAGTGTTTGAGATACTCTTTCAAGAAATTTGATGAGTAGATTGAACTAGAAATACTAGGGTATTCTGGCCAATTGAGGGCGTTTTTAGGATACAAGAGGTTTAACTGTCTTTGTAGTTGAATAGGGAAAGTTAAAAATAGAAAGGAATTTACACACCTAATTCTTTTTTTTTCTTTTTTTTTATTGAAAAAAAAATTTCTGCTTCCTCCCCGCCTCCCATTTCCCTCCCCCTCCTCCCGCCCCTCTCCCCCTCCTCCCGCCCCTCTCCCCCTCCTCCCGCCCCTCTCCCCCTCCCCCCACTCCTCTTCTCCACCCTCTTCAGTCCCAAGAGCAGTCAGGGTTCCCTGCCCTGTGGAAAGTCCAAGGTCCTCCCTCCTCCATCCAGGTCTAGGAAGGTGAGCATCCAAACTGTCTAGGCTCCCACAAAGCCAGAACCTGAAGTAGGATCAACACCCCGTGCCATTGTCCTTGGCCTCTCGTCAGCTCTCATTGTCCACCATGTTCAGAGAGTCCGGTTTTATCCCCTGCATTTTCAGTCACAGTCCAGCTGGCCTTGGTGAGCTCCCAATAGATCGGCTCCATTGTCTCAGTGGGTGGGTGCACCCCTCGTGGTCCTGACTTCCTTGTTCATGTTCTCCCTCCTTCTGCTCCTCATTTGGACCTTGGGAGCTCAGTCCGGTGCTCCAGTGTGGGTCTCTGTCTCTATCTCCATCCATCGCTAGATGAAGGTTCTATGGTGATATGCAAGAAATTCATCAGTATGGCTATAGGATAGGTTCATTTCAGGTTCCCTATCCTCAGGTGCCCAAGGAACTACCTGGGGACATTGCCCTGGGCACCTGGTAGCCACTCCAAGTTCAAGTCTCTTGCCAAACCTTAGGTGGCTCCCTTAACTAAGGTATGAGTTTCCCTGCTCCCCTGTCCAACCTTCCTTTATTCCCAATCATCCCGTTTCCCCAAGTTCCCTTCATCCTCTCCTTCACACTTTTCTCTCCCCATCTCCCCTCACCCCCATCCCACCCCACCCCCAAGATTCCATTTTTTTGCCTGGCAATCTTGTCTATTTCCCATAGCCAGGAGGATAACTATATGTTTTTCCTTGGTTGTATTACTTCTCTTAGATGTATTGGTGTTTCTAGGCCTGAAGTAGTGACACATTTTTTAAATCCTAGCACTCGGGAGGCAGAGGCAATTGGATTTCTATAAGATCAAGAATTACATCCAGGGTTACACAGGGAGACCCTTTCTGAGGGTGAATTAGTTATGTTGGCATATCTAATTTTATTTAGCATAAATTCATTTACCATAGTTCTCAATAATATTTTACCTTTCTGATTTAATTTCTCACCATGTATGCCTCTGACATTCACATTTGTAGAATATACTTTTGCTATTTTTATTATTTTATTATTATTTTTATCTCTCTATCTCTCTGTCTTTGTTTCTATCTGTTTCCCTTCCTTTTCCCCTCCTTCCCCTCTCTGTTATATTTTCTGTCTGTCTGTTGGTCTTTCTCTCTTTTTGCATTTGTGTGTGGACTCATGTTTTGAAGTGCATACAGAATCTGTAGTAGAAAAGATGTAGAAGTTGGTTCTCTTTTTATCATGTGGTTTCCAGGTATCAAACATAGATTGTGAGCTTCAAGCACAGCAGATACCTTTGCCCGTGGTATGTGGAACTTGCATTTGCTTGTCTTGTCTTTCTTTTTATCCCAGATAGCCACACTGTTCTCTCTCTGTTCCTTCTCTTGAATGCTACTTTTTCAGTGAGATCTTGCCTGCACAGTACTGCAAGTAATAAAATTTAAAGAAAGAATGGAAATGAATAGTTATGTTTTCATAGTATCTTTGATTATTCAGTATTAGGATAAAAAATAGCATTTGTCGAATTGAAAATTATGAAAAACATACATTGAAAATTATAATTTCTCATGTTCATATGTTATTAGAATACAAATAAGACATCAAATTTCTATTTTTCTTTATTTTTTTCCTTTTCTGTTCTTGACAGTTTTGACTGAGATGTTACCTTGATTTTTGAAAAAAAAAAATCTTTCTGTTACCACCTCTGTAAAGCTACAAAAACCATAGAGTAGGAAATAATAGTTTCTTTTCTTTTATAGGTAGGCATTCATGCATTTTCAATAAATTATATTATTAGTTCAGTAATTGACATTCCTGTCAATGTGTCAACGCACACATCAAAAGTTAGAACTGGAGGTGGCATAGAAACGTCTGCCTGCTGATAGGAATTGGAGTATTCTCTTATTTAATTATTTTCAACAATTTGCCTGTCAAAGCAAAAGTGGAAGTTCAAGTCATTCTAAATTGTCTTACTTTAGTCTGTAATTTAACTAAAAGGGGAATACAGATCCAAAATGACTGAAATTGCTTTTAATTTTCTGGGAAAGATCTAAAGTTAAGCGAATTAAGGTGTCTGCTTATTTTTCAGATGCTGTTCAGAAAGTATGTTAATTTGAAAGGGTATTAATTTGAGTGCAAGGAATCTTAGCAGAAAGTTAAGTCCATCACAGCAGTAGTATAAGGATCACTGTAAAATTACCTTGTCACTGTTATACATTCCCACATATCTGATTTGCCCTGTACTCTTGCCATTTCCTCATATGAATTTTGAACTGGCTGTTGATTAGCTTCATATTTGCTTTTAGTTACTTATTACGTATAAGTGACAAGAAATTACTTAATGAGATTGATTGGCAGATATTAGTATACTGTCCTTTAGTGCACATACCCAAGACTGACAAGATGGCTCAGCCAGTAAAGGCACTTGTTGCCAAGTCTGATGACCTGAGTTTGACTCCAGAACTCACATGGTAAAAAAAGAGGAACAATTCAGGGATAGCAACCAAATTGTTGTCCAGCCTCTACACATGTACTTTGGTGTGTGTGTGTGTGTGTGTATACACAAAATACTTAAGTGTAATAGAACTCTAAAAAATGACACATACATCAACTACTTTTAATTGACCTAGTTAACAGTAACATATGGCCTTTTATGTTTATCATGATCTTTATTTATTTTTGTTTTTGTATTTGACTGACTCAATTTATTTTCTTTCTTTCTTTCTTTATTTATTTAATTGAAAAAAAAATTTTTCGCCTCCTCCCCGCCTCCCATTTCCCTCCCCCTCCTCCCGCCCCTCTCCCCCTCCCCCCACTCCTCTTCTCCTCCCTCTCCAGTCCCAGGAGAGGTCAGGGTTCCCTGTCCTGTGGAAAGTCCAAGGTCCTCCCCCCTCCATCCAGATCTAGGAAGTTGAACATCCAAACTGTCTAGGTTCCCACAAAGCCAGAACCTGAAGTAGGATCAACACCCCATGCCATTGTCCTTGGCCTCTCGTCAGCTCTCATTGTCCGCCATGTTCAGAGAGTCCGGTTTTATCCCATGCATTTTCAGTCACAGTCCAGCTGGCCTTGGTGAGCTCCCCATAGATCGGTCCGACTGTCTCAATGGGTGGGTGCACCCCTCGCGGTCCTGACTTTGTTGTACATGTTCTCCCTCCTTCTGCTCCTCATTAGGACCTTGGGAGCTCAGTCCGGTGCTCCAGTGTGGGTCTCTGTCTCTATCTCCATCCATCGCTAGATGAAGGTTCTATGGTGATATGCAAGAAATTCATCAGTATGGCTATAGGATAGGATCATTTCAGGTTCCCTATCCTCAGGTGCCCAAGGAACTAACTGGGGACATTGCCCTGGGCATCTGGTAGCCACACCAAGTTCAAGTCTCTTGCCAACCCTTAGGTGGCTCCCTTAACTAAGATATGAGTTTCCCTGCTCCCCTATCCAACCTTCCTATATCCCCAATCATCCCGTTTCCCCAAGTTCCCCTCATCCTCTCCTTCACACTTTTCTTTCTCCATCTCTCCTTACCCCCATCCCACCCTACCCCCAAGATTCCAATTTTTTGCCCGGCACTCTTGTCTACTTCCCATAGCCAGGAGGATAACTATATGTTTTTCCTTGGGTTTGCCCTCTTGTTTAGCTTCTTTAGGACCACATATTATAGACTCAGAGGCCCCCTATCCATATCTAGAAACCAATTATGAGTGAGTACATCCCATGATCTTCTTTTTGGGTCTGGGTTACCTCACTCAGGATAGTATTTTCTATTTCCATCCATTTGCATGCAAAATTTGAGAAGTCATTGTTTTTTACTGCAGAGTAGTACTCTAATGTGTATATATTCCACACTTTCTTCATCCATTCTTCCATTGAAGGACACCTAGGATGCTTCCAGGTTCTGGCTATTACAAATAATGCTGCTATGAACATAGTTGAACAAATGCTTTTGTCATATGATAAGGAATCTCTTGGGTATATTCCCAGGAGTGGTATTGCTGGGTCCAGGGGTAGGTTGATCCCAATTTTTCTGAGAAACCGCCACACTGATTTCCAAAGTGGTTGCACAAGTTTGCAGTCCCACCAGCAATGGATGAGGGTACCCCTTTCTCCTCAACCTCTCCAGCAAAGGCTATCTTTGGTGTTTTTGATTTTAGCCATTCTGACAGGTGTAAGATGATATCTCAAAGTTGTTTTGATTTGCATTTCTCTGATCGCTAAGGACGTTGAGCATGACCTTAAGTATCTTTTGGCCATTTGAACTTCTGTTGAGAATTCTCTGTTCAGTTCAGTGCCCCATTTTTTAATTGGGTTAATTATCATTTTAAAGTCTAGTTTCTTGAGTTCTTTATATATTTTGGAGATCAGACCTTTGTCTGTTGCGGGGTTGGTGAAGATCTTCTCCCAGTCAGTAGGGTGCCTTTTTGTCTTAGTGACAGTGTCCTTTGCTTTACAGAAGCTTCTCAGTTTCAGGAGGTCCCATTTATTCAATGTTGCCCTTAATGTCTGTGCTGCTGGGGTTATACATAGGAAGCGATCTCCTGTGCCCATATCTTGTAGGGTACTTCCCATTTTCTCTTCTATCAGGTTGAGTGTGTTCAGATTGATATTGAGGTCTTTGATCCATTTGGACTTGAGTTTTGTGCATGGTGATAGATATGGGTCTATTTTCATTCTTCTACAGGTTGACATCCAATTGTGCCAGCACCATTTGTGAAGATGCTTTCTTTCTTCCATTGTACACTTTTAGCTCCTTTATCGAAAATGAGGTGTTCATAGGTTTGTGGGTTAAAATCCGGGTCTTCTATACGATTCCATTGGTCGACTTCTCTGTTTTTATGCCAGTACCACGCTGTTTTCATTACTGTAGCTCTGTAATAGAGTTTGAAGTCAGGGATGGTAATGCCTCCAGAAGTTCCTTTATTGTATAAGATTGTTTTCGCTATCCTGGGTTTTTTGTTTTTCCATATAAAGTTGATTATTGTCCTCTCAAGATCTGTGAAGAATTTTGATGGGACCTTGATGGGGATTGCATTGAATCTATAGATTGCCTTTGGTAGAATTGCCATTTTTACTATGTTGATCCTCCCAATCCAAGAGCAAGGGAGATCCTTCCATTTTCTGGTATCCTCTTCAATTTCTTTCTTCAAAGACTTAAAGTTCTTGTCAAATAGATCTTTCACTTCCTTGGTTAGAGTTACCCCAAGATATTTTATGCTGTTTGTGGCTATCGTGAAAGGTGATGATTCTCTTATTTCCCTCTCTGCTTTCATATCCTTTGTGTATAAGAGGGCGACTGATTTTTTGGAGTTGATCTTGTATCCTGCCACATTACTAAAGGTATTTATCAGCTGTAGAAGTTCTTTGGTGGAGTTTTTGGGGTCGCTTAAGTACACTATCATATCATCTGCAAATAACGCAAGTTTAACTTCTTCCTTTCCAATTCGAATCCCCTTGATCCCCTTATGTTGTCTTATTGCTATTGCTAAGACTTCAAGAACTATATTGAAGAGGTATGGGGAGAGTGGACAGCCTTGTCGTGTTCCTGATTTTAGTGGGATGGCTTTAAGTTTCTCTCCATTTAATTTGATGTTAGCTGTCGGCTTGCTGTAAATAGCTTTAATTATATTTAGGTATGGCCCTTGTATCCCTAATCTCTCCAAGACTTTTATCATAAAGGGATGTTGAATTTTGTCAAATGCTTTTTCAGCATCTAATGAAACTATCATATGTTTTTTTTCTTTCAGTTTATTCATATGATGGATTACATTGATAGATTTGCGTATGTTAAACCAGCCCTGCATCTCTGGGATGAAGCCTACTTGATCATAATGGATAATTTTTCTAATGTGTTCTTGGATTCGGTTTGCCAGAATTTTGTTGAGGATTTTTGCGTCGATGTTCATGAGTGAGATTGGCCTGTAATTCTCTTTCTTGGTTGAGTCTTTGTGTGGTTTTGGTATCAGAGTTACTGTAGCTTCATAGAAGGAATTTGGCAATGACTCTTCTGTTTCTATATTGTGAAATACATTTAGGAGTATAGATATTAGGTCTTCTTGGAAGTTCTGGTAGAATTCTGCATTGAAACCATCTGGTCCTGGACTTTTTTTGGAAGGGAGGTTTTTGATAACAGCTTCTAATTCTTCACGACTCACAGGTCTATTTAGGTTGTTTACCTGGTCCTGGTTTAACTTTGGTATATGGTATTCATCTAAAAAAGTGTCCATTTCTTTAACATTTTCCAGTTTTGTGGCATACAGGCTTTTGTAGTAAGATTTAATGATTGTCTGAATATCCTCTGTGTCTGTGGTTATGTCCCCCTTTTCATTTCTGATTTTATTAATTTGCAAATTCTCTCTCTGCCGTTTGATTAGTTTGGATAGGGGTTTATCAATCTTGTTGATTTTCTCCAGGAACCAGCTTTTTGTTTCGTTGATTCTTTCAATTGTTTTCTGTGTTTCTATTTTGTTGATTTCAGCCCTCTGTTTGATTATTTCCAGTCTTTTACTCCTTCTAGGTGAGTCTGCTTCTTTTTTTTCTAGAGCTTTCAGGTGGGCTGTTAAGTCTCCAATGTGTGCTTTCTCTGTTTTCTTTAAGTGGGCAGTTAGTGCTATGAACTTTCCTCTCAGGACTGCTTTCATAGTGTCCCATAGGTTTGAGTATGTTGTTTCTTTATATTCATTGAATTCAAGGAAGACTTTAATTTCTTTCTTTATTTCTTCCTTAATCCAGGTATGGTTCAGTAGTTGACTGTTCAGTTTCCGTGAGTTCGTAGGCTTTCTGGAGATAGCATTGTTGTTGAATTCTAACTTTAATCCATGGTGATCTGATAAGACACAGGTGGTTACTGATATTTTTTTTGTAACTGTGTAAGTTTGCTTTGTTACCGAGTATGTGGTCTATTTTCGAGAAGGTTCCATGAGCTGCAGAGAAGAAGGTATAATCTTTCCTATTTGGGTGGAATATTCTATAGATGTCTGTTAAGTCCATTTGATTCATTACCTCCAATAATTCTCTTATTTCTCTGTTAGGTTTCTGTCTAATTGACCTGTCCATTGGTGAGAGAGGAGTGTTAAAGTCTCCTACTATTAATGTATGTGGTTTGATTGCTGCCTTGAGTTTTAGCAATGTTTCTTTTACGTACATGGGTGCTTTTGTATTAGGGGCATAGATATTCAGGATTGAGACTTCATCCTGATGAATTGTTCCTGTTATGAGTAGAAAATGTCCCTCTCCGTCTCTTCTGATTGATTTAAGTTTGAAGTCAACTTTGTTAGAAATTAGTATGGCCACACCTGCTTGTTTCTTAGGTCCATTAACTTGATACGCCTTATCCCAACCCTTTACTCTGAGTAGGTGTCTGTCTTTGTAGTTGAGGTGTGTTTCTTGTAAACAGCAGAATGTTGGATCCTGTTTTCGTATCCAATCTCTTAGTCTGTGCCTTTTTATAGGTGAGTTGAGTCCATTGACATTAAGTGATATTAATGACCAGTGGTTGTTAACTCCGGTCATTTTTTTAGTAGTAAATTTTGTGTGTTTACCTTCTTTGTGTTGCGCTGGTGAAGGGTCTCTAGTTGTCTGAGATATTGTGGTCATTGTTGGACTCCTTGGTTAGTGATTTTCCTTCTATTACTTTCAGGGATAGCAACCAAATTGTTGTCCAGCCTCTACACATGTACTTTGGTGTGTGTGTGTGTATACACAAAATACTTAAGTGTAATAGAACTCTAAAAAATGACACATACATCAACTACTTTTAATTGACCTAGTTAACAGTAACATATGGCCTTTTATGTTTATCATGATCTTTATTTTTGTTTTTGTATTTGACTGACTCAATTCATTTTCTAAAGAAAAAAATGCATCCCAGTTTGGTCTTCAACTTGTAGTCTTCTGTCTTTGCTTCCTAAGTGCTGGGATTCCACATCTGTGCCACCATCCCTAGATTAAAGTTAATATCTTTAAAAAGTTTTCCCATACTGTTTGGGAAGACAGAAGGACCGGAAGTAAGGGCAAGGGCAGAAAAGAGAGGATAATGGGGTTGGGAGGGAATAAATGTGATAAAACTATATGATAGACACATATGATGGTGTCATATGATGTCTAATATTTTGTACAATAGATATATGCCAGTGAAAATTAAAGATAAATTTCCCTTGACTTTACTGTTCATTAGCTGCTCAATACTATTCATGATTCACAGGCAGAGAGCAAAATAGTCTCAAACACTGATGCTTATTTTCTTGTAGCCTCTCAATTCTTAGTCTCATTAGGCAGAAGGCAGTCACCAGCAGCAGTTACCATGCAAGCCATTTCACAAACAGAAATTGCTTCTGTTTGGCAGCTGCTTAGGGAGCCACAGCCACACAGCTGTTAAGTCGCCCTACTGTTTTGAGATATTCAGAAAAGTATATTTTTTTCTGTTTCTTTTTCCAGATCCTGGGCATGCGTTCCCTGTCACTTTGGGCTTTCTCACTCTTTTTCTCTGAAGTACCCCTACACCCCTTCTGTCATGTGGCTGCTTGTCTGCCATGTGGCTGTTTGCTGAACATGCTGGACTCTAACTTAAAAGGCATGGCTTTCTCTATTTCTCTTCTCCATCGCCAAGAGTTACAGCTTGCCTGTTCTATTTTTCCTTCTTTTTTCCCCCCTCTTAAACTTTAATAAAATGGCCTTGAGCTTCAAAAACAAAATTCTTTATATTCAAATCGAGAGCATATAGAAGACATTAAAAAGCAAGCTGTTTATAAATGTGACAGCCATATACTACTTAGCTGTGCAGCTGGGCTTTAAATGGTCTTTCTTTAAAAAGTAGGTGTGTGTGTGTGTGCACGTGCACATTTTCCTGGAGTTTTGTTATTTATTTATTTAAAACGGTGCCTCCCTCACTCTTTAGGTCTCACCTGAAACCTGATAAACATAAACAGGTCTCCTACCTGGTACCACTACTCTTGTTATTTCAGTCTTGTAGCAAGGGCTTAACTTACTGACTCATTAAGTTGGTCCTTATCTTAATCACATTAAGGTAGAGTAGATATAGTTATATTCATTTTATAGTTGGGGTCTTTGAAATTAGTAGAAAATTCTGTAAAATGTAATATTTAATTTAAGCGACACAATTCTTGAATTTGGTAGATTAAAATTTGTTTCAGATGCAAGCAGAATTTGAAATACATTTGGAGGCGTCGTGAGGTTGGAGAGTCAAGTTGACAGCAGTTGGTGGAGAGACTTGAAGAAATATGGACTGTGTGGGCTTCTCAAGGCTTTGAACTAGGTCATACCATCAGCAAAGAAAAGTTTGAGTTAGAGTGATCCAGCCAGAAGCAAGATTTGTAAAGTACACTTATCAAAGAGCTTATGATACATACATCTGATTTGAGTATATAGAAGCCTAAATTAGTATAATGGCTTTGGAAATAAACAAAGACTGATTTTAGGGCAATGATTGACAGGAAAAGGTGACTGAGTCATACCTGTCACTATTAGCAATATTCGAAGGCTCAACTAGGTTAGATTGTCCTGAATATATGTAGTCAACATTAATTTCTTACATGTACTTTTTACTTTTAAAAATTTTACATAAAAGTAGCAATGATAAATTACAGAATACAACTTGCTAAGGTATAATATTGCTCTATTCTAAGGCATACTAATCTTTATCACTTGAATAGAATAATATTTATATATGATTTCAGATAAATATAAAATAATGTGATTCCAGGACTGGAGAGATAGCTCAGCAGTTAAGAGTCAGAGGGGAGGGGATTATTGCCTTCCCTCAGAAAGGTTTTCCTTCTGCCAGATGTTTGAATATTTGCTCTGTTGGCTCTGTGACCACTGGTCACATAGGCCTGCTTTATGCTTTATCAGCTTCAGCATTACTTGATGTGGTATAATAAGTTAAAATGTATATATGTTTGAGAGACAGATATTTTTTATCATAATTTTTATGTGCATTGATTTTTTTTTTGACCTGCATGCATGTCTCTACAAGGGTGCCACATTCTCTGTAACTGGAGTTACAGATAGTTGTGAGCTTCCATGTAGATGATGGGAATTGAACCAGGGTCCTCTGGAAGAGCAGCTGGTACTCTTAACCTCGGAGCCATCTTTCCAGCCGTCCCAAGATCATAATTTAATTGCAATATTTCTCCCTTCTCTTCTCTCCAATTTTTCTCACATACTCCTCACCATCTTCCTTCAAATTCCTGATCACTTTTTTCCACTAATTGTTATTACATTCATATATGTATATACACATATATGTTCATGAATATAACCTGACAGGGTGATTTTCATCATGTTTCAAGTGACTTTAAAAATCCAAGTGTTCTGGAGAATGATCATATAGTTTGTCAGCATTGCTATTTGGTGCATCTGGTCACTAAATGCAGGTCAGACTTGGAACTTATTTTTGTGATCCCTGTATACCTCTCTCTTTGCTACTAATAACAATATTATTGAGCACCTCTACATGCCTGGGATCATTTTCAGTATTGTCTGTCTTCATGATGTGAAGTGAGTTCTCTTTCTAAGCAGCAGTAGATCTGCAGTTCTGTGGAGCATAGTTCTTCAGAGATCTTATGTCTAGGAGTGCTTGTACGGTCACCTTACCCTCTCCTTGAACGTCTACTGATTGACTTCTCTTGAAGTAGAACCCTCAATATCTGATGGATTGTCTTGCCACTGTAGAAACAGATTAACTGAGTCACAAAGCAATTAATTCTACTTTCTAGTTATTAATAATAATGGCAAATATTATTAAATACTTATTTTGTGAACTATTAATTTACTTCTCACAGCACCATGAGGTGGCATTTTATCTATTTTTTTTCTTTTCAGGAAAGTAGATTGAAGCTTGTTTAAAGTCACATATTTTGTGAATCTTTTTTTTTTTGCTAAAACCTTTTCTTAGGTCTTGCTTTAATTTCTCTTTCTCATGTGCCTGTCCCATTTTATGCAAAAACTAGATAAAGCACAATTTTCATTATCAATATCATTCTGGGGTTTGAGTTGGAGGCAGAAATTGCTGATAACAATTCAACTGTGAGTTCTAAATGTCTGTCTGTCTGCAGGCTTGGGGAGGTAGGTGTCTAATGAAAATTTAAGTTCTCTTCATATAGTCTGTCACATTCAGGACAATGTTAATAAGCTAAAACCATTAAATATTTAAAATCCGGAGGCTGGTAACAGCTTAGGTATTATTTATCTTTAGTCAATATATTAGTTATTTAGTTACACCCAACCATTTCATTTATGCTTCTGGAAACAGAGTCTGAGATTAAGTGATGGTGTCAAGACCATGACTACTTTATAATGATGACCTGTAAAGAGTTAACTGCTTAGCTGGAGCCAGATGGAGAGTTTGTAATGAAGCCACCACTTAATGAAAGCCTGCCGTATCCTAGGGGCTTAAAGTGTTTCCTCAGATTGGTTTATCTGTGTCAGTGTACGTGCCACTCTTGGATGGATGGTTAAGGTCCCTGAGCTGCACTTTATTATTCGTTTTCATCTTAGCACAGGGTCTGCTATGTTACATTCTCAGAGACTGCTGATGTGGACTCTCTTCCTTTTCTTCTGTTTCCAGGTAGTCTTCTTTTACACAGGGAGACAGGGTTAATCCTCCTACCATTTTGCTTTAATCATTCTTTAAATATACCAGAGTAATAATTGTTAAAATACTATGTTATAAAAAGGCCTTTGTTTATTCATCTCTCTCATTTTAGAATATACGGTTTTAAGGGGCAGATGTTATGGTGTTCCTCTTTGAATTCCCATGATGTAGTCATGGAAAGTGGTCAGTAAATGTTTGCTAAATGAATACAAATATATTTGAAAGTTAGACTTAGAAAACAGCAGTATATTTTTGGCTTTGTTATGCTAAAAGTAAGGCTCGGCAGTGATGAGTAAATCTTCATAACGGAAGGCAGGCAGATTTGCAGACACTTACACAGAGAGCTAAGTGTTATTTTATGTGATTCAGAGAATATTTAACTGAGCCATCAAAATGGTATTTTCTCCTCAAATCTTTTTTTTTCTGATTTTTTCAACTCAAATTTTAGTTTCTAATTCTCTATTTTTTTGAGATTTTCATGCTTGAGTATTTATATTTATTTATTTTATATTTATATTATTTCCTATCTGTCTCCCCTGAACTTTCTCCCATGTTTCCTCCATTCTCAAGTTCATACTCTTTTCTTAAACTGTTGTAACCCTCCCCCCACACACAAATAAATACAGTTTGTTGAGGCCATTTAGTGTTGTGCATATGAGTATTTGTTTAGGGCTGACCACTTGAGATCAGATAATCTGTCAGGGGCTTGTCCCCAGAGAAAATTGACTTACCATTTCTGAGAAGCTATTTATTGCCTATATCCCTTCATGTACAGGAGGGCCTTGTGAAATTTTCTCTTGTTCATGTTGACATGCGAACAGTTATCACTGGGCAGTTTTCATTTAAGTAGCCATATTGTTGAGATTTCATGGGTGCAACTTCCTTGTCATATGAAGAAAACTACCTGTGGATGCCATGATCCTCCATTTTTTTTCTGTCCTCTCCTACATGATGTTCCCTGAGCCTTAGATATGGGGGTTGTGCTGTAAATATGTCAATTCGGGTTGTACACCCCATGGTCAGTTGCTTTCTGTAATGTTTCCATTTGCTGCAAAATGGAGTTTCTTCAGTCAGAGGTAAGAGCTACTTTCACTGTGGGTATAAGGATAAGTATTTAGAATGCATGTAATTGTACCGGCGTAAATGAAGGCAGACAGAAATTATAAAAATATTTTCAGCTTTAATTAGGGAAAGACTCACAGAATGCGTGGTTCCAGCGGAGAACAGGAAAGCAGAAGGTAAGGCGGTGAGCATGCCCTCAATCTTTATAAGTAAAAAATATCCTCAGGGGACCCTGCCCTACAAGCAAGGTGATTGGCTGGGTCTCCCCTACATCTCCCCTTTTTGTCTAAATAAGACAGAGCCAAACCAAATACAACTATATACAATAGGAACAAATAATAAATATACTAAACATTCTATTTTAAAGAGTCTAAATAATGTAAAGAGTAACTACAATTATCTAATCTTCAACTCCATCAAAGATCTGAGAAAGGAATTAATATTACTTAACAAACGAGGAATATCCAAAATGTGCAACAAATGACAGAGACAACTGACTACCTGGGCAATCACCCAAAGTCTCGTTTGCAATGTTGAGTCAACCAACTTTGGCTAAGGCCTAACATAACTGACATACCATTATTAAAGGCAAGGAACTTTCTTAGAACTATCCTACCCTGTCTTGGCAAGATAAGACAATCCTGTTTCATCCACTTATGGATATTCTGTATCTTTGTCAGTAGTTGAGTTATGGGCTTTTCTTAACCCAAAGGTCAATTCTGCCAAGAAGACAAACTCCCAGTGGAGTGTCTTTGGTGCTCAACGTTCTCTCGGGAGTAGAGTGGTGTTGCCAGGAGTGATTGTGTCTCGTTGGCACGGAATTTTAGGTTAGATTAAAGGCCATTTTCTTCTTTTTTTTATTGTTTATTTATTTATTAAAGATTTCTGCCTTCTCCCTGCCACCACCTCCCATTTCCCCCCTCCCCCATCAAGTCCCCCTCCCTCATCATCCCTAAGAGTAATCCAGGTTCCCTGCCCTGTGGGAAGTCCAAGGACCACCCACCTCCATCCAGGTCTAGTAAGGTGAGCATCCAAACTGCCTAGGCTCCCACAAATCCAGTACGTGCAGTAGGATCAAAAACCCATTGCCATTGTTCTTGAGTTCTCAGAAGTCCTCATTGTCCATTATTTTCAGCAAGTCTGGTTTTATCCCATGCTTTTTCAGACCCAGGCCAGCTGGCCTTGGTGAGTTCCTGATAGAACATCCCCATTGTCTCAGTGTGTGGGTGCACCCCTCGCGGTCCTGAGTTCCTTGCTCGTGCTCTGTCTCCTGCTCTTGATTTGAACCTTGAGATTTCAGTCCGGTGCTCCAATGTGGGTCTTTGTCTCTGTCTCCTTTCATCGTAAAGGCCATTTTCTATAGCTCTTCGAAGAAGCTGAAGATTATACTATCTGTACTAAATATAATCTCTATGTATCTAAAAAAAACCTGATTAACCTAAAAATAAATTTGACAAACATATAATTCTCAATACCTATCTAACTTGAAGACTAAGAGAATAAAAAACTGTGCAATATATGAAGACAATGATCTTCAACTGTAAACAATGTCATTACATATCAAATGTAAACAATGTTATTATATAAATATATCAGAGGTAGAAATGTACATTGTAATATGGTAAATGTATCAATACAATATAGACAAAGTTATAAGCATACTCTTATACAAAAATAGAGGTAGGAACACACACATTCAATATTCAATATATCAGTATACAAGAAACAGTATCAATACAATTTTCTAAAAACAGTAATTCACAAATACGAATCATCCCATCAAACCAGTTAATCTCCCCCATTTTTTTGAAAATACCCCTAATTCCATAAAATAATAAAATATCTCCCCCATCCCCTCAACCCTATACCAAACACTAAATGATGTCCCTAACCTTGAGGGCAAACTCTGTTGCGAGAGGGGACATTGTCCTCTAAGATTGCTTCCAGCTGACATGGGGGCGACGTTCTTCTTAGGGGGTCCTGTGAAAGCAAATGATGGTAAAATTCCCAAATTAACCTTTGACCTAAGAAAATTGTAACTAGCCTCTTAGCGTTTTGAGAAGGTCCGGCCAGAGTGTTGTCAAAAATGTGCACCATACAAAACTGTCTCGTGCAGTTGGTAGCAAAAAACAGGTTTAATTATAGTGCTAAAAAAAAATCCATGACGTCATAATAACCAGATTGAGTTGATGTCGTGGGGCCCCATCTTCATCCTGGAAACTTCAAAGATTACTGTAGGAAAATTTGTTGCTTGTTATGGGAAATTTAAACATTAACAACAAGGACATATACTGACATATAAAGAAAGACACAGATATGAGGAAAGGCAAAGAAAGTTTATTAAGTATTTAATTATTCTTATTCTGTCCCATTTCATGGCTCCTGACCTGAGACAGAAACTCTGAGATATCTCTTATCAACAGGCTTGGAATTGAAGAGGGACTGAGCCATAGTCCAACTCCAAAATCAGTTCTACATATTTATAAAGAAATGTTTAATAAGACATATAAAAATTAATACTTACAGAACATATTTAGTTTTATTGTTGATCCTTAGTGGGTTGTAACTAGTTTTAATCCATCAGTAATTAAATATTCAGGGTCCCTTAAGTTCTTTGAAGATGAGTATTTTCCTGTAGAGATAAGAAAAGAACCCTGCCCCCAACCTATCTGTATTTCTTACCATCGGTATGATCGCCATCCTTGTGAATGAATTGTTATTTATCTTTTCCAAGTGGCTTCTCTTCTTCAAACTGAACCTTTATTAATTTTGACGCTATCCACAATTTTTCCTCACCTGTGGAGACAAGAGCAAAACCCCTTCCCCAACGCAGCACATCTCCTGGCTTCCATTGTGAGGTCAGCACATCCTTGAAATAAACTGGTTGATTTAGTTCAGTAGACTTTTACATTATCCAATGTCTTTCTGCAGCCATTGTTCCCTTCTCATTGGCGTTGAGAAAATTCAAGGTTAACAAAGCATTATGTAACCTATTTCTGGGGGTGTTTTCCACCCCTTTCTGTTTGTTCAACATATCCTTTATAGTTCGATTTGATCTTTCTGTGACTGCTCGACCTGTAGGATTGTATGGTATACCTGTAACATGCTTGATATTGTAATAATTAAAAAACCATTTCATTTTCCTAGAGACATAAGCAGGACCATTATCCATCTTTATTTGTGTAGGTATACCCATGATAGCCATGACTTCTAATAAATGAGTGATTACTGAATCAGCTTTTTCTGAACTTAAAGCAGTTGCCCATTGAAAGCCTGAATAAGTGTCAATGGTGTGATGAACATACTTTAATTTGCCAAATTCTGCAAAGTGGAACACATCCATCTGCCAAATTTCATTCCTTTCAGTGCCCTTTGGATTAGCCCCTGCAGGCAGTGGCGTTTGGTTATAGAAAGAACAAGTAGGGCATTTCTTTACAATCTTCTTAGCTTGTTGCCATGTAATAGAAAACTCTTTCTTCAAACCTTTGCTATTAACATGATGCTTTTTATGAAATTCAGAGGTTTGTAGCACACTACCAATCAATAATTGATCAATTTCTGCATTACTTTGTGCTAGAGGACCCGGCAGACCCATATGGGATCGGATGTGTGTTACATACATAGGGCAAAGCCTGTTCCTGATCATATCTTGTACCTGGATAAACAATGAGGTTAGTTCTGTATCATCAGGTATAAATTCAGCAGTTTCAATATGTAAAATAGCTCTTTCTGCATATTGTTAATCAGTAACTATATTAATAAGTTCTTTAAAATCCCTTAGCACCATAAGAATGGCATATAATTCTGCCTTCTGGACAGAATCATAAGGACTTTGTTCCACTTTACTCAAGTGTTCTGATTTGTAACCTGCCTTCCCTGATTTATTGGCATCAGTATAAAATGTACGGGCTCCGGTTATTGGAGCATCACGGACGATTTAAGGAAGGATCCAAGAAGTTCTCTTTATGAAGTTAAGCCTCTTGCTTTTTGGATAGTTGTTATTAATGTCTCCCAAAAAATTAGCAGAAGCTCTTTGCCATGGTTCATTATCTTTCCATAATTTCTTTAGTTCATCAGCAGTGAAAGGCACTATAATTTCTGCTGGGTCTATGCCTGCTAGTTGACGAAGTCTCAACTTGCCTTTTATAATTAACTCAGAGACTTTTTCCACATAAGATTTTAGTTTCTTACTTGGTTTATGTGATAAAAAGATCCATTCCAAGATAATATTATCTCTCTGCATTAAAATTCCTGTAGGAGCCGGGCGGTGGTGGCGCACGCCTTTAATCCCAGCACTCGGGAGGCAGAGGCAGGCGGATCTCTGTGAGTTCGAGCTAGTTCCAGGACAGGCTCCAAAGCCACAGAGAAACCCTGTCTCGAAAAACCAAAAAAAAAAAAAAAAAAAAAATTAAATTCCTGTAGGAGAAATTTTTGATGGTAGTATGACGAGAATACAATCGAGCTCTGGATTCACCCTGTCCACATGTGCCTGTTGTAATTTTTCCTCAATCATTGTCAGTTCCTTTTCTGCTTCAGCTGTTAATTCTCTGGGACTGTTTAAATCTTTATCACCATGTCAAGATTCTGAGGTAATGATACTTACATCTGCACCTGTGTCCAACAGGCCAGTATTAAAAATGCCATTTACACATACTCTTAGCTTTGGTCTTTGATCACTTATAGAAGTTTGCCAGAACACATGGAACTCATTCTTCAGATCATTATTGCTTGTAACAGTAGGCATGGGGCTTCCTAATTGTCCTGACGAGGCACGTTCTCTGCAGTAACTGGAAATGACTAAACCATATTTGCCATGGGGGCCTGCGAGGCCCCCCTCTCACGTTTCCCGTCTGTAACAGGTTGCCTTGTCTATCTCTTGTAGACCTGCATTCATTCGTCCAGTGCCTGCCTTTTCCACATCTTCTACATGAACCTGAAGGCTGAGTCCTCCTATTTCTGTTATTTCTAGAAGATGCATTATTATTATTTCTGAAAATCCGTTGTCTACAATTCCTTTTCATATGACCCATTTTGCCACAATTAAAACATTTGGTATTCTTGTGTCTCCTTTTACCATTGGAAATTGCTTCTTCTACCCATGCTTCAGTGCCATAATCAAATGTATCAACATTCAGTGTATGCAAGACCCATTCTTCCAAGGGTGCTGATCTGAGCTTTAAAGGCCCCAAAATCCTTTTGCATTCCACATTTGCATTTTCATAAGCCAAAGACTCAATCATTATACGTCTTGCTTCTGGGTCAGATATCCCTATTTGTACAGCTTTAGTTAGTCTTTGTAAAAAGTCACTAAAGGGTTCTCTCTGACCCTGTTTAACTCTGACAAATGATTCCATTCTCTGTCCTGGGTCTTTCACTCTGTCCCAAGCCCTTAAGGCTGCTGTAGTACATAAGGAGTGTATGTGTTCATCATAATTAGCTTGTTCCTGAGGGTCGGAAAAGAGCCCTTCACCTAGAATTTGATCTAGAGAAATCTCAATTCCCTTTGCTCTTTCCTGCTGTTCTAAAAGTCTAGCCTCTTGCCTGAATAAGCATTTCTAGTTCAATTGTGGTCCACTCTATCGGACCACAGAAGCTAATTGAAGCCAGTCAAAGGGCGTGGCCCTGTTTATTCTAGCCCATGATTTTAGCATCTCTTTAACAAAGGAGGCATGCCTCCCAAAAGTCATAACAGCCTGTTTAATTTCTTTGAGATCATTCATACGGACAGGTTCCCATGTATCTTCCTTGATGAGCCTAGGGTTTTTGGAACCAGTCACTTTCTCTGTTGTTATTACTTGAAAGGCAGGTAGAGCTTTAGGTAGAGCTTTGTGGGAATTATCCTGAAGAGATTTACACACAGATGGAGTTAAAATTTGCCTTTCTATCCTTTGCTCCTCTTCATCAGAATTTAGAAATTCCTCAATCTTTTCAATTCTATTTACCATTGCATTCTGCAATGTCTGAATCTCCTGTCCAGAAATATGTTCCAAAGCCTTCATTGAGGATTCTAAAGTATGAAGTTTTTCCATTAGAGATAACATCTCATCTTTGGACATAATTTTCATGGCATAAACCGTGCCTTCTTGTATTGACAATTTTTCTGCCAGTCTGTCACAAGCTTTAGACAAAATCCTATTGTCACATTCAGCAGTTTTGATTCTCTCAGTTAATGTTTCAGTTCCTACAGAAAGGGACTGAAGCTTATGATCCAAATCAGCTGTTCCCTCTTCCATAGTAATGAATTTCTCCTTAATATCAGCCTGTACCTTTTCTAAATTTTGCTCAGTTGATCGAGTCATGTTAGACAAAGATCTATTCTCTTCCTGAAGAACTTCAAACTGATTCTTGAGCAGATTGTTGTCAGTCTCAATTGTTTTTAAGCGTTCAACCTCTGCCTTAAGAATCCTGGATTCGTCTTGTAAAGACTTTATCATATTTCTATTATCAAACCATATAGTACCAAGGAAAACTACGAATCCCAGAAAGATTCATAGATGTGGGGTGACAGACACCTCTTGTAAAATCTCCCACATGGTACAATCAAAAAGGTTGTTACAGTCTTGAATGGTAACGTTTTCAGACATTTTCAATCAAATCAGTATTTATTTTTATTTATAAAAGAAATTTTACCGGTAACGACCGTTTCTTGCCAGTTGTGGCGAAGTGCACCTGAGTCTACGTGGTGCTTGGGCGGGGGTGGGCCTGAATACAGTGGTGCTTGCACCACTGTTGCTAGATCGGAGCAAGTCTGGCGGGTGGGGCAGGACGGGCCCCTGCAGGCTATGGCAGGCGTGGCCAGGTTGCAGCCGGCCTGCCAAGCAGCGGCTGTATGGCGGACTCTTGCACTGGAGCCCAAGTCACATTCTAAAAAACAGCAGGGCAACTGGCAGCTGGGCTAGGAGAGTGCTGTGTATTTAGGACCCAGGCAGAGGGCTGCGAGATTGGGGCATGCAGTTCTCTCAAACTAAAATTCAAGCCTACGTCCTGGGCCGCTCAGGGGTGGGGGCAAAAAAGCCCCATGTTGGTGCGCCAAGTGTAATTGTACTGGCGTAAATGAAGGCAGATAGAAATTATAAAAATATTTAGCTTTAATTAGGGAAAGACTCCCAGAACGCGTGGTTCCAGCAGAGAATAGGAAAGCAGAAGGTAAGGCGGTGAGCATGCCCTCAATCTTTATAAGTAAAAAATATCCTCAGGGGACCCCACCCTACAAGCAAGGTGATTGGCTGGGTCTCCCCTACAGATGCAGTTATGAATTACACTGGTTTTGGAAAGTGGCCATGGTGAATTCTCCGCTAGAGTCTGTGACCTTACCAGGCATGGTGGGTAGCTAGCTAGATTTATACCAGGCTTGAGGTCCTTTCTATTGAGTGTGCCAGTGTGCCTTAAGTTCAGGAGAGACAGTGCAGAGACTCAAAGGCATAACGTCTTCAAGGAAGGACGAAAGAAAAAAAGAAAGAAAGAAGGAGAGAGGAAGAGAGAGAAAGAAAGAAAAAAGAAAGAAAGAGAAAAGGAAGAAAGAAAAAAGAAAGAAAGAAAAATGTTTGAGACTACCTTTGAATACTGTGAGACACAGTATGCTTCTCGCTCAGTTTCAAATTAAAGTTCACTGAACTATAAAAAAAAAAAACCAAAAAAGTAAACATTTACACATCTCTCTCTTTCTCCTTTTTCACTACTTTCCCTTTTCTTGGATATATACATACTGAAGAACCAGGAGAGTTACTTTGTCATTATCATTTTAATTTTCTTTTTTTTTATTGATTTTTTTTTTTTTTTTTTTTGGGTTTTTCGAGACAGGGTTTCTCTGTGGTTTTGGAGTCCTGGAACTAGCTCTTGTAGACCAGGCTGGTCTCTAACTCACAGAGATCCACCTGCATGTGCCCCCCAAGTGCTGGGATTAAAGGCGTGCGCCACCACCGCCTGGCTTATTAAATTTTTTTAATTAAAAATTTCCACCTCCTCCCCGCCTCCCTTTTCCCTCCCCCTCCCCCCACTCCCCACACCCCACTCCCCTCCCCCTCCCTCTCCAGTCCAAAGAGCAGTCAGGGTTCCCTGCCCTGTGGGCAGTCCAAGGTCCTCCCCCCTCCATCCAGGTCTAGGAAGGTGAGCATCCAAACAGGCTAGGCTCCCACAAAGCCAGTACATGCAGTAGGATCAAAACGCAGTGCCATTGTCCTTTGCTTCTCGGCAGCCCTAATTGTCCACCATATTCAGAGAGTCCGGTTTTATCCCATTCATTTTCAGTCCCAGTCCAGCTGGCCTTGGTGAGCTCCCAATAGATCAGCCCCACCGTCTCAGTGGGTGGGTGCCCCCCTCGCTGTCTTGACTTCCATGCTCATGTTCTCCCTCCTTGTGTTCCTCATTTGGACCTTGGGAGCTCAGTCCATTGCTCCAATGTGGGTCTCTGTCTCTATCTCCATCCATTGCCAGATGAAGGTTCTATGGTGATATGCAAGATATTGATTAGTATGGCTATAGGATCGGGCCATTTCAGGCTCTCTCTCCTCAGCTGTCCAAGGACCTAGTTGGGTACATCTCTCTGGACCCCTGGGAACCCATCTAGAGTCAAGGGTCTTGCCACCCCTAAAATGGCTCCCTTAATTAAGATATATACTTCCCTGCTCCCATATCCATCCTCCCTTTCTCACTTGTCTCTCCCCATCTCCCCTTACCCCCATCCCACCCCACCCCCCAGTTCCTAAATTTTTGCCTAGCAATCTTGTCTACTTCCAATATCCAGGAGGATAACTGTATGTTTTTCTTTGGGTTCACCTTCTAATTTAGCTTCTCTAGGATCGCGAATTATAGGCTCAATGTCCTATATTTATGGCTATAAACCAATTATGAGTGAGTACATCCCATATTCATCTTTTTGGGTCTGGGTTACCTTACTCAGGATAATGTTTTCTATTTCCATCCATTTGCATGCAAAATTCAAGATGTCATTGTTTTTTACCACTGAGTAGTACTCTAATATGTATATATTCCACACTTTCTTCATCCATTCTTTCATGGAAGGGCATCTAGGTTGTTTCCAGGTTCTGGCTATTACAAATAATGCTGCTATGAACATAGTTGAACAAATACTTTTGTAGTATGATAGGGCATCTCTTGTGTATATTCCCAAGAGTGGTATGGCTGGGTCCTGGTGTAGGTTGACCCCAAATTTCCCGAGAAACCGCCACACTGCTTTCCATAGTGGTTGCACAAGTTTGCATTCCCACCAGCAATGAATGAGTGTACCCCTTACTCCACATCCTCTCCAGCAAAGGCTATCATTGGTGTTTTTGATTTTAGCCATTCTGACAGGTGTAAGATGCTATCTCAAAGTTGTTTTGATTTGCATTTCCCTGATCACTAAGGAGGTTGAACATGCCCTTGTCTTTTGACCATTTGAACTTCTTCTGTTGAGAATTCTCTGTTCAGTTCATTGCCCCATTTTTAAATTGTGTTAATTAGCATTTTAACATCTAGATTCTTGAGTTCTTTATATATTTTGGAGATCAGACCTTTGTCTGTTGCGGGGTTGATAAAGATCTTCTCCCAGTCAGTGGGTTGCCTTTTTGTCTTAGTGACAGCGTCCTTTGCTTTACAGAAGCTTCTCAGTTTCAGAAGGTCTCATTTATTCAATGTTGCCGTTAATGTCTGTGCTGCTGGGGTTATATGTAGGAAGTGTTCTCCTGTGCCCATGTGTTGTAGAGTACTTCCCACTTCTGTTCTATCAGGTTCAGTGTGTTCGGACTGATATTGAAGTCTTTAATCCATTTGGACTTGAGTTTTGTGCATGGTGATAGATATGGATCTATTTTCATTCTTCTACAGGTTGACAACCAGTTCTGCCAGCACCATTTGTTAAAGATGCTTTCTTTCTTCTATTGTATACTTTTAGCTCCTTTATCAAAAATCAGGTGTACATAGGTTTGTGGGTTAAAATCGGGGTCTTCTACTCGATTCCATTGATCGACTTCTCTGTTTTTATGCCAATACCAAGCTGTTTTCAATACATTTTAATATTCTAATTTGTACAGTAAATCAGTATTATTTATATTTAATACTTAGTGTATTTTGGAACAGAATTTTATAAAAATCTGAGTGTAGACGCTAGCCTGATCTCATTGTTACTCTTTTGATGGCCTGATTTTATGACTTCCTTCACTTGTTATGTTGGCACTTCCCTTTCTTACTACTTTGTGGTTGTTTTTTCTTTGAGTTCCATGCCTGATTGAAGAGCATGATCTCTATTTTGGAAAACTCTAGCCTCTTAGCCTACAGATGCTGGTGGTTAAGTTTAATCAGCTGCTCTTTGCTCTGACATTGCTTTTCCTCTGGTTATCTCCAACTTCTTTTTGTTCTAATTAATTTGCTACATTAAAGGAGTCGTTCCTTGAATGACATATCTGAAAATAATCTTTTCTTATAGCTATTTATATATGTTCTTTCTATTAATATCCTAGGATGCCTTTCCTTTATTCTTCAATTTATTGTGAAAAGTGGGTATGAGTAATAATTTTAAATAGATGTTTCTGAATTTTAAAAATGATCCTTAAAATTTATATACAAGATGTATGGTTAAGAAAGAGTTTGCTTAGTATTGTTAATTGTTCTTCTGGCAAGGTATATTGACTGACCTAGTTCTTTTCAGTATCATTAGCACTTTTCACTGATTAATAATGCATTTTTTTTGTTAATCACTTCTGCTTAGCAACTATAGATATTATTAATTAGAGACTTGTGACTATATTCAGAATGAAAATGGTAATAATTTACTTGGGATGGAAGCATTCAGCCTGGTTTTTCTTTGCTTTGAACATAATCTTTTTTAATAAATCACCTTGCTTTTGATGGTGAGTAGTGTTATAATAGTTTGGAAATTAAAAAAGGTTTTTATGTTAACCTTAATGCCTTAATGATTGTTTTCAAGTATGTCAGCTTTCATGCACATCAAATATATATTTTGGCTCTGTTATGCATGGCATTAGATCTTACATTGCATGTAAAGTCAGATACATTCAGCCTTAGTTTTAGGCTGTCTTAATGATATTGTTTATGTAAAAATAATGAAAATAGCTTTTCTACTGGGCCAGAGAGATAGCTTGTTTGGTAAAGGTACTTGCTGCACAACCGTGGTCACCGAGTTCAGTTCCTGGATCCCAAGGTAGAAAGAAGGAACCTACTCTAAAAAGTTGTTCTCTGCACTGTTCCCAACATGAACAGTGGCATATACCCCACCACAGATAATAATAAATGAAAAATAACTTTGATATTATTTTAGATGGACAGGTTTCATAATTAAATTTTCAGATTTATGTAACTATACATGATTTATAAATATTTTGCTACCTTCTAATTATGTAGCTAGAAGAATTTATAGATTTTTTAAAGATATTATTTCATAAAGAATGTATTTACTCAAGTTAAATTGAAAGAAAATGCTCTGAAAACTCACAGTCACCACATTTTTTTATGTTTTTTTATGTTATAAGTTGAGTTATAAGTTTATGTTCTTTTGGAAAATAAAAGACCTATAATTCAAGCATTTGGGAGGCTGAAATAGGGTGGTTATTAGTTCAAAGGTTAGTCTGGGGTTTGTAATGAGAGACCACAGCTTAAGACAAAGCAAGGAAAATGGTGACATTTTTTACTTCTTTTAACCTAATGTAATTTATTTTCAATTAATAAGATTTGCATACATGTGTGTTGGTGATATATATATATACACACATATATGTTATATAATTTATTTGTTATATATATTCCATTTATAGTATCTAGTTCAGAAATTTCCCTTTCTCGAGTAGGATGAAATTTACTGATAGGAATACTTTTTGTTTTTCTTCTTTTCCCAAAACAGACTGTGGCCAAAGTGGGGAGAGGACATTTAATTAGCTCAATTGAAGTATTATACATATTTATTTTGTTAGATCTAAAAATTTTAGTTTGTTCTCTTGTTTCTTCTCTTGGTGCGGCACAGTTGGCTACTGCACTTGCATGTTAAAATCTGTGAATAATAAGAATTAAAAGAAACTTGAAATGCGTTTCCAGTTCCTTTGAAGTGCTAGGCAGAAAACTAGGAATTCAGTTGCAACAGTAATGAAGATAGGTAGCTAAGACTTAGGTGCCGTGGTGTATGTACCAAGTTCTGTGTTTAGTACTTTGTAAACTTTTTCACTTCATTATTTTTCTGTTTCGAGATTAAGATGTCATTTCTATTTCAGACATGCTTAAGTTTGAGAAAGTAGTGTTCTGGTTGCATGGCCTAATGCTGCTCTAAGTGTACTACTTTACTCTGCCTTTTTGAAGTAGACAGACATACTGAAAAGAAACTGGGGAATGTGCTCATGGAAAGGTGTGAAATATGTTGTGTGCTATTCCCTAAATTAGATATATCCTCTCAGAAGGCTCCTCTAAGTCTGCAGAGGTCTTTGAGACTGTTTTCAAGTTCACTTAACTCCATTTAAATCTATGAGGGATCCTTACAGAACACACATAGTCAAAAGATAAAATGCTCTTTTGATAAGTTACAGTTCTCAAACTTGGTAGCTTGCATGTTTTTAGAGAAATTATCTGGTTCCTCACCTTTCTCTTTCCAGTTTTTTATCCCAGTTATTTTATATTTATGAGATATCAATGATGTTATCAAATCTAGTTCCCTTTACTATGTCTACATGCAAGTGCCTGTGTTGATTTTTTTTAAAACTATTTACTCTTTTTGGGGCCCACCACCCAGCTCCCAAATAAATCACACATGGAGGCTTATTCTTAGTTATAAATGCCTAGTCTTAGCTTGACTCGTTTCTTGCCAGTTTTTCTTAAATTATCCTGTCTACCTTTTGCCTCTGTGCTTTCACCTTTCTCTGTTTCTGTATATCTTTTCTTTCCTTCTTTTTCCATGTCTGGCTGTGTGGCTGTCCCCTTCTTTTCATCTTCTCTTATCTTCTCTTTCTCCTTCTGTTTATTCTGCCTGCCAGCTCTGTTTATTCTTTCTCTGACCAGCTATTGGCTGTTCAGCTCTTTATTAGGACAATCAGCTGTTTTAGACAAACAAAGTGAGATGGCATCACAAAGTTAAACAAATGCAACATAAAAGAATTCAGCACATCTTTGCATTATTAAAACAGATGTTTTACAGCATAAATAAATGTAACACACATCTTAAGAATATTCCATAGTATTCCTGTATACTGAAGGTCACTGATTTATAAACTACACATTTTGTTAAAATTAACTTTATTGTAATTAAAGTATTTTATTGGTAAGTATTAAGATTCTAGAAGCAAAGTTCCTGGATCAAATATATTTTGATAATATTCACCTTCATCCTTATTTCCTCCCTCTAACTTCTCCCAGACCAACCACTACCTTTCTACCCCCACAACTTTATATTCTCCGTTTTTCTTTTTAAAATTAAGCCAGCAAGTTCAATCCATGCCTCCTGGGCATGGAACTGCCCACTAGAGCATGGTGAACCTACTGGGGGCTACACCTATAAAGAAAACTGACTTTGTTTAAGATTACTATTTTTTTTAAGGTACATGTTTTTCTCTGTTTGTATTAACTTTTCCTTCCATGTTTTTCTCATGGAGGAAAGTTTAAACATTTATATAGCCTTACCATTTATGACATTTATATCCACTTATCTTCAGTGAAATAAACCTAAAATGGGGAACAGTTAGCATAGTGTGGAAAGAGTAACACCTAACCTGTGTTTCAAGAGAAAGTCAAAACTTTTTAGGACATACAGATGGGATAGGAAACCCAATTTTTGTATTTGCATTTTCTCTGTCCTTCTACTTTCTGATGTCTTGTCTGTATGTTTTGCTGTCCTTTGGTCTTGTATCTTTTTCATTCTTCTTTTTTACCCCTCTGCGTTTGTCTGACATTTATCTAAGAATTTTGCTTTACTTTATACAGTACAAAGTTTCACTTCTTTCTCTCTAGCATGTCAGTCAATAAGTACTTAGAAACTCATGGTTATAGATTTTTGCAGCAAAGAAGATAGGTCTGGTGCACATTTTGGAGTTACTAAAATGTTAATTTCTCTGTTTTTGGACAAAAGGAAATCACACTTTTTGCATCCATTGATATTAATCTCTGGCCCAGATGTTAGTGTTTTATGGTCATGCTGCCTTAAATGGATTTGCCTTTTTATTTATTTCTCTGGCTCTTAGTGTTTAATAGAAGTTGGCACTTGACTTACATACTGGTATCTTCTAAATGCCAAGTATAGCCTCTTCTATAAAATATATTATAGATAACTGTAAGAAAAAAAATATTTAACTCTGGGTTCCAGCTAAGGTTACACTCTATCTTTCTGTCAGTTGTTTATAGAGAAACCTTGAACAAATTACTAACCCTACTGTGCAGCAGTTTTGTCCTTTGCAGAGTGGACAAACTCTTTAAGTGATACATATGATTAAATGAGGGAATGTCTATAAAACATTAAGCCTACAGTAAAGTTGCTTTTTATTTTTATTTATTTATTTATTTTGGTTTTTCGAGACAGGGTTTCTCTGTGGTTTTGGAACCTGTCCTGGAACTAGCTCTTGTAGACCAGGCTGGTCTTGAACTCACAGAGATACGCCTGCCTCTGCCTCCCGAGTGCTGGGATTAAAGGTAAGGTTGCTTTTTAAAAGGAAAATATTCAGTATAAGCCTTTCTATATTGTGATGGCTAATCCTGGTTGTCATTTTGACAAAAATGGGAAGAGAGAAACTCAATTGAAGAAGTGTCGGCATTAAATTTGCCTGTTGGCACTTACTGGGGGGGGGGTATTTTTTTATTGTTAATTGATATTGGAGAGCCAAGGCCTCTGTGGGTTGTGCCATATCTGTAGAGGTTGGCCTAACTGTAGAAGAGAAGTCACTGAATGTAAACCTGGAGTGAGACTGCAAGTTCCTGCGTGGTCTCTGCTTTAGTTCCTACTTCCAGGTTTCTACATTGAGTTTTCTGCCTGGCTGTTACTTGAAAAATAAGATGAAATAAGCTCCTCTCTCCC